>NW_024070188.1:11760843-12269274 GCF_014754425.2 Oryx dammah
CTCATGAGGTGGCCAAAGTACTGGAGTTTCAGCTTTAGCATCATTCCTTCCAAAGAAATCCCAGGGCTGATCTCCTTCAGAATGGATTGGTTGGATCTCCTTGCAGTCCAAGGGACTCTCAAGAGTCTTCTCCAACACCACAGTTCAAAAGCATCAATTCTTCGGCGCTCAGCCTTCTTCACAGTCCAACTCTCACATCCATACATGACCACAGGAAAAACCATAGCCTTGACTAGACGGACCTTAGTTGGCAAAGTAATGTCTCTGCTTTTGAATATGCTATCTAGGTTGGTCGTAACTTTTCTTCCAAGGAGGAAGAATCTTTTAATTTCATGGCTGCAATCACCATCTGCAGTGATTTTGGAGCCCCTAAAAATAAAGTCTGACACTGTTTCTGCTGTTTCCCCATCTATTTCCCATGAAGTGATGGGACCGGATGCCATGATCTTTGTTTTCTGAATGTTGAGCTTTAAGCCAACTTTTTCACTCTCCTCTTTCACTTTCATCAAGAGGCTCTTTAGTTCTTCTTCACTTTCTGCCATAATGGTGGTGTCATCTGCATATCTGAGGTTATTGATATTTCTCCCGGCAATCTTGATTCCAGCTTGTGTTTCTTCCAGTCCAGCGTTTCTCATGATGGAGTCTGCATATAAGTTTAATAAGCAGGGTGACAATATACAGCCTTGACATACTCCTTTTCCTATTTGGAACCAGTCTGTTGTTCCATGTCCAGTTCTAACCGTTGCTTCCTGACCTGCATACAGATTTCTCAAGAGGCGGGTCAGGTGGTCTGGTATTCCCATCTCTTTCAGAATTTTCCACAGTTGATTGTGATCCACACAGTCAAAGGCTTTGGCATAGTCAAGAAAGCAGAAATAGATGTTTTTCTGGAACTCTCTTGCTTTTTCCATGATCCAGGGGATGTTGGCAATTTGATCTCTGGTTCCGCTGCCTTTTCTAAAACCAGCTTGAACATCAGGAAGTTCATGGTTCATGTATTGCTGAAGCCTGGCTTGGAGAATTTTGAGCATTACTTTAATATTGCTCAGAGTAGGAGCACAGACACTTGACTGTTATACCTCTGATATTCTATCTTCCTCACTGGATGAAAGAAATGTTCCTGTGGTCCATGACAAGTGATCACTCTCCATTGAGACTATAGAGCCAAAATCTTTAGTAACAAAAAGAGATCCAAACTGGTTCATTTTCCATCATGTCCCCAATAAGCATGTTACTTTGGATACTGTATCATCAGAAAGCTCTCAGTCAATTTTAATCAGGAAGCTAATTTCAAGGTCCTAATTCATGACCTTATATATAGCAAAAGTAAATGATTATAGACAATGAAATAACAAAATGGGAAAGCGTTTTTTCCTTAATAATTTTATAAATTAATATATTACTATGAATCTTTATTTTTAGTTTCTTTTAGCTTATAAGGACTATTGAGGGAGTCATGGGTTTAGAATTTTATTCTTAGATTTAAAAGCATTTTTGTTCATTCTTTAAAATGGTCCCCCTTTCGGGGTACCCTTTTCCCTCAGAATTTCCCCACATCCCACCTTCCCGGATGAGCTCATGCTTGGGTATTACAATGGGAAAGGACCTTAAAGAACCATCAACTCACCTTATCAGTCAGTGAGAATAATCTCATCCATAACAAAGTATTCCCCTAATTTATATGCCTTTGTTGTCAGACTCAAAGAAAATTTTATTAATAGTAGTAATTTCACAGAAAGATAAAAGAGGATTCTGCCAATGCAGGAAAGGCTATAAACTTCTAGTAAAACAAAAGACATATTCTCCTGTAAGAAACCTGAGGCTAAGGTTTGCCACTTACCACCTTTATGATGTTTATACAAATCACTTAATGTCTTTGAGAGTTATCTGTAACGGACAGTAAAACCTGTTCTGCTCACTTCATAGGGTATTGAAAAAATCAAGACAAATATGAAAAAGTACTTATAAGTTATACAAAATTGTTAGGTTGGCCAAAAGTTCGTCTCGGTTTTTCCATAAGATGTAAGATGTTCCATAACATCTTACGGAAAAACCTGAATGAAATTTTTGGCCAAGCTAATATTTTGATATGTTATTGTTAATAATGGGCATGATGGTACTCTACCAACTCAGGGCCAGATTTGAACTTGACCATTCCCAGGAATAGAATAAGAATACATTTGATGAGAAAACTGACTATTTTATGGGAATATGTATAATTGAGTTATTATTTTTTTTAATTGTGTCCTCTTGTGAGTCTTGTTACACTAGGGACTTTTTAAGGTTTAGATCTTGGAGTAAGAAAATGAAGAGATTGTGAAATAAATAGCCAGTGAACAGATGATTTTCTTTGAAATGACCATTAATTAAACAAATAGGAAATCAGATTGCTGGAAGATCCACAGAGCACTTCTCTGGAATATCAGTCCTTGGAACCATCTGCTGTGCGGTGTTTGGTGTTACAGAATGGCCACAGGAGTTGTTTCTACTCTTGGCTCCACTGCAAAGTGAGTTTGGTCAAGTAATTCCCTTCTCTGGCCTTTCTTTTTCCTCTTAAGTTACATAAGGGAATTATACCACAGACATAATTTCCCCCAATCTTCCTAGCTATTAAAACATGTTGTACACCTAATCCACACGGCTCTTTCTCTAGTATTCTCAGTTTCAGTAAATGGTACCACCCCTTGGCTAGAGCCAGAGAGCCAAGCGCCCTCCCCATTTTTGTCTCCAATCCCTTTGCTATGAGCAGAGCTCACATCTTCCCATTTCCTACCACCACTTTTACTCCTGTTGAGCAGTGACAGAGGACTTTTCAGAAGAGCAGCTGTGATCTTATCAGGCCCCTGCTGTAACAACAGTTTAAAGGCTTCTATTCTACTTCCCAAGTAACCATTTCTGCCAGTTAGCCCAGTTTACTCTTTCAACCTCACCTGTCTAAGAAGGCATTAGTAGTTCTGTCTCAGTAGCAGAAAGAGAATTTCCCTCACTTCAACCTCTTCTGGCCTTCTTGGTTAATGGCCTTAATGAAAAGCAGAGTGTAATGGAGAAAACAGTGCTTCAGTTTAGAAGATCTAGGTACACACTTAGTTTACCCTTGCTGACTATGTCATTTTGATCTGTTTCCTAATTAGTTTAAGCCTCAGTTTCTTCATTTCTAAAACAGTTAACTATATATTGATATTGCATAAGACTGGGGTGAGGGTTACATGAGATAACACATATAAAATGCCTGAGGGTCACCTCTCTTTACTCAAAATCCTTCACAAGTTAGTAATAACACACAGAAAAGAAGTGGGTCATGTGATTTTCAGGAATCTGAATTCTGGCAACTGATAGACTTAAAGCTATCAATTGATGTTAGGAAAGATCACTAACAGACTTACACAGAAATCCAAATAACTTGTTGACGTGCATTTGCCACACTGGTGCCTTAAGTATTAATAGATCCGATTGTATGGTCCAAGTAGTGGTCAAAGGTTACCATAAAAGGTTTGGAAAATGCCTCTGAGATATGAGCAAAAATGCACTATGTTTAAACATACAATATTTTAATGTTTGTTTGATAAAAGTAATTCCAGTTAATGAACTAGCGTGAAAGTTCAACTATAGAAATTGTTCAGTGCCAAAAAAAGAAATTCATTCAGCTAAACCATGCTGCTCCATTACAAGCTTTACCTAACAATGCCAACCACTTTTATGGTTTGCATGGCAAACTTCCTATGATTGTCACAAAGGTCATGCTAAATGATGACTCCTATTCATTGGTCATAAATTTTCAAACAAGAAAATACCAGGAGACTCAATAAATTCCAGTGTTTTCTGTTGATCTGTCTTCTACTTTCCTGTGTTTTCCTTACAGTATGTCTACTATCCTTATTTTCCAGAGAAAAACCTGGATGTTCATTAGGCTTATTTGTAAACAATTTGATTTCCAGTTATATTTATGCAAGTTAGAAAAGTTATACACTGCCTTAAAAAAGAAAAGTTATTCAGCTTAGAGTGCTTAACAGTTCTCATTTACTGTAAGCCAAATATTGTTTAATTCTGGCTTCATGTTTCTTTTTTCCTTAACCACTGTGATGTGCTATGAAGGCAGGTTTCACGTGTGGTTTGCTCACTTTTGTAACCTCAGCATATACTAAATGTTCAATAAATGACTGTTGAATGAACAAATGAATAAATTTATGCTGTTTTAGTATGGGCTAAGTTTAATTTCAACTTTTCCCCCAATGGAACTTCTTTTCCATTTGTTGGTTTTTAAAAATATGATCTAAACAACCCCATGAAAGTACAAAGAGAAACTTATGCTGCATGCAAGCCCTAACTCCATATTCTTGAAGTTTTGATGAATAGTTGTCAAGTTTAGAGAATGCTACAAAGAGGAAAGGGAGAGTTCTTTGATCTTACTGTCACAGGGACTTCAAGATCAGTCTCCTGCTTTCAAATAAAAGAAAGATTAAAAATCAGATTTATAATGGCTGCAAGTGAATCACAGACTAAATGATTTGTCTAAATTATACAGCAGAGTGTTAATCAGAAGTCAATTCACCCACCCTCCACTGTGGCGTTTCTCTAACCAGAGTCCAGACTCACAAAGATCAAGATTCTAAAAAGCCAAGGAAAAAGATATTTTCCTTCAATGAAGTTTATCAAGTTTCCATTTCATCTTCCTTAAATCTCTTTTTATTTTCTTTGCTAAATCATCAACAAATACAGGATTCAAGTGGGATCCAACTGGAGACTCAGCATCAAATGGTTGTCATAATAAGTTAGACTCAAAACAAGGAGGAGTAAAATCTCACTGTAGATATTTTAATAATATTCTTTATAGAGCATTGCTTTTCTAAAACGATTTTCAGCAGAAAAAAAAATCCTATGGAAAGTGAAGAAAAATCCTACTCCTATAAAGAAGAAAAAATTACATATACTAATAAGAAATCTTAGATTGTGACTTATCAATATAGAAACTGAATTAAAATTCTTTGCTTTTTATGTTTTAATGTAGGCCTTAAATCATCAAGGGAAGGTGGAAACAACTGGTATAAAGGATGAATACCTTTTCAAGTTTCACAGTAATCATCAATATAGTGGAATTAATTTAAAATTCAGTCAGTGAAGCCTCCAATGCTTTCAATTACTTAGCTGGGTAATCCCCTAGTATATAAAACACTTGAACATGCCATGCAAATAGGAAAGCACAGAAGTGGACTAGTGCTCTTCCACCCATTGAGGCTAGGGTACCACCGTGTTTTAACAAGTGATATTTGATATAAGCATTAGAGCCTAGCCATTACCCTTTTTAGTAGTTCTTGAATAATATAGAAATGAGAACTTACATCAGATAGGATCTCAGATGTATGACTTAGTTTTGTTGGGAACATGGAGAAATAGCTAAGAACTGTATTTGATCAAAAAATACAGGGTTGATAAAAAAATCTGTAATTGCCCCTCACTTTTTTATTAAAAACACCAGTAGCCAAGTTTTACTATTCTCAATTTAATCAAACTCATTTCCCCTACATTCTGTGTACATTAAAACATGTCATCTCTCTGGAGATAACTTAAAATAATATTTTGCAGCTCAGGTTACATAGAGTTCAATCTAACTCTTGTCTTGATTTTTTTTTTCCCCTTCACCTTTTTCTCTAGTGTCCCATATTGGAATCTGTGCATCAGATAGCATAAGGCTTGTTGTTGCAAACATTAATAAGATCTATCATTTGGGAACACTTACTTACACTTTGTTTCATCTCTAATGGAAAGGATTTCTCTAAATATTTACACCAGAACAGTTGTCAGAATGAATCCTGCAAAATTGCTGGCATACTGCCAGGAGCAGGGAGCTGGTGTTAGGGGGAGGGGAGATTCCTGGTCCTTGGTTGTCTAATCCTAAGCAGTCCTAGATTTTCAGGAAGCTTCTTGCTGGAACATGAGGGGTTTGTATTAACAAAAAGGTACTTCAGTGTGTAGACCAATTCAAGTGAAGTATCTGAACAGCCACTTTCATTTATTGCTCTTGTAAAAATGGCTCTCCATTGGCTTTAGGTTTAAAGTAAAAGGGACGGTTTAGGTTTCAGAGACACAGCAAAAAAACTGTATATGACGAAAGAATCTTGTACAGAAAGTGTGAAGAAACATTGAAATCATTTTATGCAATGGCCCTCAAGGTGCTTTAATATATAGAAATGTCTTGTTCCCTCCATGAATTGCTAAGCGAGAGAGTCAGCACGCAAGAGTTAGACAGGAGAGAAGTGAAACCTGCCAAGATAAATGCCAAGATAAATGTAGCAGTGTTTTATAAATTAACTCCGCTGTCTGTGTGTTTGTTTTTTCTTTGGAAGAGCCTAAAATTAAGGCTATTCGACTCATCTTAGTAATGGTTTAGAATTTAAGGAGTGGATGAGGAAGTAAGTTTGGGCTAGAAAGGGCAGAGAAAATATCCTGCACAGGAAAATCTCAGCAATTTTCACTTGAAATGTGTTCTTATCTGGTGAATGATGGTATTTCTGCCCCCAAAGTCTATGAATGAAGTAGTTTGGTTAAAAAACGATTCCACAAAGGTTTCTGGGTTTGTAAGCACTCCATTATAGTATGGGCAGTTTATTAAGTTCAAAGGCAAACAGCTGACAATGAATTCGAGAAAGTCAATGATATGTCCATGTGGGTACTGAAAACAGTAGAAGTAGCCTGAGACGGTCTAGAGCTACTCTTGATGGAAACTTCCCTTATTCTATTGGAAATTAAATGTTGAGGTATGGGCACATAATGCTCACAAGGCTGCAAACACATTCGAACTAGGGCTGGCTCCTGGAGGCTCCATGCTCGGGAGAACGGCACATGCCGTTGATTGCACTAGGGCCCAGAGTGCGTCGGCATGACCCTGCAAGTCTAGATGGCTTCCAAGGGAATCCCACTGATCCATGTTAAAAGCTTGGATTTACATCAAGCTCTGGACAGAACTGGAATGCTGGATGGATGTCTTAGAAATATGCTACAGGAGACACTGCCTATTTTAAATTACCTTAGTCTTGGTGGAGGGGGCTACAAGTTAACATCTTAATATTGGCATCAAATGAGTGTGTGAATTGAGACCGGAGGGGCTTACGGACACTACCTTTGGGCTTTACTTCTTATTACCTAATAGTAATGAGGGTCCTTTTAAACTGAGATCAACAAATTGGTCATACATTGGAAAATAAGACTGAAATCTGTAAGAGACAAATCTTCAGGGACTCAGTGAAAAGTCAAACTGTTAGTTGCTTAGTTGTGTCCGACTCTTTGCGACCCCATGGACTGTAGCCCACCAGGCTCCTCTGTCCACGGGGTTCTCCAGGCAAGAATACTGGAGTAGGTGGCCATTTTCTTTTCCAGGGGGTCTTCTCGACCCAGGGACTGAACCCAAGTCTCCCACGTTGCAGGCAGATTCTTTACTGTCTGAGCCACCAGGGAAGTGGCTCAATATGTGGTCCTTTGGTTTGTGGCCAGGCAACATTCAGGTTCAAGTTCAGTTCAGTCGCTCAGTTGTGTCCAACTCTTTGCGACTCCATGGACTGGAGCACGCCAGGCCTCCCTGTCCATCATCAACTCCCAGAGTTTACTCAAACTCATGTCCACTGAGTCAGTTATGCCATCCAACCATCTCATCCTCTGTCGTCCCCTTCTCCTCCTGCCTTCAATCTTTCCCAGCATCAGGGTCTTTTCCAAGGAGTCAGCTCTTGCATCAGGTGGCCAAAGTATTGGAGTTTTAACTTCAACACCAGTCCTTCCAATGAACACTCAGGACTGACCTCCTTTAGGATGGACTGGTTGGATCTCCTTGCAGTCCAAGGGACTCTCAAGAGTCTCTCAAGACTCTCAAGAGTCAGGCAACATTAGTCTATATCTTTTGTATTTAATGGCAGAAACTACATGTCATCAAAAGGTATGATACAAGTAAGCACATTTTGCTGCTAAATTTCCAAAAGTTAAGACTCTTCCATTCGTAAATCAGCTCATGGTCAAATTTAAGACCAAAGAAGATCAAATACATGATTTCACTAAACTGCTATCATATTGATAGCAGATCATGATAACTCTTTGGCAAAGGGCATAAAGTCAGAGTTTACTTGCCCAGTGTTACCTGGAGATTGCCAGTTGCCACAGAAGGCTGGCAAGGATAACAATCTGACTTCCTGCCTTTCTGGATTTTAAAAAAGCAATATCACCCATCCACATGTTTAAACAAAGAGAGACTCAGGTCACAGGAGTCTAAGGTTTAAGATCACAGGAGTACTGAAATATACTGACGTCATTCTGAATCATAAAAGAATGTCAGACTTACCACATTTAGGACACTGATCAGTGGGGACTCTGTATCTTTGTTCAACTAAAGATCCACTTGAGGTGACAGAGTAACCTTTCTGGGTATTTGAGGCAATGCCAATAGTTTCAAAGGTGAATTTTCACTGAGATGATTAAGGATAGATACATATGTGCTACTTGAATATTTTCCTATAGAAAGGTTTAACAATCTTCTCCCATGCTAAGCTGCTTCAGGCATGCCTGACTCTTTGTGACCTTGTGGACTCTAGCCCTCCAGGCTCCTTTGTTCATGGGATTCTCCAGGCAGGAGTACTGGGTTTCCATGCCCTCCTCCAGGGGATCTTCCCAACCCAGGGATCAAACCAACTTCTCTTACATCTTCTGCATTGACAGGAAGGTTCTTTACCACTAGAACTTCTACTTTCTAACATATTGAGAGCTTGAAATTAGAGCACCACTTAGCTCTTAATAATTTTGACTTAGCTACTGACAGCGCCACACCTCAAAATGGTATTGTTTTCAGTAAAAGAAATCCTAAGTTTGCTCTTGGTCTTTTCCTAGCTCTAGAGGTTTTAGTGCTCCTATCCTGTGTAATGTACTTCAATTTTCTTATTTCCAAATATTACTTCAGTAATATTATATCTAAATTGGCCTTAGGATGTTTACAAAGGTCCTTTCCCTTCCCTCCCCATCCTAATCGGACACCTCTTGTACAAAGACTCAGGCTGCATTCCTTGAGTTCTTTTTATCTACTCAGGAAGGGAGGAGGAAAGCTTGCAGTGGTGGCAGCTGGAGCTCTGTATGTGTGGTTTGCCCTCATGCAGGCAGAAGGTGGTTTATAAGATGACCGTGATTTGCACTGGGCACGTATACTGGCGGCATGTTTCCATCTCGTGCATGCGTAGGGTGAATAACCTATTGAGGAAAAAAATTGGTGGAAAAGCATTGTTTTCTGGTGGGCTTCCTGCTGCCTGTAACTCGTGATTGCTCCCAATCCCCAGGGACAAGTAACTAGGTCTGACCATGGAGCAATGGCTCAAGCGTGCTGTGATGACCCTCTGCCCCCAAAGCCTGGCTTTCCTCAGTCTAATTGCTTTTGGCAATTGTGGTTATTGGGATTTGGCCTAGTGACTCCCTGGAACCCAAATTCTCCCAAGGAGCCCCCTTAACAGGCAGAATTAAGTCTGACAGGAAGCCCAGACTTCCACTTCACTTTTACATGGAGTTTTCCCTGGTTTATGGCAAGGTCTGAACATCGTCCGTGGGCTAGAAAAGAATAATAAACAAGATTTAATGAAGATAACCACTTGAAGAAGGGCACATTAGGGGGGAAGTAAGAACAGCAAATTCAAGAATAAACAACTTACTGCAAAACTTCACCCATTAAGATGGAGTTAAAACTGTGCTGTTTATAGTAGTTTCATTGATCACCAGTAGTAGTCAATCTAAAGTTAGTCAGGAATTGTAGAAATCATAAAAGAAAAAGATGTTTATTTCTTATTAGAGGCTATTTCCTAACCATTTCGCTTTTCCTGAAAACAAAGAGGACTCTAGGGCACAATCATCTGGTAATACATGAAAACAGTTGTTTATGATTCTGTAGCTCTGAAAAAATATCTTTGGTATGGCTGATGCCTCATCTTCCATCCTATTTATTGCCTCCCTCACCCCTGCTGCTGTAGTTCACCAGCAAGCACCCCGACTCCTGAATCCGCTTCTCTTGGCAGCAAGGTTCCCGGCAGGGAAACCAACAGCAGTGTCTGTTATGCCCTCCATCACGTCCCACTGTGTGCACTCTGCTATCTCTCCTTCGACTCTCTGAACAAGACAATTCTAAATCACATGATCTTGGCTGCGCCAGTCAGTGCCACAAGTTTAAACAGGACTCACCTGATTAACAATCTGGGGCTATCAGATAAACAAATGCTTTACATTTTAAAACTACTATCTGTTCCGTGACACAGATCTCATCTCTTAACATAATCCCCACAAGACTATTTTGTTTGTCTAGCTCTCAAGAAACTGGCTTTGTTTTCAAATTGTTCAGTTGTCAGTGTTATCCTCAGATGAAGGTTTCCATAGAACTTCTCAGTTTTGCCTGCATCTTAGCATCACCAGGATTGCTTTTGAAAGTGCAGATGTCCAGGTCCCATCCCCAGAGATGGTTGTATCTGGTCTAGGGTGAAGCCTGACTTTTTTTTTTTTTAAAGATCCCCAGGTGATTCTAATTTGAAGTTAGGGATGAAAATCACTGTACCAAGGCCCATAAAGCAAGAATTCAGGGTGGAGGTTACTGTTAATGCTCCTGGTAAAAGGAATATAAATAAGAGATTTTATGAAGCACCATAAAGATAACTTTTCTGGATAACAAACACTAGCCAGTGAAATATCTATTGTGGTTATAAATTACGTAGAACGATTTTGATATTTAACTGCAAAATTACAGACTTTGCCCACATTCTCATGCCTTAGTCTTCTCTTGAATTGCACACCATAGATGGGAAGAATAATCTTCAAGTACTTCATATAAACTGTGCTATTCTATTGCTTCTAAGCAACTTTCTATGTTTAAAAACTATCAGTAGGGCAGGTTTAAGAAAGGAGAGGAAAAACAACCAAGAAAGGAAAGAGATGTGGGAAAAGAGTATTAGAATACCAGAAGCAACCTCTGGAGTAAAAGTCTGAAGAAGGCTTGTGGTTTGTTAAATGAGGAGGAAGAGATACTAAGCAATGAGAATAAGCGAAAGAAAAAAAGTAGGGTAGGGTTTGAGAGCCCTCGTCCCATCCCCCACCATGATTGCTTCAAGTACTCCAGTCCCAACAGCTGAAGTGACATGAAAAAATCAAGGAAGGCCATGAGTTTTGAAGTCAGTCCTGGGCTGGAATCCCAGGTACCACATCTTCCTCAAGTGACCTCAGGCAACTGATATGAGACTATTGGCACCTGTCTTACAGGTTAAGTGTGAGCACTCAGTGAGATAATATGTGCAAAAACATCAAGGACAGAGTCTGGCACCCACATGTGGTTAAAACACAGCACCTATTTAAATCATCATCATCACATTACTCACTTTAATAAATAAATACAAATGCACATTCAGATAGAATGCATGTGAATATAACAGTGGTTCTGAGAACTATAAAACTATAGCTGCCACAAGGTATCTATACACACTTTGTCATAACATTTCACCTCTTTCTTATCATCTAAGTGTGACTGACTCTGCCTCTTCTTACAGGACAGCCTTTGACGAGATGACCGTGTTTACATATATGCAGTCCCATTGTATGAGGGTACATAACAATGGGAAAATAGCTGCTCTTTTTCTTACCAGCTAATCAAGCATATGTTAAGAAAATGGTGTTCTAAAATAAGCATTTCACAAATTATGTGATTTTATATTGTGTGGTGGTGGCTTGTATTATGTGGTTATAAAATGGGGGCTGCTTTACCACTTACTCTCAGGAATGTGCTTTGTATTGGGGTATAATTATAAATGTGCTTACCAGCTAGTTTTCTAAGGGCAATTTTTGGGAGTGAATATGGTGTATTGAATTATTGTGTATTCATTTTAGAAAGAAGTTTTAAGGTAACTAAATCTCAATCTCATGCCCCTGTCAGTTACTCAGAAGAAGGAGAACAGGCATGCTAGAAAATATATCCTGCGTCCTGATACAGAAGACCCAACTTGACTAGGAAAAGCAAGCAAAGGCATGGGACCTGGCTGTTACTGAGTAGTAGTGTTAGTTACTCAGTCATGTCTGACTCTGCGACCCCATGGACTGTAGCCAACCAAGCTCCTCTCTCCTTGGGATTCTTTAGGCAAGAACACTGGAGTGGGTTGCCATTTCCTTCTCTAGGGGATCTTCCCAATCCAAGGATTGAGTCCAGGTCTCCTGCATTGCAGGCAGATTCTTTACCAGCTGAGCTACTAGAGAAGGCCTAACTGGTTGTTACTGAGGCTAGACAATTACTCGGTGGGCATGTTGCAGAAGTAGTTCATGTGCTATATAGATGGACTGAATTCCTTCAAGTTTTAATCCATTCTGAGAATTTGTTTTTTTTACTTTATTTTTAAACTTTTTATTGGGATATAATCGATTAACACTGCTGTGATAGTTTCAGGTGAACAGTGAAGGAATTCAGCCATACATATACATGTAGCCATTTTCCCCCAGACTCCCCTCCCATCTAGGCTGCCATGTAACATTGAGCAGAATTCCATGTGCTATACAGTAGGTCCTTGTTGGTTATCCATCTTAAATATAGCAGTGTGTACATGACCATCCCAAAGTCCCTAACTATCCTTCCCTCCCTTCTTCCCCACTGGAGAATTTCTTATTTTAAGAAAGTGTACTTTGAAAAATCTGCTTGAAAGTAGAATGCTATGAGTAGATGCTTGATCCAAGTGGAATGATATAAAAAAATCACTTTTACACTTTAAGGAAACATCTTTCCTTACTATAAACTTTTTTAGGTCCCCTAAGATCTGTGGCAAACTAATACAGTGCCACAGCTGATGAGACTTTCAAGTATGATTTTCAGTTGGAAGTCTCCTGATACCAGTGACTGCTCTCTTATGTGCACAAAAAGGGCACATAAGTTGAGAATGATATATTAGGCCCCTTAAAACAGATGAAGTGAAGTGAAGTGAAGTGAAAGTGGCTCAGTCGTGTGACTCTTTGCAACCCCATAGACTATACAGTCCATGGAATTCTCCAGGCCAGAATACTGAAGTGGGTAGCGTTCCCTTATCCAGGGGATCTTCCCAACCCATGAAAAAACCCAGGTCTCCCGCATTGCAGGCAGATTCCTTACCAGCTGAACCATGAGGGAAGCCCAGATGAAGTGCCTTGCTTTTCACCAGACCTGAGTCCTTTTACTCCAAAGTGTGGTGACAAATAAGGCTCTCTTCCTCTTTTCCCTTCATATGCACTCTGCTCAGTCACTGTCATAATACAGGGTCTTATCACTTAAACCTGGATCACTGTAATTGCCACTTCCACCCCCAGCACAGGCCACTTCTAAAAGCCTGACATGTAAGGGAGTTCTGAAGCATCTCTCTGGTTGGGATTCCAAACCAGCTCCCTGTGACTCTTATGTCTAAGGACAAAATGAACTTGCTGAAGATGGAGTGTGTAGACTGACGCTATGTCTATAGTCTTCTGGCACTAGAAATTGTGATGGGGGCGGGGGGTGTGCGGCATATCATAATTAATTCAGTCTCTATGTTGATAAGTTACTTATTAATCTTTATATGATGAATTTACAAAATCACTGCAGATGGTGACTGCAGCCATGAAATTAAAAGATGCTTACTCCTTGGAAGAAAAGTTATGACCAACCTAGATAGCATATTGAAAAGCAGAGACAATACTTTGCCAACAAAGGTCCCTCTAGTCAAGGCTATGGTTTTTCCTGTGGTCATGTGTGGATGTGAGAGTTGGACTGTGAAGAAGGCTGAGCACCGAAGAATTGATGCTTTTGAACTGTGGTGTTGGAGAAGACTCCTGAGAGTGCCTTGGACTGCAAGGAGATCCAAGCAGTCCATTCTGAAGGAGATCAGCTCTGGGATTTCTTTGGAGGGAATGATGCTAAAGCTGAAACTCCAGTACTTTGGACACCTCATGCAAAGAGTTGACTCATTGGAAAAGACTCTGATGCTGGGAAGGATTGGGGGCAGGAGGAGAAGGGGACGACCGAGGATGAGATGGCTGGATGGCATCACCGACTCGATGGACGTGAGTCTGAGTGAACTCCAGGAGCTAGTGATGGACAGGGAACTCCAGGAGCTAGTGATGGACACGGAGGCCTGGTGTGCTGCGATTCATGGGGTCGCAAAGTGTCGGACACGACTGAGCGACTGAACTGAATTGAACTGAAATGAATACTTCTTATATTCATTTATATTCGTCATCTACTAAACTTAGTTAAATAAGATAGCTAAGTTTAGAAGAAATAACTCCCCACTTCTGCTCATGCTTCATGCTCTTATACCAAAAGATTAAAGGTTGAAGAGACTATAAGAATCATTTAGCTCTAAATTTTTAACCAACCTCCTCACTTCACAGATGAGGAGCTGAAGCTTTGTGTGGTATAAGGGCTTGTCTGGGATATTCAGATATTACAAGCAGTGCTGGACGTAGGACCCAGGTCTTCTCCTTCTCAGTCTACTTATTCTCCCTCAGTGATGTCTTAGGTCTCTTTCTCTACCATGGATTTATGTATGTTTGCTGTTATCCATCAAATTATTCAGGTCAGAGGGAAGCCTAATAAAGTAGTAATTTGAAGACTGGGTTGGATACTTGCATAAGGCATAAAGCATAAAGAGAGTTAAAGGCTATTAAATATGTATTTAATTGGGCAATCATTTCCTTTAGTACCATTAAATTTTCTTTAAAAACTTTCAGAAGAATTTTAGTGACAGCAGATGGTAGCTAGCTCCCTTGCCAAGATTACAAATAAGGCAGAAACATTCTTATCAGATAAGAGGCACCTGCAAGCATGTCTTTTTTTAAATGAGTTTTTGAAATTATTCAAACTTTTTATGGTTTGAATAATTGTGAATAGTGAGGAAGTGGGAAGAGAAGTTAGGTAAAAAGAATTCAGGTCTTTGCTTAAAAGTTTCATGTTGTTGAAATACCCTCAGAGTAGAAAGTGGGATTTCTTAATACTCAATGGCATCGTCAGCACCCCTACCATCCTTGAGAATGGAAGATTCCATTCTTTTCAGCAGTGTTGGATAAGTACTTTAATCAGAATACTAGTGATAATCCTGAATGGAAAGATCGATGGACAGAACTAAATAGAAAAAATGGACAGCATCTTTTACAGATATGTATTTTATACTTTATATGTTTATCGGCTATATGTTTGCTAAGATATCGCTACAAAGCATTTTGAACTTACCAGGTTGCCCAACATATGGTAAATTTAAGATAATCCAATCATTTTAAACCTTATGAAAAAATTCACAATTAAGAAAGCAACCCACATCTTTCCTCAAAATCAAAAGCAAGGCAAAAAAAACAAACTATATAATTTATGATGCAATGCTTTTACAAATGATCATTCTCAAAAAAAATGCCAGTGTACAATGCACTGTTCAGAGAAGAAAAAGTCCTAACCAAGTAAAACATATAATTTCAACACACTGTCTTACATGATCCTTACCATGCTCTCAAAACTGAATGATGTTTTCCTAATGGTAACCAAAGTTGATTCTTACATTTCATGAAACATAATACCCACTCTGATGGCATTTCAAGAATTCACTACTTGGAAAAAAATGTTTTGGGGGCTGGGGAGACTGAATAGTAAGGAAGTGGGAAGAGAGCTTAGGACAATGTCCAAAATAAAACATTTGGATAGAGATAAAGCAGGGGGAAGATGATTTAGAAAACTGTTATATGTGGAATAGTTTTATTTTTTGATAGTCTCTTCTTGTAACTGCGGAGGGGTCATGTCTTACCTCCACATAGGGATCTGACAGCATACAGTATTCTATCAATAAAACATAGAATTTAAAAGCACGATTGCATTTAAAAAAAAAAAAAGATTAACCATTTAACTAGAAATATTTGAAACAGTAGCAACCTGGAGATCTCTGTTCAGAGTGAAATAGCCTCAAGTGATCAGATGACTAATAAACTTGTTTTGCAGTAGTGTGGCGAGAGTTTCTCCATAATTTGAAAATCAAAATTAACTACATTTTGTAATTCCCCATTCATCACTTTCTGGGGACCTAACTTGTAAAATATTAAATTCCAGGAAATATTTAATGGAGAAACCATTGAACAAAACTTATTTACTTACAAGCTAAAAGGCCGTTCATATTTCATGTTTAAAAAATATTGAAGTAATGACACGGATCAGTTTTATGCCTATTATATTGTCAATGACTTTACATAGAATAACTTGGGACTAAAAAGACAATATTTAAAAACTATCATTCTTAATGCTCTTAGTAAAATCATTCTATTGAAGTGATGAAGGATTAAAATAGTACGACAAAGAGATATTTTAAGAAACAATTTTGATAGTGTAATAATGATTAAATTAGAATTCACAAAAATAGATCTTTGCTTATATTTAGATGTTGCCATCACTGCTTACTTAAGAGTCTGAATTTGGGGCTTTGATTTATGAAGATATCATATGATATGTTGGAGAATATATTTTCTCTAGCAAATTTTACTCATCTTTCCATCCATTAAACAGTGTTTCTCTCAAAACAAGGTAGACTGGCTACGAAAGTAGACAAGTGAAAAAATGCACTGTACTCAACATCCAAACCAGACACACTTTCATCCAATTAATATTACAAAATGTATAGTAGAATGAACAATTTTTCTGTCTTACAGTTAACCTGTTATTTTCCCAGTTAGTTATATAATCATCAAGAGTGTATCATAATTTCAGAGAATGGCTCAACAACCAAGATATCATGAGCAATGGCCACTGTATTCATCATTTTTCACTTTGTCACCATTAAAATAATTTCTCTTGTGTTCTTACTCCTTTATTTCAAACATCTTTATGAAATATTTTTAAAAATTTTATAGATTGTGCAGTGGGAGCTTGGTACTTATGCATACAATGGCTTGTCAAAACCTGGGTCTATCTGGAATCTAAGCAATTAAAAATGAATTAATAGATGGCATCAAATAAAAAGGATACCATAATGGCATCTGATGTTTCTCACAATAGTATTCTGGCATAATATGAACCTACAATGTCTTCTTAATAACCAAATAATATATTATACTTAGCAAACTATCAGGTATTTAACTCTTTGACACTGATAATTAATGTATAATATATAGAAAGAACAGTTCAAAAACGTCCAGTCAACCATAAGAGCTTATTCTCCAAACACAGGATAAATGATGGTTTGGAGATAATCAGATTTATTATCTAATACTCCTGACATCTACTCTCAGACATGGATTAGCATACAGCATAATAGCAGGAGACAAGTTCCATTCAGTATCTTACAGCTTTGTATAGATTACTTAGCCTCTGTTTCTTGGGTTCTTCCCCTGTAAAATGGGTATATTAATACCGGCCTCTATACCTCAAGTGGCTATATAGGGTCCCTAGCAAGTAACTCAAGTTAAAGTGTGGTGCAATTGTAAGATACTGTTATTATGGCAAACACAACCTTTACTTCTGTTAGCAGATAATCTAGAATTCAGAAGCTAACTCTATCAAGTAGCAAAGGCTGAGTGGGAAATGATTTTAAAACTGGATTGAGGATTCTTTATGTAACATCCTCTGAAAACATTTCTGGTTGAGGACTGTTGAATGAGGATTACATTCCATGTTTATCTTAAGTAAATTCAACTTAGTCAACTCTAGGAGCTGTATATGAATCCAAGTAGATAATAAAGTTATTGGGTATTTTTTCATCCATAACGCCATGGTGGTGCTGGTTCAGTTGCTAAGTTGTGTCTGACTCTTGTCACGTTATGGACTGTAGCCCACCGGGCTCCTCTGTCTATGGGATTTTCCAGGCAAGAATACTGTCGTGGATTGCCATTTCCTTCTTCAGGGGACCTTCCTGACCCCTGCTGGAACCCACATCTCCTGCATCGCAGGCAGATCCTTATCCATAACACAATAAGTATTTTTTAAAGTATCAAACGCCTGTTTAAAATGTTGTTTCTTTTATAAAAGGAAACAAGAAACTAGTTTGCAACAAAGTAGAGTCAAACGGTATACCAGTTGCCTGAGGGAAACCGGGATTACTGATACAGCTTTTTCTCTATTATCTGAGGATTAGTCATGGCTCCTTATACTTGATAATATTTAACACTGCAAATGAATTTTTTTTTGCAAGAAACTTTTCCACCAAAACACTCAAGAGACCACTTTAAAATTTTTGAAAAATAGTTCTTGCACCTCAATTTTCTATCATTGGTTAAGATTTTAAAGTTTAGGATAGTGAAGCTATTTAACTCTAAGGACAAAATGGATACCCTTAAATACTTTAATTGTCTCTTGAAGAATAAAGAGGAAAGACTGTTTCTTTCTAGAACACCTCTACTACCTTATTTTTCATTTAAACAGTCTCTACTTGAGAAAACTTTTTTCCCCAGAGATTTTCCAAACAATGAGTATGTGAACATGCAATCTGACCTTGAATTTCTGGATTTTAAAACAAATCTCTCTCTTTACCCTCTTACCCCTTGCCCATTCTCAAATTCATGCTACACCTGCCAAGAGAATCTGTCTCCTCAGAGAACGCAAGGGGTCGCCCCTCTCCCATAATTGCACCAGCAAACCCCAGTAGCAAAGGCAAGACTCAAGCGTGAAGAAGCAAGGAGCATCCCCTGCTAGGGGAATTCTCTCCCGGCCCCACACCCACAGCACAATTGGAATTTCAACACAGTTCCACCCACTTCGTCTCTCATCCCAGCTGCACAACAAGAGGGCGCCTTTGACTTGGCCTTGAGACGATGAAGGCAGATCAAAAAGCAGCTCGTCTTTAGACTGTAAATCCTCTCCAGTTCAAGCCCAGAGGTGCATCATCCCCCTCTGCTCCCAGAAGACGGGGCAGCACCACTGGGCAGCTTCCTGCACCGCTATCCTCGCTGGGGAAGTGAGAACCAATGGGTGGTCAGCTTTCTTGCCGGTGCCTTTCATCGCAAACAGCCGTCCCCCACCCCCACCCCCATCCCGGAATCGGAGACAACTCTGACACGCAAGACCCTGTCCTTCCCCTGCAATTGTGGGGCTCCTGGCCCTGGGATCCTCGGTAGGGTGAAAAAGGGTGTGAGCCATGGGCGCCGGGTGGGGTACTGGCTGGAAGATGGGATGGGAAGGCAGGAGGCTGCACTTGTGCCTATCATCTCTCTTTCTCGCCATCGACCTGCGGGAGAGACTCAGTGCCCTCGAGCGGGACTCTGCAAGAAGGGGACCTGGGGGCTGCCAGGAGCCAAGGCAAGGCTCGAGTCCCAAGCCATTTGTTTCGTGAGGCAGCCGCAAGGCTCGAGTGGAAGGGTAGGTGGAAGAATTTTGAAGACTACAACCATTCAGAGGCCAAGAAAAATAAATCGGATGCCCTGACATGTTTAGATTAGGCCCTCCTGCCCCTTGCTACGCGATCTTAGAGGCAGTGAGTCTGGGCAGGAGCCCCTGGAGCTTTGGCTCAGCTATGTTTTTTAAAGACAATTTTCAGGTGAATCAGACCTTGTCTGCTTTAGGCAAGCGTCACAAAGGGGGCTTTCAGGGGACCCTCACATCCAGGGACAGGGCACAAGTAGCGGCGGAGAAGCGATTACTAAATCTCCATCTCACACAAGCCCATGCTGTGTCTTCTGCGCTGTTACCCACGCTTACCCCGAGGGGCTTCGCGGGCCAGCGCTGGGAGCTGGCTCTGCGCACCGGAGCAGGCGCCGCCAAGCGTCATTGACTCCCGGGCGGCGGAGGTCTGAGTTGGTTAAGGCAATAGCCTCGTTCTCTGAGCCCCGGGACGCTTTCTCCCTCTGGGTCCCCGCCAGCGCTCCCTACACTGGAGCCCGGGTCGCTCCGGCTCTATCTGCGAAGAAGGGACTCCCCACTTCTGCACAGAAGCCAGAGCGCCCGGCGCGCCAGGCTTCCCGAGAGCAAGAAGAAGTGCCTTTCTCGGGTTTGTCTCATCTGTGGAAGACTCCACCTTGAAACAGACCAAGCCGCGATGGGGGTGCCCTTACGGACACCCGTTTCATCCCAGCTATGGCACAGTCCTAGGAAGGCTACACCAGCCAACCTTCCGAGGAACTGGAGTCAGGATAAGGGGAAGCGAGGAGGCGAGCCAGAGTCTTTAGGGGAACCCCATCCTCGGTATGTGTCTGCCCCCCGGGGACCCACTTGAAAGGGCCTGAGACGGTAAAAGCCCTCCCGGTGACAGGCAAGATTGTCACTGGAAACCTGGCACTCTTGGCTCCCAGTGGCTGGCTCTGCATCTCTCGCGATCCCCCGAGGCGTATGCCGAGCGGCTCCGCCAGCGCGCAAGCAAGCGAACCCAGAGCGCCCGGCGCGCCCTACCGTTCCACTCGCGCGTGGTTGAGGGTAGCGGCCGCGCAGGCGCTGGCTCTTGGTTTCCCGAGGGGCGGGAGAGCTCTTCGCGACCCCTGCGCCGAGGGAGGACCCCGCGAGGTCTCCCCACGCCAGGCGGCGACGCAAGGTGAGGGGCGCCGCGGCCGCGCCTCCCCCGGCGGGCACTCAGTGGGTCAGGGGCATCCCGCCAGCCGGGCGTCCGCGACGCCTGGGGGCTGGAGGCTCCTGTCCCAGTCTTGGGAGGAAAGCACACATCCCTTGAGCTGGTCTTCACGAAGGAGCGAACTTTCCGCTAACCTGCGGTTATGCGGGCGCCGGAGGCACAGGAGCGCCGGGTCCGCCGGACTATGGCACCCAGGAAGATGCGGGGCAAGAGAGGAGCGGCCGAAAGGAAGGCGTGAAACACCGGAGCCTAAACTGTTACCTCCTCTCCAGGCGTGGGGTGTGGGTGGGAGGACTGCCGCCGCTGTGAGCCGACTCAAGTCAAGGAAAAGCGACCCGACAGGTGAACGCGGCGGGAGGGAGCAAATGCGTAAAAAAGCCTGCACTTACTTCTTCGCTGGCGCCTTCCCCGGGAGGCGTTTTGGCTGCCGATGTATTCCATAAAGTTCAAAATGATAAAAAACCAAGAAATCAGTCGCAAGTGCATAGTAACCCAATAATGTTTCCCTTCCTTTGCTCCTTTTTTTTTTCTTTTGATTGTTAATTAAGATTGACTGTTTCAGAAATACACGTAGGTGTTAGGCGTATGGAGAGACCAAGCGCTAACCCCAGCTGCGGACAACTTCTCCACTCAGATCCGACAGGCGAGCCGGGATGGCAAACGCAGCGGGGTCGGGTGGTCAGGGAAACCAACTATTGTACTTTCAAACTGTCCGAGCCCTGAGCTGCGGGGGCTCCCGTGCGGTGGCTGTCAATGCCGCGAGTGAGGGTTCCAGAAGCAGCGAGCGGCCTCGCCAGGGTGGCCGCAGGTAGCATGGTGCGCCGCGGCTGCGCGGGATCCGGGCGGGCGGTGGCGACGGTGGCGGCCCCTCGGGCTTTAGAGGTGGCGGAGGCAGCGGCGGGGGTCCCGGGAGCGGAGGGGAGCGGGCGCCGTGGGCACCGCGGCCATGGCCAAGGGGCGGCGGAGAGACCCCGAGCTGCTTCTGCCGTTCGCAAGCAGGAGCGGCTCCACTGGTGGAGGGAGGGAAGGAGCGAGGCCGCGAGGGAGGGACAGGGCGAGGGAAGGGGAGGGGGCCGGCTGCGGGGGGCGGGGGGAGCTTGGGGGCGGGGAAGGAAACTGCCGGAGCAACAACCCCGAGCGACCTCAATAACTTTCAATTTCAAGAGTGAAAGAGGGAGCTGGAAAAGTACAGGCGTCGCGATTTGGCAGAGGCACGGGAAGAGGCGCCTAAGGGGTCCCGGGTCTGCGGCGGAGCATCTCTGGACGCGGCGAAGAAGGCGGGAGAGCGAGAGCCCGGGGCGGGGGGAGCCGAGGAGGCACTGCGGGCGCAGAGGAACCCCTCCGAAGGGCGGCTCTCTCGGGGAGAGGTGGGCGCGCTCCGGCTGCGAGCGTGGAGGTGGAAGGTCCAGCGGCCGCGAGACCACCCCGCCCCTCGTCCCCCCTCCCCGCACCCCTCCCCGCCCCCCGGGGCCGACTCCCGAGCTGGGCGGGTCTCCGCCGCCAGAGGCCGGGCGCGCTCCGCTCCTCCCGGGGGCCGCGCGTCCCGGCTCCCTCGCGCCTCGGCTCCCGGAGCCCGCGCGCAAGCCCGGCCCCGCGGCAGCTCGCTCCTCGCCCTCCGGGGCAGATCGCTGGAGGGTTTCTGGCTGCGGACGCCTTCCCCGTCTTCTCGAGCCCCTCCTCTTGTTTCTCTCCTTTCCTTTCTTTCTTTTCAATAAAAGTCGCTGCAGTTGGTCCGGCGCAGGGCGGGTGGTCCGGAGGAATTTCGGTGGACACTCGCGGTCACCCTGACCGCCCGTTACCTGCCCGACGCGGGTCGGACTCAGAGGTGTGTGCTCTCACACACCGTTTGGAAGTTCAACTGTGCTGCGACTTTCTCCCAAAGGGAGTCTCTGCCGGGGCTCTGGAAGATTCCTCCTCCCCTCGGGCAGTTCCCTCGGCAGTCAGCTCGCCCTCGCTGTGCGCCGTTCTCTCTCTCTCTCTCTCAGTCTTCTCGAGAAGATATCGTGTGCAATTTGGTTTCTCATCTGGGGGACTGGGAATGATCTTGGGAAAGATTTTTCCCAGCTTGGGCAGGGGGAGGAGGAGAAGGTCCGCTATTCCTGTTCCCAGTGCAAGCAGGGGTCCTTGGCAGCGGAAAATAAGGTTCGTTGTTCTCCCGCTCCTTCGCCCCCCTCCCACGCACCCCCTCCATCCGAGGTGGGAAAGTTGAGGGCTGGCCCTTCAGAGCAGGGTACACTCAGGCTCTTATTAATCCGTGGTAGCTTCCCGTCTCTTTTCTCCAGTACCACAAGTAGGAAGAGCTTCCAGTACTTACTGACGAAACTGAAAGTCACAAGCCTCCGAAGTGATTTTAATGTAAATGTGTCCTCTGTGCAGTATTACTCAGACTGTCTCCAGGGTTCTGCACTATGGCCTTACAACTTCACCCAGCCTCAGGCTTCTTAGAGGTGGCTTTGAAAAAGTCCCTGATTCGTAGACAGCTTGCTAATGCTTATGCTCAAAAATTTAGGTTTAGAAAATAACTAGAGCCTTGCAGAAAAACAGTAAGATCTGTCTTTTCCCTTCTTTTATCCATTTGTAATCCTTCTTAGTGGATTGCCTTCGTTTATATGTTGATGAATGAGAGGAGGAAAAAAAAAGTGATTGCTTCTATCCATCCCATTTTGCCAGCTTGCAGTGCTTCATTCAAATTTTTGTGTGTCTATGAAGATGTAGCTGTTATTCATCCCAAAAGTCAGGAGATGGAATGGCCTGGAAGCAATAGGAAGGGAACATGAAATAAACACTGCTGTGAAGGTGCTAAAAATTAGAATCTGAGAGACTGGCCTTTCCTTGTGAATTCCTTAATTAAATATCATCTATTACTTTACATACCTGTATGGGAATTTTGAAGGTAGAAATAGTTTTCTTTAGGTTCTTTATTCTGCAGAAAACAACAACCGATCAAGATTGTCCTTTGGGATTTATTTTAAAGGTTGTCATTTGCAACATTTCTCTTTCTATGGTGGAGCTGTATTTTCTATACATCACAAACACACACTCCCTTCCTTAATCTGTTGCATAATGTCCTGTTCCAAATGACTGAGTCTATTACTTTGAACCAGAAAAGTTGCAGATAACAGGACAATTCCAGTACTGATTGTCCAAGGAAGAAGCTACTCTAGTTTTCTGTGCCCCTCTGGGCCAGCCTTGCTTTCCTTCTTCCTTAATGCCTCAGATCCTGAATATCTGCACCATAAAACGTGGGGATTTAAAGGCTGTGGGAGGCTCCCTTTGAAAAGGACTCCAGAGAGGGCTTTTCTAATCCTAGATACTTGAGCCGGATGGGGTGAGGTTGCAAAAAGGGGATGTAAAAAAGCAATTTGGCGAACAGGTTCAGGGAAATAAACACAAAGAAAGACATTTACTTTTCACTGTGTGTTGTGCAGACATACGTTCATTTGGATGAGGGCAGGAATGGCCCTGTCAATAAATAAACAAACACAGTGAGAAGCTACAGTTCCTGAGCCATCCCAGAAAAGATGCAGTGGGCAGGAAAAGCTTGTCAAGGAGTAAGTGCTGCTCTGAGGAAACATAAGGAAAACATTAAATAAATGGCGAGTGTATTCTTTCTCTCTTGATGCTATGTGTTAGAATAACTTTTTCCTGATCCATGTTATCATACTATTAAGTGCGTATTTTCTTTCCTGGCTGAGTCTTACGTCCCCTCCACTGTCCTTGCAGCTTATGGAAAGTTTGCCATGGCCTATTTTGTGCAACATAGTCCTTTTTTTTTTTTTTCTGAATCAAGAAAACGATGCTCACAAAAGCATGTGGCTGCTGATGGATTCTAGGGCCCAAGCCTAAAACAAGTTAAAAGCCACAGGCTTAGCCTAGAAGTCAACTTTTGCTTGTTGTCTGTTTTTTTCCAGAAAACATTAAAGTTCCAGGGAGTTTAGATAACCAGGAGTTTGAGTCAGACCATGAGGACAGAAGAGTTTTGGACAAAGATAGAGGGTTAAACACATCCAGACTAGTTACTGCAACTTCTCATCTCTCCTTTCTTTACTTCCCCTACCAGGCAGTGACAACAGTAACAAGTTATTTTTGTCCCTTGCAGCAGTGGCACTTTACGGAAAGAAAATGATTGTCATATTGTTGAATCCATACTGCAAATATGTGAAGGGGGGGGGGTCGGCGGTGGCGACGCTGGTGGAGGCGTGCTCCAGAAAGAGAGAGCAAGCCCAAGAGTTTGGAATGGGACATCACTGGTAGTGATGAGAGATGTTTGGCAAAGTTCGGGCTGACATCAGTCATTATACCACAAAGCTAACATGCAGACCCTGAAAACGCTCAACTCTCCAGTTACTCAGATCTGGAGGCATCTGAGTGAGTTAAGTCAAGCAGGGTACTGTGGGTGGGGTCTGTGTAACTGATGCAGCTGGAAGTCACTCCTGAAACAGAGAGCAGACAGCAGTATTTAAAAGCCATTGAAATGAGTAGATGAAGGAAATGACTATTTTTAGAGAGACAGAGGAGACAGAATTATTATACCAATTTAAAAAATGATTAAATGGTTATATAGCATTAAGAACATGAGAAAATCAGGACCCATGATGAATTACTTTCTGTCATTGAGAAAGAATGTTCTTCCTCCCAGATGAAGTTAGGGGACACTTAGAAAGTTGTGGTGAGCACCAGCTGGTGTGAGGGCTTCCCAGGTGGTACAGTGGTAAAGAACCTGCTTGCCAGTGCAGGAGATACAAGAGACTCCAGTTCGACCCCTGGGTCAGAAAGATCCCCTGGAGTAGGAAATGGCAATGCTCCTCCAGTATTCTTGCCTGGACAATTCCATGGACAGTGGAGGCTGGTGGGCTACAGCCCCCTGGGGCTGCAAAAAATCAGACACAATTGAGTGCACACGCACTGTCTGGTGTGCCTGTTTTTAAAAAACCTTCACAAATCAGTTGATTACTGGGCTCATTGAAATAGTGAATGTCTGGTAGTACTGAATATAAATTATTTATTACCTCAGAAAATTTTGTTTGACTACAGAATATTAATAGAAAGAGGCTGTGTGTTGTGATAAAAAGGGCAAGAAATCTCGGGATCAAGGTGAGTCCTTGTTCTGGATTTGTTGTTGTGTTTCAGGTTTCTTTATCTGAAAAATGAGGGAATCCAATCATCTGCAGAGTCCCTTTTAGCTCTGAAAATAATGGCAATATATCCAAAAAAGAAAGACATGCTTGTAACTGCAAATGTCAACGCTATTTCTAGTTATGTGACATCACAGCTTTCACTTACAGAATTATGTTGAACTGAATAGGTCCAGATTTAGAAATCTGCCTGTAATTGTGTTGATTTTCTGGAAATGCCTAAGCTCTTACAAGAATCCTAGATGACTGGCCTGGCAAGTCAGATCCAGGACTAGTTTCATCTGTCTAGATGTCTCTAGACTTGGGGACAAAGAGGAACACATTTTAATCCTGGATTCTGGGCACATGCCCAGAGAGATGAGGGAAAAGGACTTCTGTGCCTCATGGAGATACTACTCAATCTCTTTTTGTTTTTAGGAATTGTAAGTGGGGAAGGCACACGGATTTCACTGAGTGTGTGGTCTTTCCTTTTATTCTGTGTTATTCCTTTCTTTTTCCTGCTCCTGTCTTCGGATGAGGACTGATATCCATGTCTCTTTTGTCCCAGGAAACACTCCAGGAAGTCAACGGTGAAGCTTGAGTGGCTGTGGTCACAGATTTAGGTGGAAGGATTACTGTCAATGACATGCAAATCCTATAAGATGTCGTGGGCAAGGCCACATGATAATTTAAATGAACAACTTTTTTGCAGTTGCCCTTGCATGTGTTATCTCAAAGCAGCCTCAAAGCACACGATTTCATAGATGAGACCACATAAGTCAGAAAGATAAAGTTGTTCGCCTAAACTTCTATAGACACTCTTTGGTTATGTCACCCTCAAGAGCTATGTTCTCCGTTCTCCCTGACCCCCAGGTTGTAGATTTCTATGGACTTCTATGGACCAGAACTTTCTTCCTTTGGTTCCTGATTCAGTTTGGTCAATGAGACCACCAGGAGGAGATCAGAATATGGGAAGAAAGAGTGATTCTGCTCCTTCTCAGCTTCAGCATCATTCTAGAAGAGGCTGTATCCATAGGGGTGACCACAGCTCTGTCAAGCAGCCCCATTTCTATGGCCCTAGTTCTTAACCAGGTTTCAAGAACACCATTGACTCTCCCTGCCTCTTTACCTAGGAGTGAAAATGGCTAGTTCTTGGGTGCCTTAACATCTCCTATTGTTTCCCTTCGTTTGTGCTATCCTAAATAGTCCTTTTTTTGTAAAAGTATGTTCCAAAAATTCTTATGGGGTTCCAGACTTCCCTCGTGGTCCAGTGGTTGAGACTCTGTGTTCCCAATGCAGGGGGGCCAGGTTCAATCCCTGGTCAGGGAACTAGACCCCGCATATTCAACTAAGAGTTCACCTGATGTGACTAAAAGCTCCTGCATGACATGACTAAGACCTGGTGCAGTCAAACAAATAATCATTTTTTTAAAGAAAAGAAACAAAAGACAAAAACACCACCTATTCAAAAATTCTTGCAAGGTCCCTCCCCAAGTGACACATAAGTGTCAGAACTGAGACTGGAAACTAGGGCATTTGACTTAGTAAATGCTTTTTCTACCATGTCATCAGCCCTATCCAGAGGAACGTACTCTGATTAAAACTGAGATGGGTAAAGGGGCGGATAATAGGGGAAGTTGCAGGGTTCCAAGCCAGGAAGGCTTCTGATGTAAACAAGCAGGCATACAACAGATTTTGGAGCAAAAAATGGTTAAACCAGAGTGAATAACTAGAATCAGAATGGCAATGAGCAAAGTGAAATTCATGTACAAAATTATACTGGGCATCAGAAATAAGATGATTACACAGGAAAGGTAAATCAGGTACTCATTTGTTCTGCAAGTGTATGTTGATGGTACCTCCTGTGAAGGACACCAGGCTGGACAAGGAGACAGAGATTCATGCATGGTCTTTAAGACAGAATGTGGAAGTGATGACCATGTAGGTTGTATCGGCATTCTGGTTAAAAACAATGTGATGGTTTACGACAGAAATAAAATGGCATGGAGAGACACATAAGGGCATGTTCAACAAGCTTTAAGGAAATGTCTCATCCAAGCAACTCTATTAAAAAGCAAAACAACAGAACAAAAACAATCTCTCTCCATCTATATATTTACCTGTTGCTTTTGGTTTACATTGGTTGTTAACCAATACAATTAGGTAGCTGATTTTGGTCAACTGGTCACCCTTATTTCAGCATTCACTGAACATATGGTAAGCACCACGCTAGGCTCTAGAGATACAAAACTCTGAAGACTAGGACCTTGCCCTCAAGTAGAGAACACTCAGTGAAGGAGCCTGTGTGCTAAGTCGCTTCAGTTGTGTCTGACTCTTTGCGACCCCAGGGACTGTAGCCCACCAGGCTCCTCTGCCCATGGGATTCTCCAGGCAAGAGTACTGGAGTGAGTTGCCATGCCTTTCTCCAGGGGATCTTCCTGACCCAGGGATCAAACTTGAGCCGCTGTCTCCTGCAGTTCCTTGCTTTGCAGGCAGATTCTTTTCTACTGAGCCACCAGGAAGCCCCTCAGTGAGGGAGAGAGCCACATACACCATGAAAGCTTCCAGGAGATAAATGCTGTGTGATAAGGCTGGTGGCTGTTGTGGGAAGAGGAAAGAGAAACAATGCTTTGGGGGAAGGTGGGGTGTGATAAGCTCTGTGTCTAAGACGGGCAACATTTAAAGGACTAATAGTGGATCTTAATGCAGATAAGGAAGGATTCCTTCCCTTGCTTAGACTGGCCCTAACTCAGAGGTGGAGGGATAAGCTCTCCTTCTGTTTTGCTCTGTGAAGGTCGGTGGTCAAGGTTGGCTGCCTGCTTGCTAGGGAGGAGGCCATACTCCTGGGGTGGTATCAGGCCTCCTCCTCTTCCAGCAATTCAATGTGGCTCAGTATTGACTATGTGGGAGTATTGTTAATGGCTGATACCTATGCAGGGGTCTTTGTGGGTTAATGATTTGACCAGTTTATTATAGCTGCACTGTGGGTGGATTCCAGTCATGTGAGAAAAATGACATTTCATTTCTCCAGTTTCTTATAAGTATTTTGAATATATTTATAATCACCACCACCACCACCAAATGAAAGTCAGTCTTCCTTGGGGTCTGGCTGCTCTCATTCTCCTGCCCCACCCCCACGTTCCACCATACCATACACATTCAAGTATTTCTTTGCAACATGTTCTCTCAGATGGTGTTTCGGTCACCCAACTTTGCCCAAATGTACCCTGCTGAGTCTCTACTCTGAAACCTAAGTCTAATTCACACATTAGTGATAAAGAATTGACTTAGCTCTGCCACTGTCCCCTTCTTCTCTTCCCTCACAGAAGCCTTTCTTTCTAGAAACGGATTTTGATTTCACATTGGTCTGGGGGATATGCCCCAGATATAGGGATTTTAAAACCTATATAACGAATAGAAAAGTTTCCAGTTTGCTGGTGGTTCTGGCATGTGGATGCTAGCCTGCTTTTGACTTTTTCCCATTTGGCAGGTGGGGGAGATAGTGGAGGACGGGGAAGCCTGGCATGGTGCAGTCCATGGGGTTGCAAAGAGTTGGACACGACCTAGCCACTGAACAACAGCAACAGAGTTCCAGGACACTTGTAGGACAAAATTTTGAACTTAAGTCTATAGGTAGAGAGCTGTTATCATTTGGAACTCATGGAGGAAAAACTTGTTGGGGCATTGTAGTCTTGGGAGGAGTCATAAGAACTTCCCTATATGGAGGTAACTCGAGCCTGTTATTTTCCTTCCTTTCTTGTCTCATGAGCTAAGATAAGTGTTTCTTAAGATTTGTGAATACAGCCTAGAGAGCTCTTCATTAAAAGGAAGAAGTGAAGTGAAGTCCTTTACTCCCTTGGTATTCATTGATTCTCCGACTTAAGAATGGCACAGTGATTTTGCCTGACTTTATGGTGAATTTTCATCATCTGTGGTCATAAGAATTAATATTTTTAGTAGCATCATAATTTATGTAAAATATGATGTCTTTCATGTTTTTGTTAAAGACATGTGGTATAGTAGTTAGAAATTTGATGCCAGCTCAGCTTCTAATAGATAAGTAATAACCTGAGGATGTCTCCCTCAAGTAATTATATTAGTATATATAGCTTGCTTTACCTTTTCCTTTATGTGTGCTCATGACTATATATTTTTTTCACCTGTTTAATCCCATTGCTGAAATTGTTCACCACATTATGTATACTACTTGAAATCATCATAATTAAAAATTAATTTTAAATGCACATACCCCCAAGAAAGTTAAGAACAAGTAAACTGTTTTAATTAGGTTGTTTTTTCTTAACAGATCTCTGACGTGTGGCAAGGGAAGATCAGCGTGTGCAGGGCATTATGAAACGTGAGTATGTGGGAGGCATGTCTATAAGGATGCTCAGTGACTATGGGAGGTTGAAAAGTAAGGACAGAAACAGAAGCTGCAAGAAAAAGCAGCAGAAGGGGAGATGCGACTGTTCCAAGGATGAACTTAGTTTTCTAGAGGTGAGCAAATGAAGCACTAATGAAAATTTAAGTTAGACACCTTCTTGCAATCCCCTTACCACAGGAGAAGATTGTGTCAAAGATTAAACAATGGATTGTCCTAAAAATAATTTTGACAAAATGAAGGCTTCATCAGACTAGGTCCCTGGGGGACTATGGTGGCCAGCCCTCTTTCTCCCTACCTGTTGATGGCTGTGTTGGACATGCAGCAGGAGTGAGAAACAAAACTTAGTAGTTAGTGGGCTACTAAGATTTCCCTACAGTCAGATTTTGATTCCTTCAGTCAACATAGGTCCTAGCATATGTGAATGAAAATAAGTGTGCAGAAGGAGAATAAATTAGAGAATTAAAATAGATAGTTTCCATAAAAAAAATAATAATGGATCATTTACAAGGTAAGATTCAATAGTTTCTTACTGATAATGGGCAAAATTGACTGAAAGATTGCATAGCTGATTCTTTGGAGTAGGGTATGTTTGCTATGTACACATTTTAGAGAATTTGAAGGGTCTGGTAGTTACTCTAATTTTTCATATTGGCAAATATTTCACTCTAATTCTATAACTCCCGTCCTTTGAAGTGCACTCATTGACTGTGATTGTGGCACTTTGGAACACCAAGCCCTAAGGGGCTTCAGGATTCCTGTGTATACAGGGCACCATGCTGTGACTTTTCAACATTCAGAAAATGAAGATCATGGCATCCGGTCCCATCACTGCATGGGAAATAGACAGGGAAACAGTGGAAACAGTGTCAGACTTTATTTTGGGGGGCTCCAAAATCACTGCAGATGGTGACTGCAGCCATGAAATTAAAAGACGCTTACTCCTTGGAAGGAAAGTTATGACCAATCTAGATAGCATATTCAAAAGCAGACACATTACTTTGCCGACTAAGGTCCATCTAGTCAAGGCTATGGTTTTTCCTGTGGTCATGTATGGATGTGAGAGTTGGACTGTGAAGAAGGCTGAGCACCGAAGAATTGATGCTTTTGAACTGAGGTGTTGGAGAAGACTCTTGAGAGTCCCTTGGACTGCAAGGAGATCCAACCAGTCCATTCTGAAGGAGATCAGCCCTGGGATTTCTTTGGAAGGAATGATGCTGAAGCTGAAACTCCAGTATTTTGGCCACCTCATGAGAAGAGTTGACTCATTGGAAAAGACTCTGATGCTGGGAGGGATTGGGAGCAGGAGGAGAAAGGGACGACTGAGGATGAGATGGCTGGATGGCATCACTGACTCGATGGACATGAGTCTGAGTGAACTCTGGGAGATGGTGATGGACAGGGAGGCCTGGCGTGCTGCGATTCATGGGGTTGCAAAGAGTCGGACACGACTGAGCGACTGAACTGAACTGAACTGATGCTGTGGCTGCCATTAGATGGGAGCTGGAATACAATAAGGAAACCTGTTGGCACTAGAACCTGAGGCAGAATGCTTAAGGATTCCCCGAGACTGCACTGTTGTTAAAGACCTTGGTGGGAGGGATTTCCAGTCTTCTTTGCAAGCTTAAAAAAGTACAGAACAAATTTTATTTCACTCTAATGCAGCTTATGGGCTTCCCGGGTGGTGCTAGTGGTAAGGAATCCACCTCCTGGTGTAGGAGACATAAGAGAGGTAAGTTAGATCCCTGGGTGGGATGATCCCCTGGAGGAGGAAATGGCAACCCGCTCGAGATTTCTTGCCTGGAAAATCCCGTGGATAGGGGAGCCCGGAGGCCTGCGGTCCATGGGGTTGCAAAGAGTCAGATACGACTGAGCAACTGACACTAAGGCCACTTACACCAGCATGAGGCTTCTGTCCTGAATTGAAATTTCAAAGACAAACCAAAAACTGCCCAGAAGCTGGTAAAACTTCCAGTCCTTAATGAAAATTTTTGTTTAATTTGACTTGCAAAATTCATGGAGTTCTAGAACTGGAAGTGCTCTTAGAGATCACCCAGTATATATTATTTTGTTTTGTAGATGAGGAAACTAAAAGGCCTGAAAGATTAGATGACCTGCCCAAAGTCACACTGGCAAAGCTGAGACTAAAGCCCAGCCCCTCTCATTTCTAGGATATTTTTGACCACACCAAAATTCTGCATGTAGTTTCATTCAGCATTCAGTGTTCATCACTGTTTTAGAAATTTGTATCCCTTTGTTTCACATCAATAGGGTTAGAACAGTGCATTCATTAACTAGTTCCTTCTTGTGTGTACTCCCATTTATCCAATGCTCCTTTACTACCTTCTTTGGAAATTGTATTGATCCTCATTACTATTGTCAAAGGAAGAACTCTTCATACAGAAAATAGTACGAATTTACCAATTTCCTTGGGTTTAACACTTTAATTCTGATTCTTTGAATAAAATCTAGGGTCAAATGAATTCCGAATATAATAGAAGGGAGATCTAATATTTCTGTTTTTATTTTCCTGAGGCCCATATTTGTTTTTATAATATAGGATTCTAATATGAATTTGCTATACAAGTGGCCCTGTTTTTTCAGTTGCACTTAAGGAAAAAAAAAAGTATAACTTCCACAGTTAAATAAGGCCATGTGTTTATTCCATGTATTACCCTATACTTGTACTGATGAAATTGTCATTTATTTTCAAATTAGTTCCATGTATAAAAAAGCCACTTGGATTCTGCTTTTCCACTGCTGATTAGTGAGAATACTGTGTCTGCCATGTGAGCAATAAACATGAATTTATTACTCTTTTGAAAATTATACCAAAGAAATGATGGACCTAGGTCCCCAGGAACTCATAATTTAGTTATAAAGAAGACAAAAGAAATATAAGAACCATGAAAATCTTATGCTCTGGATATATTCTTATCCCTAGAAAAAGGTTACTCTTTACAGAGAAATGAGAAGAACTAGGTCAGTCAGTCAAGGTGTCAGTGTTTGAAGATTTTGGTGTTAAGCCAGATTTTGAAGCAAATCTGATGAAGATGTAGGGAAAGGGTAGTTCAGGTGCTGAAGTTCTCACTGTTCAAAGGAAACACTTGGGCTCGAATTTTTCTCTCTCTCCTTTGAGACTAACTGAATGACCTAGTCTGTGCATCCGCTCCTTCAGAATGTTCAGGTTCTCTTTCAGCAGCAATTCTTGAGAGCTCAGTTCCACCGACTATGTAAAGCGCTCTGGCATGTTGTCCCATTCGTTCACCTAATTGTTTTTCCATCGAGGCAGGTTGGCAGGTTATTCTCAATCTCCCCTTCCATGCTATTAGTCTTACCCACCACTGGAATCTAAAACATATAAGTGATGTGTGTAGGGGAGAGGGAGGAGGGAAGGAGAGGCGGGTGGCTAAGCCCTAGCTCTAGCTCTCGCTCTGTTCCCGAAGATGTCAGTTTAATAGGCCTTGCTGCTCACATGTGGTCCACAGAGCAGCACCCCAGAGACCACGTTATTAGAAAAGCCAAATCTCAGGCCCTGCCCGAGATCTGCTGAAGCAGTCCACTGAGTCAGTTCAACCATTTTCCTAGGTGTTTGCATGCACATTCAGGGTTGAGAAGCTGCTCCTCAATGTAGTCATTTACGGGAGCTTTTCAAGGTACTTCCCTGGCAGCTCGGACGGTAAAGAATCAGCTGCATTCCAGGAAACCTGAGTTCTATCCCTGCGTTGGGAAGGTCCCCTGGAGAAGGGAATGTCAACACACTCAAGTATTCTTGCTGGAAGAATCCATGGACAGAGGAGCCTGGTAAGCTACAGTATCTGGGGTCACCAAGAGTCAGACATGACTGAGCAACTAGCACACTTTCAAAGTACTAATTAGTGGGCTCTATTTCAAGATAGTTAAATCAGAATCTCTGGTGACTGGGCGTCTGTATGATTGAAACATTTCCCGGGAGGTTCTAGTCAGTGCTTCTTCTTCTTGTTCAGTTGCTAAGTCATGTCCAGCTCTTTGTGACCCCGTGGACTGCAGTACACCACGCACTTCGGTCACTATCTCTTGAACTTTGCTCAAATTCGTGTCCATTGAGTCGGTGATACCATCTAACAATCTCATCCTCTGCTCCCCTGTTCTTTTGCCTTCAATCTTGCCCAGTGTCAGGGTCTTTTCCAATGAGTCGGCTCATCACAACAGGTGGCCAAATTATTGAAGCTTCAGCATCAGTCCTTCCAGTGAATATTCAAAGTTGATTTCCTTTAGGATTGACTGGTTTGATCTCCTTGCAGTCCAAGGAATCCTCAAGAGTCTTCTCCAGCACCACAATTCAAACGCACAATTCAAAACCATCAATTCTTCTGTGCTCAGCCATCTTTATGGTCAACTCTCACATCTGTACATGACTACTGGAAAAACCACAGCCTTGACTGTGAAGAACTTTGTTGGCAAAGTAACATCTCTGCTTTTTAATACGCTGTCTAGGTTTGTCTAGCTTTTCTTCCAAGGAGCAAGAGTCTTTTAATTTCATGGCTGCAGTCACATCCGCAGTTATTTTGGAGCCCAAGAAAATAAGATCTGTCACTGCTTCCACTTTTTCTCCTTCTACTTGCCATAAAGTGATGGGACTGGCTGCCATGATCTTAGTTTCTTGAATGTTTAGTTTTAAGCCAGCTTTTTCACCCTCCTCTTTCACTGTCATCAAGAGGTTCTTCAGTTCCTCTTCACTTTTTGCCGTTAGAGTGGTATCATCTGCATATCTGAGGTTGTTGATATTTCTTTTGGCAATCTTGATTCCAGCTTGTGCTTCATCCAGCCCAACATTTCTCATGATGTATTCTGCATAGAAGTTAAACAAGCTAGGTAACAATATACAGCTTTGTTGTACTCCTTTCCCAATTTGGAACCAATTAGTTGTTCCATGTCCAGTTCTAACTGTTGCTTCTTGACCCGTATACAGTTAGAACCAGATATGGAACAACTGACTGGAGACAAGTAAGGTGATCTGGTATTTCTATCTCTTTAAGAATTTTCTGAAGTTTTTTGTGATCCACACAGTCAAAGGCTTTTGTGTAGTCAATAAAGCACTAGTAGATATTTTTCTGGAATTCCCTTGCTTTCTCCAAGATCCAACAAACGTTGGCAATTTGATCTCTGGTTCCTCTGTCTTTTCTAAACCTAGCTGCTACATCTGTAAGTTCTTAGTTCATGTACTGCTGAAGCTTAGCTTGAAGGATTTTGAGTGTTATCCTGCTAACATGTGAAATTAGTGCAATTGTGTGGTAGTTCAAACATTCTTTGGCATTGCCCTTCTTCTAGTCAGTGCCCCTGTATCCTTTTACCAGATGATAAGACAGAATAGACCCACAAAGCAGGGAGGTAAACATGGGAAAGAGAGAATATGGGATAAGATATATGTTTCAAAATATCTGATAGGGTCTAAGCAGAGGTATACAAAAAAGATCTTCATGACCCAGATAACCATGATGGTGTGATCACTCACCTAGAACCAGATATCCTGGAATGAGAAGTCAAGTGGGCCTTAGGAAGGATCACTACAAAGCATCACAACAAAGCTAGTGGAGGTGATGGAGTTCCAGCTGAGCTATTTCAAATCCTAAAAGATGATGCTGTGAAAGTGCTGCACTCAATATGCCAGCAAATTTGGAAAACTCAGCGGTGACCTCAGGACTAGAAAAGGTCAATTTTCATTCCAATCCCAAAGAAAGGCAATGCCAAAGAATGTTCAAACTACCACACAATTGCACTCATCTCACATGCTAGCAAAGTAGCATTACTCAAAATTCTCTGAGCCAGGCTTTAGCAGTACGTGAACAGTGAACTTCCAGACGTTCAAGCTGGATTTAGAAAAGGTAGAGGAACCAGAGATCAAATTGCCAATGTCTGTTGAATCATAGAAAAAGCAAGAGAGTTCCAGAAAAACATCTACTTTTGCTTTATTGACTATGCCAAAGACTTTGACTGTGTGGATCACAACAAACTGTGGAAAATTCTTCAAGAGTTGGGAATACTGGACCACCTGACCTCCCTCCTGAGAAATCTGTATGCATGTCAAGAAGCAACAGTTAGTACTGTACATGGGACAACAGTCTGGTTCCAAATTGGGGAAGTCGGTCAAGGCTATATACTGTCACCCTGCTTATTTAACTTAGATGTAAAGTACGTCATGTGACATGTTGGGCTGGATGAAGGACAAGCTGGAATCAAGATTGCTGGGAGAAATATCAATAACCTCAGACATGCAGATGACACCACCCTTATGGCAGAAAGTGAAGAAGGACTAAAGAGCCTCTTGATGAAAGTGAAAGAGGAGAGTGAAAAAGTGGGGTTAAAACTCAACATTCAGAAAACTAAGATCATGACATCCAGTCCCATCACTTTATGGCAAATAGATGGGGAAACAATGGAAACAGTGAGAGACTTTATTTTCTTGGGCTCCAAAATCACTGCAGATGGTGACTGCAGCCATGAAATTAAAAGACGCTTGCTCCTTGGAAGAAAAGCTATGACCAACCTAGACAGCCTATTATAAACCAGAGATATTACTTTGCCAACAAAGGTCCATCTAGTCAAAGCTATGGTTTTTCCAGTAGTCATGTATGGATGTGAGAGTTGGACTATAAAGAAAGCTGAGCACCGAAGAATTGATGCTTTTGAACTGTGGTGTTGGAGAAGACTGTTGAGAGTCCCTTGGACTGCAAGGAGATCCAACCAGTCCATCCTAAAGGAGATCAGTCCTGCATATTCATTGGAAGGACTGATGCTGAAGCTGAAACTCCAATAATTTGGCCACCTGATGCAAAGAGCTGACTCACTGGAAAAGACCCTGATGCTGGGAAAGATTGAAGGCAGGAGGAGAAGGGGACAACAGAGGATGAGATCATTGGATCTCATGGACATGAGTTTGGACATTGGATCTCATGGACATGTCTCAATGGACATGAGTTTGAGCAAGCTCTGGGAGTTGGTGATGGACAGAGAAGCCTGGCGTGCTGCAGTCCATGGGGTCACAAAGAGTCGGATAGGACTAACTGAACTGAACTGAAGCAGAGGTGGAGGTGGGTGGGGCTCAAATCAGTTTGCATCCCCTTATCTTAATCAAGAGTCATTGCTACACCTAGATCGGTGAATGATTTTCAACAACTCTGAATCTCTTTGTTTGGGAAAGGGGTGGTGCTGAAGGTAACATTTCAGAGAAGATAACCAGAGTATTCAGGGGGACACAGAGAGCAAATCAGAATGGATAATGTGATTGAGAGTCTTTGGATTCAATAGGAAAGGAATGAATAGGCGTTCTTCAGTACTGTGGAAAGCTATTCTGTGGATTTCTTTTACTGTTTTGTCACCAAGTTGAGGAATACTGGCTTCAAAAGTGTGTAGTTTTTTTTTATTGCTGACACAAAGGGCAACAATACTTTTCTAATACTGGTGTGGATATGATCCTTGCATTCATTCAATACATCAACCATCTTGACGTACAGCACCAAACTGGTATCTAAGATGAATCCTTCATAAGATTGTTAGTTGTCATTCAAGACCTTGCAGCCATTTATAGAATGATTTAGATTTTATTTGTTTTATTTTTGTAGTAGGAAAATACTGTGTATTTTAAATACCTACATAGAGAAATGTGCAGAGTACTCCGCTAGGTGCTGCAGATGGAAAGAATATTAAAGGATACCACCCCTGCCTCTGAAGGGCTTAAAATTCATTGGAAGTGGGGGAGTGGGATGGTCAGAGCTTGTATGCACAAAAACCTAAACAACTGTGAAGCAGAGCACATATTGAAAGCCAAATGGGAGATTCAGACAAGTGCTAAAGAAGCTGGGGGTTCTCTGACGCTTGTGGATATTATGCTTTGGGCTTCTCTCTCTAAAAGATGTCCGTGTGAACTCAGAGACTTATTCTATTTCATCACATTTTCTCACTTAGAGCTTTAATAATTGTTTAACTTCTCTTAAAAACAGTTAGCTGAATGCAAAGGTTTCTTAGGTGTGTCTCTGGTGCTAAGTTTAAAGGTACTTCAGAGACACAATGAGTTATCTTGCTAAACTTAAATATCTAGGGAAGTTACAAGACCTTAAGATAATTAGCCTTTGTAATATGCTTCCAAACTGGACATTTGGCAGATAACTATTGTCCTGCCTTCTCCTTCCAGCAAGGGGTTGTGATTTCCCAACAAAGGCAGAGGAGTTGCAAAACAGCAGGACTTTGCTACAATTAGTAATTAATGAGGTGCTAAAAGTGCCAGAGCAGAGGCTCCCAGACATGGTGTGTGACTCAAAGGGATAAGAAGCACCCAGAATTTCAAACAAAAGTGTCACTTAAATAAACAGAAAGTCAAGTGAGTCCAGTCTGTGGAATGGGAAGTGGTCTATTGACATCAGGAGTGATCATACAACTGTGTAATACAATATAATAAAGATTAGTCACTGCATTTTGCAACTTATGAAAAAGTTTTTTTTCTTCCTCTAAATCCTGCAGAAAGTGAGCAGTCATCTGCTTTGCAGTATTCAATGAAGTCAAAATGAACCCTTAATGTACCATAGTGTTCAAATAAATAACCAATTCGTACAGGTTCTCACCAGCATGACTTTCCTCTGCCTCTTTAATGTATATTAATCAATCAAGTTAGTTATTAATATTAGTTGACAGGCCAAAGTACTTTACTAACTAGTACTTTACTAACTAGTAGCCAGAGACCCAAGGCCTAAAGAGAGATTTCTTTACTGATAGGAGCTTTGTTGAGAGAGAAGAACATAAAGGTTGCTTTGGACCATAAGAGTTGCCTAAAGTGGAATATGTTTTCCTGTAGAGTAGAATTCCTACGTAAATTCGGATGAGTATTAAGGCATTTTCAAATTAAGATTTTATGGTTTCTTCAGGAATTCCCTGGCAGTCCAGTGCTTGGGACTCCATGCTTTCACTACCAGGGCCTGGGTTTGATCACTGGTCCGGGAACTAAGATTGGCAAGTTGCACACACGCTCCCCCACCCCCCAACTCCCCACCCCCTCAAATGCACTATTTAAATTTTGGGGTGGTAGATAATAAAATAACATTAAAATAGCATTTACCAGCCTAGAATAGCAGAAGTTCACTAAACAGGTCACTAAAATATCTATCTATATCCATAAATGGGCTTCCTTTGTGGGTCAGTGTTAAAGAATCAGTCTGGCAATGCAGGAGACTGGGTTCAATCCCTGAATCAGGAAGATGCCCTGGAAAAGGAAATGGCAGCCACTCCAGCACTCTTGCCTGGAGAATCCCATGGACAGAGGAGCCTACAGTCCATGGGGTCACAAAGAGTCGGACACGACTGAAGAGACTAAGCACGCATGCACACATATATAGACGTACTTTATGTAGGGTTCCTGGTGTAAAGAACAAAAATGGTTAGATGCAATTTGATTATCCTAGCATAAGTATTATTCTTTTTGAGGGGTTTCATAGTTACTCGATTGTTATCAATGTATGATACTTAATGTTTCAATGACCTTGAGAAAATTTCTCTCTTTAACAAGCCTACTTGACATTGAAAATGCAAAACAGGTAAAAGAAATCTCTTAAAGGTATCCAAATGTTAAGATATTAGGAAAATTAAGCAACTCCCTGATTTTTGTTTTTGCAGTATGGAACTAATACATATATATCTTGCCATAATAAAATGCATAACATTTTCACATTTACAAGTAACTGTATGTTCATTATACATGTGAAAAAGCTGAATATATTTGAATTTGGTTAGTGAACTTTAATTTGTAGAAATAAAGGCTTCAAGGTAGGTTTACTTGATAGCATTTATTAAATGCTAGCCCATTGGAAAAAACCACTAGCTGCCTCACTCTAAAGGTATTAATGGGAATTTGGAATTTTAATACTGTAAATCACAAAGCCAGTATTTAATGACTTGACTTTAGAGATCTCTTGTCCTGGTATCAGCAGGTTAGAGATATAAATCAGTAGTTTACTCAGCAGAAACATTTTAGCTCTATCCATTAAGAATAACGGAATTGTTATGGCTTTTCTTCTTTAAGAAACTTTGTAGATTTTGTAGGGAAAGGGGAATATTGTATCAAGAGCTTTTCCTGTTTTAAAATGTGTACTGAGAAAGAATTCACTAGATCAAGTCTTTTCCTCCAACATACTCTAGAGGGAGTCAAATCTAAGAAAGTTATACTTCCTGCATTTCAACTGCTATTGGTTCTTTTTAGAAATTCCTTTTTTTGGTGACATCGTTGTTTGGCCCTCTTAGTTAATAAAAGTCCAGTCCAGGAGGTGATGAGAACCTGGAGCTAAGGAGGCCAAAGTGGGGACTGACTCCCTATACGAACCAGGTAGCATCTTACAGAGAAAATATCCTGTCCTTCGTTACAGACTGCATGGGTCAGCCTGTGAACCGATGCATGTTTTGGCATGAATGGGGAGGTAAAGAGTGGAGTGAGAAAGTATTTATGAATCAGGGAAATTCTTCCTTCCAGATAAAAATATAAGCTCCACCATGAGTCTTAACATTGCCATTAATTAGCTGTATGAAGTCGGAAATGCTATTATCCTCTTCGAAAGTCAGTTTTCCAATTCTGCTAAAATAGAGCGTTGAGTTAGAAAGATCCAGATCTAAATTTTATGATATTATTTCAACAGAAGATAGTTTACCATTTGTATAAAAGCCTGCCTTGAAAATCTGAGAATGAGCCAGGAACTTCTAGATAAATTGTGGATGTCCAGTGTTTTGTTCTTAAAATATTTGGACCATCACTGAACATACATAACTGGACTACATGTTCTTCTCCTAAACACTTATTGGGCTTTTTGCTCCTTTTATGGCTTTTTTTCCATCTGGAATTCCTCCAGCTGCTCTCTGCAACTATAGAAATCCTATGTGTTCTTCAAGGCCCTACTCAGCTGATGTGTGCTCCATGAAAAACACCTTGTACCTTCCAACATTATGGGAATGATTTCTGCTTCCTCTGAACTTTCTTGGGATTTTGCTTTCATTTTTCTTCTGGCATTATCATTTTTTATCTTGCCTCATAATTGTTTTTTGGACGTGGCTTACCTCTTCGTGCTCAGTCCTGTCCGACTCTTTGTGGTCACGTGGACTGTAGCCCACCAGGATCCTCTGTCCATGGGATTTTCCAGGCAAGAATAGTGGGGTGAGGTGCCATTTCCTAGTCCATGGGATCTTCCCTACCCAGGGATCTTCAGCACATCTTAAAGCTCCTTAAGTGTAGATCTGATTATATTCTTCATTTTAAGTAGCATGACTTGCTCATAGGAAATGCTCAAATATTTACTCAAACATGAATAAAAGAATGCTACTGAATAAAAAAAAAAAACCACCTAGTTTTAGAAACTTATTTAAGGAGACATGGAGTTCGTTTTAGTATCATTAATTGCAATTCTTCACGTTTCCTCTTTGAATGCTAAGACAGCTCCTACATTTTTTGAGGAAATAGTTTTAGGAAATTTTCTCTTTAGGGATCAAGGAAGGAAAAATTATTTTGAATATCTTTTTCTGGTGTACTTTACATATTTATTTCTAAGAAATTATAGTTTCGATTTTATTCTCTGGCAGCTATAAGTTGGTATTACTCAAAGCAGATTTTGAGTGAATGCTTTTAAGATCTGCAAAACATTTTCATATAGTTCATTCTTGTAAATGTAGCCCTTGGGGATGAGGGGTAGCCAGCATTTTTCTCATCAGATACCAATTTATTTCCATATCACAACAGGATCACATCTCCAAGTAGAACTGGACATGAAATTAGAAATTCTTATATTTAGTACAAAATGTGTATAGACTTTTGCTTCACAGTTTCTTAATCATTGCAACTTTGATTTCTGTTATTATGCTTCCTTCTTTTCCTCCTGTTTTGATTTCCACATTTTGTTTCTTCCTTACAGCCCACAGCTATGACAAGACATTTATATACTAGGTTTTCAATACATGTTTTATTGTTTTGATTCTTACTAGTCATTTTCCTCTATTAGGGAGTGGAATTTTATCCAGGGAAACAAGTGATGCATGTAGAATTTGTCTTTTTTTTTTTTTTTTTTTGATAACTTGCAAAATTACCTGCCTTCTTAGTAGCCTTTTTCATCACAAACTTTTCATCCTGTATTTTAGCTCTTCTGTATTTCTTTCTTCAAGTGGCTACCATTTCATTCCTGTTGGCCATCAGCTTACACTGTGGGATCCCATCCCTTGGTAATTGCAAAGGCATAAATCCCTGATGATAAAATATTGAGGGGCAGGGTTGAGATTTCTGGACCTGAGGGCTTTGAGCATCATCATGTCCTTCACGATATCATACCATGGACATCTAAGGCTTTATCAGTGGGTTCGGCAGAGTGTTATTCCTTCTACCCTGATGTTGAATCTCTTTCACTTAGGCCTCCTCACCTCTGAGCTCAGTGCAGGGCTGAAGGCAGAGTTCTGATCCATTCTTTTTAATTTCTATCTCATCCTTCCACCACAGTTCTTTGTGCCTCTTCTGGACTGGTGTGATGACCAGGGTAAGAAAACTTTATCTCCATTTAAATATATATTTTAGAAAATTGCATCTTATATTAATTGTAGTATCATATACTAGAATCAGAAGTGTCAAAATGGTTGATGTTAAAGGCCAGGTTGAAACAGTATTGTTGTAGGAAGAGGGACCCCTTCCAGGGCCCGAAACTGGGCTCTTCTCTAACACTCGGAAATGAATTGTCCAAGGAGACACATGTGCTGACAAAGCAAGAGATTTTATTGGGAAAGGGCACCCGGGTGGAGGGCAGTAGGGTAAGGGAACCCAGGAGAACTGCTCTGCCGCGTGGCTCACAGTCTCGGGTTTTATGATGATGGGATTAGTTTCTGGTGGTCTTTGGCCAATCATTCTAATTCAGAGTCTTTCCTGGTGGCGCACGCATCGCTCAGCCAAGATGGATGCTAGCAAGAGGGATTCTGGGAAGTGGACGGACACATGGTGTCTCCTTTAGACCTTTCCCGAACTCTTCCGGTTGGTGGTGGCTTATTAGTTCTGTATTCTTCATCAGGATCTCCTGTCATAAAATAACTCATGCAAATGGTTACTATGGTACCTGGCCAGGGTGGGCGGTTTCAATCAGTGTGCTTCCCCTAACAGTATTAAAGAGGGATAAATGCCATTTGCAAAGATGAGCTCTGGTAGGAGTTCTTGGCACTCTGTATTTGAGTTCTGTCCCTTGGATTGATGTTTTGTTCAACTGATTTTTTTTGGTGTTCCAGAAGGCTGAGCAGTGTGGAGTGTGCAATATCTAACATAGATTGCAGAGACTTTGCGATAACTTATATTCCAGGTTAATTTCTAGGTCTTCCTTGTAGAAGGAAGATGTTTTCATTTAAAAAGCAAGCTATTGATATGGCAGAAAACAAAACATATTTTTATCCTTTACATCAAAAATCTGAACAGAATTTCATAATAGAGATAGTATCATCTATGATTTTAAAGGCTCAGTTTCTGTGTCTTCTTTGATGATTCCTTTTGCAGTTTAAGGTGTGCCTTTAAATGATAGAGGAATATTTTGAGTATTAAAGCCATTGTGACTCTACTAAGGAGCAGCTGGTTCTCTGCTCTCATAAAGTGGTTGGTATCTTTCTCTTCTCTCGGTTTCAGAGCTGACTTGGATTTCAGGCTGACACTTCATACTATTGATAATGATATAAGTTGCTGGTAAAGTATAACATATATATGGTCAATATTGATAAAGTGAACATAAATTTTATGATGTTTTCATAGCATTGAACTGCTCTCAATATTTCAGGATTGTAGATTTGTGTCATCATCTCCCTTCTTTCCTTTATTCCTTCTTCATTTCTTTTTAATGGCTGAAAAGTATAGATTAACTGACAAACTGATGTGTTCATGTGTACTGGACCCAAGTCTTTTTTGAAACTCTTAAAATGAATGACTGACAAAGCTAGTGCTTGAATATCTTGAAAGAAAGACACTAATATCATAAAAATGTGCAGAATCTAGAACTAAACACATCATAGCTAATGTGTTTATCTATAAAGATATATAAACAGGCAGTGCCAAGATCATTCCTTGGGAAAAAATTAGTGTCAGAAGAGTAGTCTTCATAGTAACCAACAGAGTCATAAGTCTTTGCTTTTATCCTGCATATATGGTTTTTCATCCTTCATATTTTATGTTTTGGGGTGCAGCTTATATCAAGGATAGCAATGATGACACAGAAAAAACTATCTTTTAATTGCAAAATTTCCTGAGGGTAAATGGTAAGGACTTCGACAACATATGTAAATTTCTGTGGTGCAACAATTATCTCAAGCATTTAGATATGGCTTTGGGAAACCCACTAAAAGTCTTTGAAGTTGGGAAGAAAAAAAGATTGTTTCATTTACAATAATGCAGAAAAATATGTAAAATATTTATTGGGAAAAAAAGTTATGTTGCAGCAGAGGCACAGAAATAAGGAACTTATCTTAATCATAATGAACTCTCTTAAAAATCTTATCTGAATTATTACTGGTAGATTTCTCTTGTTGCCTTTATACTTCTGTTCAGTTTCATGCCAAGACTTTTAAAAATGCAAAACATATAGGGAAGTAAAGCTCTCAGAGGATCTTCTCCATAAGCCTGAGGATTCGCACTCTCCCTGTGCTTTGTCTCTCCTCACCCCATCAAAACATCTCCATGCCACTGTGGTTTCCATGATTTATAAAATGTCAATTTTTTTCATATTAGAAAACAAGGAAATATAACAATGTTTCTACTACTATAGACAAGATGCATTCCATTAAAAATAATTCAGTAAAGCATTTAGATTCAAACTTCCAAATTAGTTCTGGCCATTAGATTTTTATGTGTAGACATCTGTATTCATCTACTCATTTGGGGACTAACTTTTTCTATTGACAGTTGGAGATGTTTTACATTAAATAAAATTAATATCTTTTCATTTATGTGCTCTGAGAAGTCTCAGAACTGATGAGGAATGTTTTTCCAATAAATATTTGGGTATTGATTTGTTTGCTTTAATACTGTGTATTTTTGCCTTTTAATAGGGAGGTTGACCATTTAGCATAATTTAAATCTTTCTTTTTTAGTACTCTGTTTGATGTTTCCTGATTTTGTGCTCTCTTGGAGTCTCCTTTTACTAGTGATGAGTTATATTTTGGTTTTGACTTGTCTAGGGATTTGGAAAGTAAGCATCCCATTTTAAATTTTACTCCTGCTTAACTAGTAGAATTAAAATACTTTCAAAAATGCTTCAGTTTATTAGTGTCTCTTATATGGGAGGTAAACGTATATTAATAACTCATTTGTTTAGGTTACTTATTTTTATTTTTGTAATTAGTATATTTACATAATTAGTAAACCTGTGGTAGAATTAAACATTCATGCATCTTCTCACATTCACCTGCCATGTACTTCCGGGGTCTTGGCTGTTTGCTCAGTGGAGATCTTTGACCCTTACACTATAGTGTTGCCTCGTTCCCAAATATCACTTGTTGTCTCAGATTTCCCTGGCAAGAGGGCAGAATTTACTGCACCTGATGGCGGAGAGCCACAGCAGCAGGTAAAGCAGGGGCGACTCGGCAAAATGCACGACAGCTTTTCCTCTTCCCACTGGTTCTGCTTTCCGCGGAGCGCTGAGCAGCGGGCATGAGATATGCCTTTCCCAAAGACTCTTCTGATGTGATGACTAATACAACCCAACAGGACAGAGGAGTTAACTTGTGAAGGGATAGTTGACCAGTGAGGAATAGGAGATGAGAGAGAGCGGATTCTCTCGTTCACTCCCATCTCATCCCTGACTATTGCAGCGTGCGAACGGATGTTCATGTGGCCTGCCAGGACATGGCCCCAGCCACGCTTTCCTGTGAAGCTGTGCCAGTCCCAAGTTGTTTCTGCTTCCTTGCTTCCTTCTCTCATCTGCTGGTTTCTCTCATTCATTCTTGTAGCCACTGACTGCATTCTTTTCCCAAGTGAAGCTACTAAGATTTAATCTTTAGCTTAGCCTCTATAAATAGGAAATCTTGGTTTTGACAGATATATATTTGTTTTAAATTAAGCCCTATATTGAAATATAAAATATAGGAATTAAAAAATTGTTCCTATTTTTTTTTCATTTTCTAGATTAAAAAAAAATTGGGCTATTTATTCTATTACTGAGTGGTAAGGGTTCTTTCTTTTTTTAACATTTAGTTAAAAAATCTTTTTGCTTGTTTACTTATTTACTTGTTTGTATCTGTCCTGAGTCTTTGTTGCTGTGCAGGCTTTTGTCTAGTTGTGGTGAGCAGGGGCCGCTCTCCGTTTTTGGTGTGGGGCTTCTCACTGTGGTGGTCTCTCCTGTAGTGAACCATGAGCTCTAGGGCCAACGGGCTTTAGCAGTTGCCGTGTGCGGGCTCAGTAGCAGCCATTCACCGGCTCTAGAGCGCAGGCTCAGTAGTCATGGTGCTGGGGCTTAGTTACTCAGAGGCATATGGGATCTCTTATGGTGTCTCCTGCATTGGCAGGTGGATTCTTTACCACTGAGCCATCAAGGAAGCCCCGCTTTTCCAGATTTTTAGTAAACATTTTCATATACTTAGGACAGATGGTAATATATATATAATATATATATATATATATTTTTTTTTTCCCTCTCTATGGAGTTTTGTAAGAAATGAAATTATCTTGTATACATTTTCCTGAGATTTGGTCTTTTCATAAAGCCATGATTTTTGGACATTGTTGTATGCCAGTACATCGTGTTCTGTATCATTCTTTTAAACACAGTATTTCACAGTATGGATGAACCTAAAGGTCTAAGCCATTCCCTTTTAACTTGTGTTTACATGCTTCCAATTTTTTGCTGGTACACATAATGTTGCAATAAAAATTTTGCAGGTGCTTCTATGTGCTATATGTCCATGTTCACATATTTCTCTGGGATACAGAAGTTCTGAGTGAGATTGCTGGAGATGAATGTCATGCACATTGTAAATTTTACTTGTTACTCCCAAATCCCACATCTTCCATCATCTGCACATATTTTTACTGTGATCAACTTCAACAATTTTCAAACTCAACAGCACTGGATAATATAAATCTTTATGCCAAGCCCATATGTGAAAAAAGTTTCATTGTTGTTTTAATTTATATTTGCCTAATTAAAGAAGACAAATAGCTTCCCATGTTTTCCCAGCCACTAAAATTGCTTCTTCTAAAAGTGCCTGCTTTTATTCTTTCCTCATGATAGCTTTTGGGCCCACATGTGTTATGAACTGTTACGGAATATTTCACTCTTCAGCCTTTCCTGCTACTGAGGTACTTATTTTTCATAAATACTGATTTTATGTAAGATTATTAGCAAATAATTATTTTTTCATGTAGTTTCTCATTAGGTTTTATTATCAAATATTTCAGTTTGATTCTGTTAGCAGAAGGAGAGTCTGAAGACCCTTCCTCCTGCTGGCATTGGTTCTTGTTTAGGACACAAAGAAGAATCTAAGGTCTTAGCCCTTGCAAGTAAGTTCATTAACAATAAGGAAAGAAAGAATAGCTTGTAAAAAGTTGGACGGGACCAAGTGACTGAGCAGACACAGAGAAAGAACAAAGAGAACACTGCAAGAGAGAGGTGGACCATGCCAAGGGAGTCAAATGGCACTGGAGGGCTGGAGTACAGAGTTCTTAAGGCAAGGTTATTTGCATAATCCAGGGGGTTGTTGATTGGCAGCCTTGATTGACCGCTGCAGGTTAAATAAAAAGATGCTCTACTGTGGATGTCCTTCCCATAACTCAGTCTATTATAATTAGATGTATGTACTCATGGAATAATTATGAGCAGTTAATGAGTCCAATGGCCACCAAAGGTTACTTTAGTACAGGATAGTGTGAGGTTTCCACATGTGTTAGAGTAGGGAAAGTCCTGCCAGTGAAGATGTTGGGGGTGGTTTTTATGCCTCCTCTGACTATTTTTGGAGTCCTGGCAAGGGCATGTTAAGGGTGGGGCTTGCAAATTGCTTGGTGGAATTAGGTAGCTTTTGGACAGTTAGCTGAAGGGGCCAACTCTTGTTGCTCTCAGCTAACTTCCTGCCTATCCTTAACAGAGTTCAGCACTTACAATCTTTCTAAATAATACGATTACTTACGAAGTTTTGATTTTTAGCTTTCAGAAATCTTTTTAAACTTCAACTTTTATTATTATGTCATAAGCAATTATAAACTACAAATATGGAAATTCACAAGGATAAAAAACACTTTCATATATGCTAATATTTTATTATATAACTTTTAAGATATAATGATATATATATTTAAAAATGACATATAATACCTGTTATTTTATAATTTACATTTCCACAATTGTATGATGTAAACATTTCTTAAACATGTCAATATATTTTTTGGTAAGTGTTACAAGGAAGGTATGCTTCTGAACCTTTGAATGGCTTCAGTTGCCTTAACAGATGAATACTAACTTATCTGAATATTAATTTATTGGGACAAGAAGTTTTCCATTAGATCTTTTTGCCAGTTATTGTTACAGAAAAAAAATTTATATCAGCTATTCCTTTTCTTTATAGTCATCATGTGAATTTCTTGTCTAGGTTTATCTTTATGGGTAATAAATCCACATATAACTTTTCAAATCCCTTATCAGTTAAATTCTCTTTTTTAGTGACTTTTTTCCCCTGGATATTATGGCATACCAACTAATAATTAGCAAACTTTGATGTCAAATGGCGTCAGTTGTAAGTCTTTCCTTATTTGCTTTGTGATCTTGGGCTAGTCATTGTTTCCCTCAGTTGCTAAATCTATAAATATGGAATGGATTGTTGACAGAACTGAGAAAGTAGAATGCATGTAAAGTGCTTTGAAAGTTTCTCTGCATGTTTTAGATATTTGTTACTTTGTCTACACACCACTATTTAGTCTTTTCTTTTTTCAAATTATTTTGGAAGACTGCTTCAAGTATGTATATTACATCACTGATTTGATTTCTCACAGTGCTAATATCATAATTTATGTCTTCCAATGTGAATTTAAATTCTGTTATTACATTTTAGTTTAAGTAAGTGATCTCTTCTTACCTATTTCCTTGTTTTTCATATTCTGCTGGTTTTCCATCTCTCCCTTATGGGTTCCTCCTCTGTTTCATAAATGTTCTAAGTCCTTGAGTCTAAAATAAAGTACCAAATATGTACATCTTAAATATATTTTTTCAAAGTTGTCTTTCTTTCACTGGGCCTTAAACTTGATGTAACTTCTCCCAGGTTGTCATTGCTTTTTATTTTTCTCCAGAAGTCCAGTTTGCTTTCTTTATTTTTGTTTTATTTATTTATTTATTTATTTACTCTGGGTATTTGCTAAAACACTGGCTATGTGCATTGCCCTTGGGCTTCAGAGTCAATTTACTTTAATGATGGTTAAGTCTACCTCTCAGACTTCTGGCCTTAATGGCTGGTTAGTACAGGGAATTCTTTCTCAGTTTTCACTAACTGCAACTGTTTATCTAGTGTCACTATAAAAAATTTGATCTGTCTTTATATTCCACTGCCTGCTATATGGCATTTTGAACACATAAGGACATTAAAAACTACAATCTTCAATATACTCCACAAATCTTGTCTGTTCAGTTCAGTTCAGTTCAGTCGCTCAGTCATGTCCGACTCTTTGAGACCCCATGAATCGCAGCACGCCAGACCTCCCTGTCCATCACCAACTGCCAGAGTCTACCCAAAACCATGTCCATTGAGTCGGTGATGCCATCCAACCATCTCATCCTCTGTTGTCCCCTTTTCCTCCTGCCCTCAATCTTTCCCAGCTTCAGGGTCTTTTCAAATGAGTCAGCTCTTCGCATCAGGTGGCCAAAGTACTGGAGTTTCAGCTTCAACATCAGTCCTTCCAATGAACACCCAGGACTGATCTTCTTTAGGATGGACTGGTTGGATCTCCTTGCGGTCCAAGGGACTCTCAAGAGTCTTCTCCAAAACCACAGTTCAAAACCATCAATTCTTCAGCACTCAGCTTTCTTTATAGTCCAACTCTCACATCCATACATGACTACTGGAAAAACCATAGCCCTGGCTAGATGGACCTTTGTTGACAAAGTAATGTCTCTGCTTTTTAATATGTTCTTGTCTGTACCTATGTCTAAAATGTAAGAATATCTTATTTGTAAGAATTATCTTTTCCAAAAATAAATATGCCATTACTACTGTGTTTACATTCTATCCCTACCCAGCTTTTCTAGAGTTTGCGGGATTAGACCAAGATGTAGAAAGGGAGGTCTCTGGTGGTTTGGGAAGTGGAAGTGGGAAGAAGCCCCTTGCCTGCTTCAAAAACCTGCACCTACCACCAGGGATGGGCTTCCCAGGTGGGGCTAGTGGTAAAGAACCTCCCTTCCAGGAGACATGAGAGATGCGGTTTTGATCCCTGGGTCAGAAAGATCCCCTGGAGGAGGGCACGGCAACCCACTTCAGTATTCTTGCCTGGAGAATAGCGTGGACAGAGGAGCCTGGTGGGCTACAGTCCAGGGGGTTGCAAAGAGTCGACAGGATGGAAGCAACTTAGCACACACCACCAGGGATATTTAGGTCTTCCTTCTGGATGGTACACTTCACATCCAGTGGATTGTGTTGAATTGAATTACTGTCTAAAGACCCACTAGATGACTTGACACATGGTAGGTACTCAACATAAGAAATCTGTATGAGAAAGCATGAGAAATCTGTATGCAGGTCAAGAACCAACAGTTAGAACTGGACATGGAACAACAGACTGGTTCCAAATCGGGAAAGGAGTACTTCAAGGCTGTATTTTGTCTCCCTGCTTATTTAACTTATGTGACGAGTACATCATGTGAAAAGCCAGGATGAATGAAGCACAAGCTGGAATCAAGATTGCTGGGAGAAATATCAATAACCTCAGACATGCAGATGACCCCACCTTTATTGCAGAAAGTGAAGAGGAACTGAAGAGCTTCTTGATGAAAATGAAAGAGGAGAGTGAAAAAGTTGGCTTAAAGCTCAACATTCAGAAAAGTAAGATCATGGCATCCAATCCCATCACTTCATGGCAAATAGATGGGGAAACAGTGGAAACAGTGAAAGACTTAATTTTGGGCTCCAAAATCACTGCAGATGGTGACTGACTGCAGCCATGAAATTAAAAGACCCTTGCTCCTTGGAAGAAAAGCTATGACCAACCTAGACAGCATATTCAAAAGCAGAGACATTACTTTGCCCACAAGGGTCTGTCTAGTCAAAGCTATAGTTTTTCCAGTAGTTGTGTATGGATGTGAGAGTTGGACTATAAAGAAAGCTGAGTGCAGAAGAACTGATACTTTTGAACTGTGGTGTTGGAGAAGACTCTTGAGAGTCCCTTAGACTGCAAGGAGATGCAACCAATCAATCCTAAAGGAAATCAGTCCAGAATATTCATTGGAAGGATACTGAAGCTGAAACTTCAATACTTTGGCCACCTGATGTGAAGAAGTGACTCATTTGAAAAAACCCAGATGCTGGGAAAGGCAGGAGGAAAGGGAGCGACAGAGGATGAATTGGTCAGATGGCATCATTGACGTGATGGACATGAGTTTGAGCAAGCTCTGGGAGTTGGTGATGGACGGGGATGCCTGCCGTGCTGCAGTCCATGGGGTTGCAAAGAGCCGGACCTGACTGAGCAACTGAACTGAACTGAACTGAACTGAGGTACTCAACAAATAAGTATTCTTATTTCTCCTTGTGGTGGGCAGTGCCATCAGCTTTCCTTTTAGGATTCGTCTCCAATGCTTCCTAAAGTCTGGTGTTAGTTCACTGTCAGACTTAATTCCCAGTGTATGTCAACTTTTCATTTCTTTTAGGTAATGGTGAATGGACTGGTTGGATCTCCTTGCAGTCCAAGGGACTCTCAAGAGTCTTCTCCAACACCACAATTCAAAAGCATCAATTCTTTGGCGCTGGGAGGGATTGGGGGCAGGAGAAAAGGGGACGACGGAGGATAAGATGGCTGGATGGCATCACCGACTCGATGGATGTGAGTCTGAGTGAACTCCGGGAGTTGGTGATGGACAGGGAGGCCTGGCGTGCTGCAATTCATGGGATCACAAAGAGTCGGACACGACTGAGCAACTGAACTGAACTGAACTGACCTCAATGGTGAATGGTGAGATTTATCAGACTTCTAGCTATTTCATACTGAATTACCTATGTGTGTTTTAGAAACATTGCTCTGGTATCACCATGGCAGGAGCATTGATAGGAAGTGAGGTTGAGGAAGAAAGAAGAATTAGTAGGATACATTCACAGTTTTAACCCCAAATGACAAAACTGGAACATTCATAAGAGGATTACAGAGACGAGGGCTGTGCATTGCAGGTGAATTCTTAACCGCCGAGCCACCAGGGAAGCCTTTGTTAAATTTCTACTGTACAGCAAAGTGGATCAGCTATATGTGTATATCCCTCTTTTCTGGATTTCCTTCCCATTTAAGTCACCACAGAGCATTGAGTAGGGTTCCCTGAACTATACAGCAGGTTGTCATTAGTTACCTATTTTGTACATGGTATCAATAGTGCAGATGTTTGTATTTAGATTTTATTTGCTTATTCCCTCCTCCTCTAGGGCTGCTTCTCCATATATTAAGTGCAGACCATATATGACTGAACGTAAGGTGGCTTTACTCTCTGATGCAGAGGGTGTTAGGATAGAAAGACATTGGAAAAAATGATTATTCAATTTATATCCTTGTTTCCTAGTAGATCTGATACAGATTTCTTAGCTGCAGTTTCTGTACAGCCTCTGTGTGTGTGGTGAGTCTCTCAGTTGTGTCCAACTCTTTGTGACCCTATGGACAGCAGCCCACCAGGCTCCTCTGTCCATGTTATTCTCCAGGCCAGAATACTGGAGTGGGTTGCCATTTCTTCCTCCAGGGGATCTTTCTGACCCAGGGATTGAACCTGCATTCCCTGCATTGGCAAGCGGACTTTTTAGCACCAAGCCACCTGGGAAGCCCATAGATGTCAATGTAATAATTGTCTTGTGTGCAAAAGCAGAGGTGGCTGCTGAAAGGCTAAACCCAAACAGTAAGTTTATAAGATGACTATGTGAGGCTGATTGATGGCTATAGGATGGGTCTTCAATGCCTGTATTATCTCTGTCCTGAGCATGCTGTCTGAAACGTTCCTTGGATTACTTTCTTTGGACTTAACAAAAAAAAAGCAAACCTCATGATGGCAGTGAATTCACAATAAGATAAGAATGACCCAGCTGCTCCTTTACACAGGTGAAAAAGAGTGACCCAGTGCTGGATGCATGACTGCAGACTGGGGATCGTAGTGGTTTTTGTATAGAAAAACCACAAGTCATTATTGTTACTATATTTTAATTCAGGCTAGTTTTTATATTTCTGCTGCTGCTACTGCTGCTAAGTCACTTCAGTTGTGTCCGACTCTGTGCGACCCCATAAACGGCAGCCCATCAGGCTCCCCCATCCCTGGGATTCTCCAGGCAAGAACACTGGAGTGGGTTGTCATTTCCTTCTCCAATGCATGAAAGTAAAAAGTGAAAGTGAAGTCACTCAGTCGTGTTTGACTGTTCGCGACCTCATGGACTGCAGCCTACAAGGCTCCTCCGTCCATGGGATTTTCCAGGCAAGAGTACTGGAGTGGGGTGCCGTTGCTACCTTAATATTTAATGGAAACGCATGACAAGAATGAGCCTAGCCACTTGTGATTTTGCGTCGCTTCCAACTTTATAAAAGTATAGTAACAATTTTATATACATGTAAATATATATAATATAAAGTATTTTATTCTGATAGGTGAGATCACTTAATAAATGCAGCAAGTTAAACCAACTCACAACCTAAATATTTTTGTTGGCATGGCAGTATGTGTTTGTTTCTATGATGGTCTGTTTCCAAAGATAACTGTCTACTTTAAGTTCCTTAAGGGCAAAGATTTTGTTTTATTCATCATTGGGTACTCTGTGCTGAGTGAAATGCTTTAAATATAGTAGGTCATCAATGACTTTTATTGCATAAATAGCAGAAAGTGAAAAATGAGAAACTAAAAGGGAAATGACAATTTAGAACTTATATTCTAGGGGAAAACTTCCACTGATAGAAATAAGAGACCCGCTTACTCAGGGTCCTAGCATGCATTCCTGAAAAAACCAAAACCATGAATTCCATTGTGTAGTGTTTGAAATAAACAATTCCTCTTTTTTTATGACACTAAATCGAGGAAACACAGAAATCTGGTCTTGGATAATTTGGTGTGGCCAGAAAGATGACTTGATTCATAACACAAATTAGTTGGGATGAGTGCGATATTTCCCGTGGTCTGTAAAACCTCTCAGTCCTCTGTCCCCTCGTCAACAGCCTTTTTAGCCATAATGCCTTTAAGTAGGAGGACTTGTTAGACCACAGACTTCCAGACTCAATTTTTGTATATCCTGATGAAAATTCTCAAATTTCTCTGCTGAATGTAAACATCTGTGTGATGTGTTTAAACTGAAACTTACTGAGTGTTGGCAAGCTTTGCTGAAGTGAAAAGGGTGGTACACTTGTATGGATGGAATTGTTTGGGACAAGGAAGTGATAAAACAAAATCATCTAAGCTTGGGATGCACTAGCATGTTTGCCTTCGGACACAACCTGTCCCGTCGCCTCCGTTCCTTCTATCTCCTCCCCTCCTGGACTCCTTTTGAATTTACTGACCTCTTTGACTAAAATTCAATGTAATTCCCTACATGTTGTTTCTTCCTTTCTATTTATATAGTATGATCCTTCATTCTCTCTGGTTGCACTGCATCTTTCTCCAACTATATTCTAGGATGACTGACCCAATCTAGCCATAATGCCAATAACATATAAAAAATGAGTTAAAAAATTCCAAGAGACCTTTGTAAAGAGTACCATGTTAAAAAAAAAAAAAAGGAGTACCACGTAAATATAGTTCATTTTTCCTTCAGTTTTTAATGAAAGGCTTACAGTACTGACCTGGACCAATGAATGTTGTAGATGTGATAACTGGAAAACAACCGGTTGGTATAATTATAAATGGTTACCATTTGCGCCTTGTAAATGTACTGAATATGTCAAAGACATAAATAAAGATTCAGTGCAAATTGGAGTAGAGATCAAGAATAACTGAGGTGAAACTCAAGGGGGAAAAGTCATAGGATTTGGGCTCTTCTTTCCATGGAATTCTTTAAGCAAGAATACTGGAGTAGGTTGCCATTCTCTTCTCCAGGGCATCTTCCCAACCCAGGGATTGAACCCTGGTCTCCTGCATTGCAGGCAGATTCTTTATCATCTGAACCACCAGGTAAGCCCCTTTCTAAATCCAAGTTTTATCAATTAAGAGGAAAGCTCATTTAGTACGTTAGAGAGAATGTACTCAATGTTTCTTTAGGTATAAATGGGTTTCTTTTCAGTAGTTATGCATAGGCATCTTGAAGTAAAGTTATATAAAGCCAGCATTTTTGGTGTATAAAATATAATAGACAACTACCACATAAAGTACATACAGTGGTTAGTTTAAGCTTTCAAACTCTTCAGAGTTTATGGTAAAGAATCACTTTTCACCTGGAGGCAGTTAACAGAGATAATTCTTTTATAAGCAAGTTATTTTAAATTAATCTTTATTCTGTTTGAGATTTTGTACTCCTTGCAAATTAAGCTAACCTGCCATACTTTCATAGATGCTGGCAGATGACACAGGATTCCTGCTTCTGAGACAAAGGACCTTATTATCAACAACACCAAAGCCAGAGTATCAAGCATTTTCTCGTGCTGTTTCCCTACACCTTATTCTTATTGGACAGTACAAAAGATTAGGTAATACTTGTCCATGCAGTGAGTTGTATTAAAGGAGAAAGGTCCTGAAATTAAGAAACCTGAATCTTTTATAATGGACAGTAACCATTCTTGCTCTTTACTCTGAAAAGGGACATACTTTTTATTATACGGGACAAAAGACAGATCTGCCCTTTGCTCTGGTGTGTAACCTGTTTTTATTTTCCAAAGGCTCTTTGTTATACAAATATCCTTGAAAAGATAGTCTGTAAAAACAATAGAAACTGCCTCTGCTCCCAAGATGTGGAAGAATGGAAGAGGCTTATGGAGAACTCTCTCCTCAAATAAAATTTGACAAAAACATGCTTATCCTCTAGATATCTTGCACTTAAATTATTGAGTGATCTGAGAGGCCAATTACATTTAGTTTCCCAGGGCAAATGGTGCTAAGGTGGCTGCGGAGGGTCCAGATTGAAGAGAGTTTGACACTTTTGTCTTCTCTACTGGGTAGCTATGGGGGTTTGGGGGAGGTGGACGTATATATCCAACATAATGCTCTTTTAAGCTGACTAATCTATTTACCATTAGACATCCCCTATACCACTCTCCCTCCCAAAAAAGGTCCTGGCAGCCTTGCTTCATTTGTTTGTGGACAAGATAGCATTTATCATAAACATTTCACTATATGACAGCATTCTTTCTGACTTGCTCACAATCTCTTTAGGTCCTGAGTTTTGCCTTATTTCTTGTCTATGTCTTTACATTTGTTTCTTGGATCTTCTGTTTAATAAAATTCTTCTAATAGTGACTGATAACCTTTGTGATAAAACTAGTGCTTACTCCTTGGTTTATATCTGCTGTCCAGTACTGTGCAAAACAGATCTCTTCTAGCCAGGCCTCCAAGATTCTATCTCATTCCTGAGAACTGGTCCACAGGCTTAAAGTCCACAGCCAGTTTTCACCAGCTTTTATGAAAAGAAGCCAGGCTCTGCCCTAAACATGAACACTCTTTGTAAGATCCCCACAAGATGGTCATCAAGCTTTTACTTCGTGTGTGTCTTCTGGGTTGACAGTGGGGTTGAAAGAATCAAATAGTAATATATAACTGGGAGGTATATCTTGAAAACCACTTCAGTAAAGATCCAGACCTTGGATTTAAAACCTATTTAATTATGGATCAGATATATATGCTATAAAAAGCATAGAGAACACATTATTTTCATAATATGTAAATTTCATGTAAAATTGTCCAATTTCATGTAAAATTGTCCAATCCTGAGTGCTTCAGATATGATCTGGGACCTATGAAATATGGTGTGAGACAGAGTTTTTTCAGAATGAGATAGATATTTTATAAGGAAAGACCATAAATATTTAAATATGTTTGACTTCAGAAATAATAAACGTTAACTTCGTTGCCCCATAAAAAAGTTTGTGATCTTTAAGCAAGGGGAAAACATAGTGTGAGGACTGACATGAAGATCAATGTTAATAACAATTAAAGACGTTGTCAATCCACACACACTGTTTTCTGTCTACCATTATCGTCTTGATCTCCTATTCAACTTGAATTTTCCTTATTTTAATTCTTCAAAGTTAATATTTCCATATTATTATATATATTTTAAAGTTACAAATTAAAACAAGATTTGAACAAATACATAAAATCTTAACTGCTTTTGTATCTGCTTATTTAATTTACCGAGACAGAAATATTTTAGAATAAAATGTGGCCTTAGCTATACGTGCTGTAGCCTATAAATTCTAGTCTCCTACTGGAGTGGGAGGAGAGTGTATTTTACTTAGAAATACTGCCTCAGTGTTTGGCTACATAGAAATTTCTATGGATTGTTTGAAACTCAGAAATTTGTAGAATTATAGAATGTAGTAATGCCTTAGAAATTAGAAAGAAACTTTTTTTATTTTTCTGAATGAAGGAGAAAACTGAGCTCCTGAGGGTTAATGATAGCTTGATACAATTAAACTTAACACAGTCATACAATTAATGACAAAACCAGGACCTCAATTCAAACCTCCCTACATTAAATTCAGCATTTTCCCCACGATAACCTGCTGTGATTATTTTAGCTTCATATTGAAAAATGAATTAGAATCAAAGAATAAAAAATGAAAACCAATGCCAGTTAACAAAAGACAAGATAATACCCTCAGGGAGTGTGGAGGTATTGCAAACTGAAATTCTTGGGAAAAAGTTGAACACATACCAGGATGTAGAGACAGGTCACCAGGTTAAAAAGTGAATTAGAGATCGTAAAAATACTAGGTTTTGGTGACCGATAGCATTTGAAGTAATAAAAATCAGATAAAGATAATCAAACTTCATATCGCAGCACATAAGTTGATTGCTCCAGGGATCCAGCTTCTCCTTCTTCATCGCCTTCCCTCTCCCTTATGAAGTAATTTCTTGGCCTTAGAACTGTTTTTGCGATTTATAAAGTTTTGCTGCCAGAGTCCCATCCCATTTGGCAGAAGGAAGGGAACAAAGCCCCCAACAGCTCCACTAATTTCTACAAAGGACTTGACTCCCACTGTCTCTTTATTTCTTGGCTTTGGGCAATGACAGAGTGCAGAATCAGATGTTGCACAGAAGTCTTGATAACAACTTAAAAAGATGGCCATTGCTTGCTTGCTCTGTTAAGTTTCTTTTTTTTTTTTTTCCATTGGAAATGTTACTATGTATGTTTCCAGGCTTTAAAGAAAGATTCATAGCTTTATCTTCATAGGTATCTAGTTCTGTCTGGAAGGAGTACAGCTACGAACCCCTCAGAAAACCATATTAATACTTCTGTCTGTTTAAGACTAACTTATTTTGTAGGATGCTAGTATCTTTCAGTTACTCTAAGAACGTGCTTGGCAACTCTGTACTTGAGACCTGGTCTGAAAATAGAAATCCCATTTTGTGTGCATGCTAAGTTGCTTCAGTCATGTTCAACTCTTTGAGACCCCACAGACTGTAGCATGCCAGGCTCCTTTGTCCATGGGATTCTCCAGGCAAGAATACTGGAGTGGGTTGCCATTTCCTTCTCCAGGGGATCTTCCTGACTCAGGGATCGAACCCAGGTCTCCTGTGGCTCCTGCATTGCGGGCAGATTCTTTACTGCTGAGCCACTGAGGAAGCCTCTCATTTTGATGGTCTGGTAAATAATTGTCTATGTAAGAAATCAAGCTAAAGGGAGAGTACTTTCTAATTGAAGGGCATATATGCACTTGTGGTCAGAATTTCAGGGTTTCAGTGAAGGCTCAGCTGCTTACCAACTGGATCACCTAGAACGAGTCACGTTTTTTAAAAAAAAAATTTATTTATTTTAATTGAAGCCTAATTACTTTACAATATTGTGTGTTTTTTTGCCATACATTGACATGGATCAGCTATGGGTGTACATGTGTCCCCCATCCTGAACCCCCTCCTATCTCCCTCCCCATTGCATCCCTCAAGGTCATCCCAGTGCACCAGCTTTGAGTGCCCTGTTTCATGCATCAAACTTGGACTGGTCATCTATTTCCCATATGGTAATATACAGCAAGTCACTTCTTAGCTTCACTATCCTCACTTGTAAAATGGAATAATGAGATTCAAATGGGAAGATATGAGTTGAAAACTTTTCTAAAAACTATATAGCTCTATGCAAAGATTCTACCATCTGAAGAATGTGGGACGATTAGGGAAGAGTTGTGCCACAGACAGCCAGACTGATGGAAAATGTCAGCTTCATGTTGTCACTCAGTGATTATACATTTCATTGTCTCAGCTCTCTAATATTGCTATTTGCATTTGTGATGAAGATTTATTTGTTATTGCTTTTTATCAGGACATTCATCCTAATTGGCCATGGTCAGGGCAGGGTTGGGGAAAGTACATATATGGTGATGTTTACTGAAACAGAATTGCTAGTTTTGAGAGAGGTGTCCAAGAAGAAGGCATTTTTTAAGCAGTTTTATGCAATATTATTAACTTACAATTCTGTGGAGTACCTTGAAACTCAAGTGAAAGAATACTGAGATAGGACCCATGAGACCTAGGTTCGAGCTTTGCCTCTGACTAGCCCTGAATATGGAGAAGGCAATGGCACCCCATTCCAGTACTCTTGCCTGGAAAATCCCATGGATGGAGGAGCCTGGTGGGCTGCAGTCCATGGGGTTGCAAAGAGTCGGACACGACTGAGCGACTTCTTTCACTTTCCACTTTCATGCATTGGAGAAGGAAATGGCAACCCTCTCCAGTGTTCTTGCCTGGAGAATCCCAGGGACGGGGGAGCCTGGTGGGCTGCCGTCTATGGGGTCGCACAGAGTCAGACACGACTGAAGCGACTTAGCAGCAGCAGCCCTGAATAACAAGGCTGCTGCTGCTGATACCGACAGTGTTGTTGATAATGAAGGTGATAGTAGGAATAACAAAAACTTTTAACTGAGCAGTTATCCTAGGTCAGGCACTATGGTTTTATATATATATATATAATAAATATATATATAATATTATATATATATTATTTATATATTAAATTATGTAATCATCTCAACTACTCTATCAGGTAGATACTAAAATTATCCTCATTTTATAGATAATTATCCGAGAATCAGACTGAGACTGAGTCTCAGAAACCATTGCTATTAGGAGCCAAGATTTAGTCTTAGCTGTGTCATTCTGAAGCCCATGTGTTTACTGAATACCCTATTGCTTTTATGTTTCTGGGCCTTGGTTATTCCACCTATAAAATTAAGGTAGAATCTCAACTTTATTCAAACTCCACATTTCCGTAGATGTTTTAGAAATTTTGCTGCAGAATGCAGAACTCTTAAAGCACACTTTGAGTATTCTACACCAATGGAGTAAATAAAAGAGAAAATATCACCTGAATTTCCCAACATATATTTGTTACCATCTGAATCACTTCTCATTTAATGTCTAACCTGCTAGTACTTTTCAAAGACCAGGCAAAGATTCAGATAGGGAATTTTTACAAATTAAATATGACATAGATACTAAATAGGGCTTCCCTGGTGAATTGGGGGGTAAAGAATCTGTCTGCAATGCAGAAGATCCGGGTTCGATCCCTGAGTCAGGAAGATCCCCTGGAGAAGGGAATGGCAATCCACTCCAATATTCTTGCCTGGAGAATTCCATGGATAGAGGAATCTGGCAGGCTACAGTCTAAGGGGTTGCAAAGAGTTAGAAATGATGGAGTGACCAACACTTTCTTTCACTTTCATATACTAAATAAAGGATGCATTTTTAAATGAAAGAAACGCAAGTTAAGGAAGATCAGGCACTGAAGCACGTGTGCTGTCTCTTTAGTCCTGTCTGACTCTTTGGCACGCTATGGACTGTAGCCTGTCAAGCTGCTCTGTCCATGGAATTCTCCAGGCAAGAATACTGGAGTGAGCTGCTGTGTCCTCTTCCAGAGGATCTTCCTGAAGCAGGGATCAAACCAATGTCTCTTATGTTTCCTGCATTGGAGGTGAGTTCTTTATCACTAGAGCCACCTGGGAAGCCCTCACACCCTCATAGTATCAGTCAAAGGACTCATTTTAAAACCTTGCTTTGCCAGCAAGGAAAAAATAAATGAGTTGTCCAGTGAAGTGGTTACATGATGGAGATGCAGAGAATGTTAGAATTGGAAGAGGTCTTAGAGAATATCTAGTTCAGTAATTTCATCTTATGGATAAAGAGAAAGTGGATTAGAAAGAGTGATAACAAGCTTTGGAGTCAGACTTAATCACATTTAAATCCCTATGCTTGCTGCTGCTGCTAAGTCGCTTCAGTTGTGTCCGACTCTGTGTGACCCCGTAGACGGCAGTCCACCAGGTTCCCCATCCCTGGGATTCTCCAGGCAAGAACACTGGAGTGGGTTGCCATCTTCCTCTCCAGTGCATGAAAGTGAAAAGTGAAAGTGAAGTCACTCAGTCGCGTCCGACTCTTAGCGACCCCATGGACTGCAGCCTACCAGACTCCTCTGTCCATGGGATTTTCCAGGCAGGAGTGCTGGAGTGGGGTGCCATTGCCTTCTCCGCCTATGCTTGCCACTTACTTATACTTGGTTTTTGGAAAATTGACTTCTGTGAGGCTATTCTGTGAATGAGAATAGCACTGTCTGGCTCACTGAAGGTGAAAGTGAAGGTCGCTCAGTTGTGTCCGACTATTTGTGACCCCATGGACTGTATAGTCCTGGAATTCTCCAGGCCAGAATACTGGAATGGGTAGCCTTTCCCTTCTCCAGGGGATCTTCCCAACCCAGGGATTGAGCCCGGGTCTTCCACACTGCAGGCAGATTCTTTAGCAGCTGAGCCACAAGGGCAGCCCAAGAATATGCAAAACAGTTAGAATGATTCTGGCTATCTAATAAGCATTCTATAAAAATTAGTTCCCTTCATACTTAACTGCCTGATCCTCTATAAAAGAGTTCGGAGTTCCACCTCACCAAGTTCCTCAGGTCTTCTGACCTTCACAATCAGCAATGCTCCCCATGCTTATTGGAGATTTGTCCCACTCTGCTAAAGAGGGTGGCAATGCCTGTTTCTTCCCTTCCTCAAATGCCCCCTCAGATGGTACCACTATGAAAACATAAACATTACTTAGTAGGAAAGAGAGAAAGGAATAGGAGGTGTTTATATCTAAACAAAATGGAAAAATTGGTCTCATCTTGCAGTCCCTCTTGGGAACTTCTTTAATTTCCTGTTTTCACTTTGTCTGCAAATATGCTCAATAGCATTACAATTTATTGTCCTAATACCGCTAAAGGTTTTATTAATTGTTAGTATTTTAATAATTTTAATATTTTTAAATTGCTAAAATAACTAAAAGAGTTGTAACCTTTACTTGCTGTCTCTTGTTCCTTGTTAGTTCTTAAGCATTCTGATTTTTACCAATTCCCTTATACATATGAATATCCTATGCTCTTCTCCCTCATACATTCGAATCAAATTTCTTAGCATTTCCATTATCAATTCTATACTCATGATTTCCATGTTCCTATTATACTCAAATTTTGCATTCATTTTTAACAGTATATCAGTGTGATTAAAACAAACTTTGTCATTTTGGCAGTCCCTTGCCTGTCTGCTTCTCTACTCCCTTAACATTTGAAGTGATTTTACTTTTCTATATTCCATTTGTATTCATGATCCAACAACAGTATAGAATCTTGGGTATCCTATTGGAATATCACACTTTTACAACGTCAGCTACTCTGCCAAGCTGATTCTGTCATTACACAGCTCTTCTTTTCCATTATCAGAGACAATATTCTAGCACAGATCACAAAGAAATCATTTCTAAAATGCGGCAGTTTTTCACTATTTGATATATTTTCCCTCTTTTGAGCCATCTGCATAGCTTTGTCAGAAAATAATTCAGGTTGGACTTTCCCCATTTCCCCTCAACTTCAAGGGCTTAGAGTGCTTTAACACTGCTTACTAAAACAACTCCAGACAGCTTTTCAAGATTGCAACAAAATAATTTGACCCTAATTCTGTCTATCTGACTTGACTTTACATTACTTCCAAAAAGTCTTCACTTCAACCAAGTTGAGTTTCTTACTGTCAATTTCCATCTTCCAAACATGGCTCCCAGGGAATCTGGGTCTTCCAGTTACATCATTTCCCCAACTAAAAGAACCCAAAGCATATTCATGGCTCTTTGCATCTCTCACAGCACTTCTGCAGGTATTATTAATCCCTCCAATAATCATGAGAGATAGGTAGATATTATTTTCCCCACTTCTAACATGAGAAACCTGTTTTAGAAAGGCTAAGTCCATTCTGAAGGAGATCCGCCCTGGGATTTCTTTGGAAGGAATGATGCTGAAGCTGAAACTCCAGTACTTTGGCCACCTCATGTGAAGAGTTGACTCATTGGAAAAGCCTCTGATGCTGGGAGGGATTGGGGGCAGGAGGAGAAGGGGATGACAGAGGATGAGATGGCTGGATGGCATCACTGACTCGATGGACGTGAGTCTGAGTGAACTCCGCGAGTTGGTGATGGACAGGGAGGCCTGGCGTGCTGTGATTCATGGGGTCGCAAAGAGTTGGACACGACTGAGCGACTGAACTGAACTGAACTGAAGTGGCTTTTAAAAATCATATGACTCTCAATGAACGCAAAGTCTTGTGATTGCAAATATGGTGTTTATTACTTCAGAACATTTTTATAATACTTTCTGATACTTTATTATCTTTTCATTTAATATTCAAACCTAGCTAAATTTGCTCTCTTCCTTCCAAGTTTTTTATGGCTACAAAAGCCTACCAAGAACTCATCCCATGTTAGATGACTGCACAATAGATGTTTAATAAAATATTCATTGCTTATCTCTTCTCTGTTAGACCATGAATCCAAAGGGCTGGAGGGTTATCTTTTTTTTTTTTTTTTTTGTCTTCTGAGTGTCTGCTGCAATCATTTAATACTCAAATTATTTTTGTTGAATGAATGACTTCTGTTCTATCTTTGTAGGTCAGAGTTTCCTATGTCTATCACATATGAAACAAAGTTTTACTTTTGTCTTTATTATCATTATTAATTGCTATTTAAATAAAAATATATCGGCAGTATTTGAAACAGCTTTCATTTTCCCTGCGGCAATTCAGGGGTAGAATTAGCACAAGAACTTAGATCAGTTGAATCAACAATGTCCAGTGTTTTTGCTCCTTGCCAACCGCTTTTAATTTTAATATGAGAAATACAACTTGACATTTCAACCTCACTTCAGTTCTCGGTTATTAAATCTTTTCTGAGAACAAGGTGTGGTGCTCAGTTTTTTTCTGAAAATAGAGGAGATGTGGATTAGCTAAGTAAAAGTTAGTGTTATTCCACTGTGATTAGTTCCACGAATGAAAAACAGAAATTCCAGTTGGCTGTCTTACGTAACTGTACATAATCTTCCTTAGCTGACATGTTACTTTTACATTGCTAAATTATCTCTCCTTGGCTTGGACTTGTTCATATGACACAATTATACGTGACAAGCCAAGAAAAGACAATATAAAATACATACTAACATTTCCTAGTCTTTTTGTATTCAGCAAATCTCCGGAAAAACACTAGGTTGGAAATCTTTTCTCATATACCAAATTTGCATTTTAAAAAATATTTATTTATTTTTGGCTGCACTGGATCTTGGTTGCTGTGCTTGGCTTTCTCTAGCAGCAGAGAGTGGGGGCTACTCTCTAGTTGAGGCGCATGGGCGTTTCTTTTTGTGGCGCACAGGCTCTAGGGTGCTCGGGTTTCAGGCGTGGTGGCACGCAGGCTCAGTAGCTGCAGCTTGCTGGATCTAGAGCACAGGTTCAGTAGTTGTGGTGCGTGGGTTTAGTTGCTCCATGGCATGTGGGATCTTCCCAGACCAGGAATCAAACCTGTGCCCCTTTGTTGGTAGGCAGATTCTGAACCACCAGGGACATCCAGCATTTTAAATATTATCTAAATCTATTTTAAATGAAGCAGAACCACATTAAAAATTTCATTTTTGAAGTATTTACTTGTAATTATCACTGACCTGCAAATTTAATTATTCTGCCTCAATTATATTTCCTAGATGTTTACTTAATGCACGGATTACAAACACTCAGATTTTTAAAAGATATGTTATATATAATTACTTTGGATGACGTGCAGAGATTATATCTACTGGTAGGAAATGGAACCAGCTATCAGTCATGTCTCCTATAGGAGATGTTTCCAAAATTGTCTCAGCCCCAGATTGTAAGTTATTTGAACAGTGGTTTCACTTGCTAAAATTTTAATTAGTATGTCTGGGGCTTAGACATTTACATTTTGGTAGACATTTACATATTCTGAAAATGATTCTTATAACTGATGAAGTTTTGAATTATAATTTTAGAGAATTGCCACTATTTTCACTCAGGTTTATTGTTTTTCTTGCAAGACTTTTGCAGATTGTTTGCCTCTTGCATGGGTCTGTCTTGCTTATTGTGCATGGAAAACATGACCTATGAAAACAGAGCAATTCATTTATTCAGCAAAAATTGTTTTAATATAAAAGCACTGTTGTAGGCAACCAGAATCTGAAAAAGATGCTACTCTAGCCTTTTCCTGACTCTATCTTCTTTATGGAAACCAGCAGCTTATTAAGATAAAAAACATTTAAGTTATTAACTATCATGAAGAAACTGTAATTCTCCAATTAAATAAGGGTTCTTGAACATATATTTAGGAAATTGAATCAGGTGTATCAAGTAATGCCACCATGGGTAAGAACTAATTCCTGCTATCTAAGGGCTTGCAAGAGTGTGTGCTAAGTTGCTTCAGTTTTATTTGACTCTTTGTGACTCTATGGATTGTGGCCCACTGGGCTCCTTTGTCCATGGGATTCTCCAGGAAAGAATACTGGAATGGATTGCCATGCCCTCCTCCAGGGAATCTTCCTGAACCCAGGGATCAAACCCATATCTCTTATGTCTCCTGCATTGACAAGCAGCTTCTTTATCACTAGCGCTGCCCGGGGAAGCCCCATCTAATGGCTTACTATAAAGCAAACATCTGTATAAGACATAGGGAGATAAGATAAGAAAACAAAAGAGTATAATTAAAAACTAACTTTCATAACAATGACACAAGATTTTCAGAAAAGAGAATTCACAACCAAAGGATTAAGAAAAGCTGCATGAGGAAAATGTCATTAAGGGTAGGCAATGAATGCTGAGTAGAAAATTTCTAGATAGAAAAAGAAAAGGATAGTGTTCCATTGCAGACACAAAGAGCTTAAGCAATTATTCCTCGACTGGAAAACACGGGGCATATTTGGGAAACATTACACAGTTTAGCTTGGTTTACGGCTGTGGTAGAAGAACAGCATAGGATGAGTGGGATGTCAATGAATCAAGTCATCATGTGTTAGACAGGCATTGGAATTCCCAGAATATTAACGCAGAGCTGGTGGTAAAGAGAAAGATGAAGAAGAGGAAGCAACCTGGATGGTGATAGGCGTCTGAAACAAGGAAAGTGTATCACATATCAGAGTCTGATCGCATGTACTTGGAAGTAGCTGGAAGCTTTTTTGGAAGTGGCAATAAAAGGCAGAGGGAATATCTACCTCATTCCTGCGGGTGGAAGAAAATGCAAGGAATGTGGAGAAATATGCAAGGTAGACTGAATCGGATGATAAAGAGGATTGGAATAGAAGAGGTTGAGAATTGGGTTCACTGATGATGACAAACCATGAATTCTGGGGGGCACAGTGCTTAGAGTGGAGAGTGTTGACAAGACGTGGAAGCTTGAGTTAGACTTAAAGGATATAAAGATCCAAATTGGGAGATAACTCTAGTTGATGTAGAGGGAGGCTGGTCTGCCAGTGGCGACTGAGTTAAACCAGAATTCAGGACATTGTGACATTCAACCTGGTCATGTCATAGGGGATATAGATAATTAGTTATATTATCTATTTAATGCTCACAAGAATCTTATTAGCTCCATATTTTCAGTATAAATATACAGATGAAGAAAGTTAAAAACAAGGTAATAACTGGTATAAGGCCTTGTAGAAGAAGAGAAGTCTTATTTGAAAGAAGTAGAGTCTTTATTTGAAAGTGGATTTTCTGATTCAGAAGCTTTTCCTTGCCTCTTTCTTCCCCTTCTCCCCCTCTCTCTTTCTTCAAATCATGATCCTTCCAAAGGAGATCAAGAAAGTACCATGATGAAGGAAAGGAATAGAAATGAGATGATGTAGTCTTTTAAAAAACAAAGGAGTTTGTTTCAGGAAGAAGTTGATCAATAGATTAAAATGTTTCAGCCAAATCAAGAATAATGAAGAGAGACATGAATGAAGACAAAGGAAAAATCTCCCCCCAACACACTTTTTTCTTTTTTCCAGGTAAGATGGCACCGTTCAAGAATATTGAGCAAAAAATATTATTCTGACTGCTGTTTTGAGAAAGTACTGTAGGGAAGCAAGTGTAAAAAGAGAAACCCTTTGGGAAGATTTTGCAATAATCAAAGAGAGATAATGTTGATTTAGGGCAGCTGTAGGAGTGAGGGTGGTGATAATTGTTCAGATTCTGGATCTACTTAGAAGGTACAGCCAACAAGATTTTCAGAAAGATTGAGTGTGGGATATAAGAAAAGAGGAGGGTTAAGAAAGAAAGTTTTTATCTTGAGCAATTGGAAGGATGGAGTTGTTATCAACACAGATAATGAAGAGTGTTGGAGAAGCAGAGTTTGGGGAGGAATATCAGGGGTTCATTTCAGATATATATGTTCAGGAAGTTATTTGGACATCTAAGTAGAAATTGCAAGTAGGCAGTTGAATATATATCTATGGATGAGTAATTCAGAGAAGAGGCATGGACAGAAATATAAATATGTGAGCTGTCTGTATAAATAGTAAAAGATGAGGAAAAGAAAGTGAAAGTGAAGTCGCTCAGTCATGTCTGACTCTTTGCCACCCATGGACTGTAGCCTACCAGGCTCCTCAGTCCATGGAATTTCCCAGGCAAGAGTACTGGAGTGGGTTGCCATTTCCTCCTCCAGGGGATCTTCCCAACCCAGGGATCCAACCAGGCAGACGCTTTACCCTCTGAGCCACCAGGGAAGCCCCAGAAGATGAGCGTTATTTCTCCCTTTTTTGGTGCTCTTCCCCAAGAACAATACTTCCTAATGTAAAGATGTGGCCTCTATCAAATCCTCTTTATCAAGAACTGATTTTAGACTGAGTGAGATCAGTGGCAAGATAGGAACTAGTTTCTCTCCCCAGTTTTGCAGTTATGTGATATGTTCAACAAAAAGTAGTTTGAAAGTTCTTTTGAAAGACAGAGTATACATTCTAAATGAAGAAGAAGCAGGCACTTGGTGATTAAGATACTTTAAGGGGTGGCACGTAAAAATTTCTCATCAATAAACAGAAGCCCAAAGATTTTTAGTCATTGGTTTACTGATTCATTCATGTACTTACAAAAAAAATACTTGTCAAGCACCTTCTGTGTGGAGTGAAACTTATAGAATTTGATGAATGATTTATGTGAAACGTGAGGTACAAGAAAGATTCTTGTGAGACTCTTGTGAGGTGAATGGTTGTGCCATTAACCAAGACAGAAATAGCTGAGAGGAGAAACAACTGAATTTGCATGGAAATTAGAGAGTTCATTTATATACATCTTAAAATCAAGGAAGTTACATATGCCAATGTTTGTTTATTGGGCAAATTTTGGAGTGTGTTCACAGCTCGGAGAGAAATGAGGATATGAGGGGTTCCATGCCAGAATCCCTTGAACAGTTTCCTCCTAGCTCATTGCTAGACTAGATTTTCTTATCCTTTAGATCTCAACTTAATTGTGACTACCTTATGACCTTTCTCCTCCTATGTTATTCTCTTACTTTTTGTCCTTTTTTTTTTTTCCCCCTCCTGGTATTATGTATGGTTCTTTGATTACATTTTGTAAGCATTTGCATATTAAATAAATGTCTTCAGTACTTGATGTTAAGTTGCAAGATGGCAATGACTGTTTTGTTCCAACTAAATAATACAACTTTCTGGGCTATATAAGCAATCAACAAATATATGCACAATAAATGAATAAGATATATATTTGGGAGTCCTGGGCTATATAAGCAATCAACAAATATATGCACAATAAATGAATAAGATATATATTTGGGAGTTCTTGGCATACTGATGACAAATGAAGCCTAAGATAGTATTGAACTTTCTAAGGATGGCAAAGAAGAGGACCAATAAAATACTCTGGGAAAGTTCTAACATTAGAGTCAGAAAAGAGTAGTCATTATAGATTTTTGAGGCCAGAAAGATAGCAATGCCCTGAAACCAAATGAAGAAAGTATTTCAAGAACAGCGCCTCTTATTGTCATTCAAAGGAAAGCAAAAGTCACACTCCAATTCTTGCTCTTTATTTTGTAAAAAACAAAATATTGAAAAGTCCCACAAATCAAACAAAATTAGTTTCTTATAATTCATTATTTTTGTCTTCTTCTCTATGATCGACTTTATTTATGAACTGAAGATATTGAGTATATTTTCTTATATATATATTTCTAACTTTGCTTTTGGGATTATCATTTATTGTAGTTCAAAATATTAATAGCTGTTTTAAAAAAAATTTTATTTATTCATTTGGCTGTACTTGGTCTTAGTTAGAGCATGTGGGATCTTTAGTTGTAGCATATGGGATCCAGTTCCCTGACCGGGGGTCGAACCCGGGCCCCCTGCATTGGGAGTGCAAAGTCTTAGTCCCTGGACCACCAGGGAAGTCCCAATAGCTGTTTTAATTTTCAAAAATCATTATCCAAAAACTCCAATATCGATTATTGTTGAACTATAGACAATATATATTTATGCAGCTTTGTACATATGCTTGTGTGTATAAATATGTACGAAAGAGAGTGTATGTGTGTGTTTCGTGTGTGTTCTTTTAGGTTAAGGGAGTATTGAGTCAAGAATATTTCTTAAGTTCTATGTAGGTCTACATTAGAGAGCTCTGAAAATACAAAGTACATAGGGCCTAAATGTACTGATTAGAAGACCTGAATGTCACCAGGAATGACCCATGGAGTGAATAATTTGTTTCCTTAGGAACATATGGAATCCACTGACTTCAGGAAATATTTTCAGAGTGCACACATATTTCTTCAAGACATTAACATCCCAGGGGAGGAGGAGAAATAAAAACATGACAAGGAGTAATTTAAAATGGCAGGTACTGCAGTTTTCTTTTCCTGAGCTGGAAACCTGATATTTGATACGAATGTAGATGATTTTCTTATGATTGCTATAAAAAGTTGATACTGTTCTTTCCAAAATTCTCTAAAATTTATTTTTTCCTCCTTCTTTGTGGAATTTTGTTGGTTTTGAATAGCTTAGATTGTGGGTTCAAAGAAATCAAAACATTGCACATTGTTTCTTATAATGTAACCACAAGAAAATGCAAATGCTGAGACTCTGATTCACAAAAGAATATTACCTATTAGTTACAGTATGGTTCAGTGGGAAAATAAGAGTCCAAAATTAAATTATATTTCACTAGACTGTAACACAATCAATCCTTGATTTTTGTGCATCAGTTACATTATTTCCCTTTTTAATTTTAATTTTTCAACATTTTAATAAGATTATAGCACCTCAGGAGACCTAAATGCTGGACTTTGACATAGATAGCCTAGGTTCCAAGTCTCATTTTGCCACTAATAAGATATGTGACTGGGAAAATTCCTTAAATGCTCAGAGTTTCACCTTCCCCACCTACAAAACAGGGTGGTAGTGTTCACTTTAGAGATGACTCTGAGGATTAAATCACATAATTAAAGTGAATAAGTATATTTTTTTCTTTCTTTACTTTTGAATGCCTAGTCTTTGATGGATGTTGCAAGGGTTAGAATGGCTAGGTACATTGTCTACAAATCCTGGAGAACATAATCATCTACAAAAATCCAAGCTTGAACAGACAACATTTTGTAGAAAGTAATTTTCAGATTTCTTTTATGCACTTGCGTTTTCTCTTTTGAAATTACATTTTTTATAATATGGAAAGATGGTTGGAGAGTTTAGAAACCATAGACTTCATTGGAGGACAGAGATTTTAGAACAATGGCTTTTTAAATGAGACCCACAGTAAGAAATATCTTATTTTGCAATCTATTACTTTCATTTATATATATAGTATGTATTATATACACATGAAATAATTTTTATAAAATTGTCCATATATGTATCATATTTGCAGCTGTTTAATCTTTTCTACTCTTGTCTAGTCCATTTCATTATTTTAAAAAATTGTCTTTAAAATCCAGTCATTTGATTTTAAGATCCACTAGTGGAGGGCCATCTCGTGGCTTGAAAATCATTTTTACTTCAGACATGTAGCATCTCTGTAACAGAGGCTTTTGTCTGACTGTATTCCCACAAACAGTATCTATATAAGTTTAAATAAAATTCATGAAATTTTGGTCAATCACCCTATTAGCTTTGGTTTCCCTAGTGGCTCAGACGGTAAAAGTGTCTGCCTGCAATGCGGGAGACCTGGGTTTGATCCCTGGGTTGGGAAGATCCCTGGAGAAGGAAATGGCAACCTACTCCAGTCCTCTTGCCTGGAAAATCCCATGGGCAAAGGACCCTGGTAGGCTACAGTCCACTGGGTGGCAAAGAGTCAGACAGAACTAAGTGACATCACTTTCTTTCTTTCTATTAGCTTTGCTGTCCACAGTCTAAAAGATAACATTGTAAAAGGTCAGTTTTCATTCCTATCCCAAAGAAAGGCAATGCCAAAGAATGTTCAAACTACCACACAATTGCGCTCATCTCACACGCTAGTAAAGTAATGCTCAAAATTCTCCAACCCAGGCTTAAGCAATACGTGAACTGTGAACTTCCAGATGTTCAAGCTGGTTTTAGAAAAGGCAGAGGAACCAAAGATGAAATTGCCTACATCCGCTGGATCATTGAAAAAGCAAGAGAGTTCCAGAAAATCATCTATTTCTGCTTTATTGACTATACCAAAGCCTTTGACTGTGTGGATCACAATAAACTGTGGAAAATTCTTCAAGAGATGGGCATACCAGACCACCTGACCTCCTCTTGAGAAACTTACATGCAGGTCAGGAAGCAACAGTTAGAACTGGACATGGAACAAAAGACTGGTTCCAAATAAGAAAAGGAGTACGTCAAGGCTGTATATTGTCACCCTGCTTATTTAACTTATATGCAGAGTACAGCATGAGAAACGCTGGGCTGGAAGAAGCACAAGCTGGAATCGAGATTGCCGGGAGAAATATCAATAAGCTTAGATATGCAGACAACATCACCCTTATGGCAGAAAGTGAAGAGGAACCAGAAAGCCTCTTGATGAAAGTGAAAGAGGAGAGTGAAAAAGTTGGCTTAGAGCTCAACATTCAGAAAATGAAGATCATGGCATCTGGTCCAATCACTTCATGGGAAATAGATGGGGAAACAGTGGAAACAGTGTCAGACTTTATTTTTTTGGGCTCTCAAATCACTGCAGATAGTGATTGCAGCCATGAAATTAAAAGATGCTTACTCCTTGGAAGAAAAGTTATGACCAACTTAGATAGCATATTGAAAAGCAGAGACATTACTTTGCCAAGAAAGGTCTGTGTAGTCAAGGTTATGGTTTTTCTAGTGGTCATGTATGGATGTGAGAGTTGGACTGGAAGAAAGCTGAGTGCCGAAAAATTGATGGTTTTGAACTGTGGTGTTGGAGAAGACTCTTGAGAGTCCCTTGGACTGCAAGGAGATCCAACCAGTCCATCCTAAAGGAGATCAGTCCTGGGTGTTCATTGGAAGGACTGATGTTGAAGCTGAAACTCCAATACTTTGGCCACCTCTTGCGAAGAGTTGACTCATTGGAAAAGACCCTGATGCTGGGAGGGATTGGGGGCAGGAGAGAAGGGGACGACAGAGGATGAGATGGCTGGATGGCATCACCGACTCAATGGACGTGAGTTTGAGTGAACTCCGGGAGTTCGTGATGGACAGGGAGACCTGGCGTGCTGCGGTTCGTGGGGTTTCAAAGAGTCTGACACGACTGAGTGACTGAACTGAATCAACGATCCAGATACAGCAAAACTTAATTCACCTCCCTTCTGATGCTAGTGCCAATTCCAGGCCAATATTGAGGGTTGAGTTGTTGTGTAAAGGTGAACAAGGGCACCAGACAGGGCTGGCTTCATGGGCATATGACCTGTGCAGGCCACACGGGCCTTTGCCCTCAGAAATGCCCTATGTTTGGATTAATGCCCTCTTGTGCACCTTCAATTTTTACTCTTTTTATCTGAGAACTTGTGTTTGTAAGTGGAGTTTGATGGGATAGTAGAGCATGCGCATGAGCAGAGAAGCTGCGAGCAGTAAGTGTGGGCACTGTTCCTCACCATCCCATTTGCTTAAAGCCTACCTCATGTCCCATCCATGCAGACTTCCACTGGATTCAGTGTGTTGGAGCTCAGAAAGACTTAAGATTAGATACAAGACAAGCATGCAATGAAAGTCGTTGTTACAGAAGGGAAAGGAAAGGTAGGGTAACCCGTATTTCCTTTTCTTCTCTGTCCTTCCTCGCTCATGGATAAGCCACAAATAGCATGGAAGAGTATGCATATCAAAAACTGAAATAAAACAGATGAGTTAGTTTTATGCAGAATATCCTTTGTGCTGACACCATCAAAATACATATGCATGTACAAGTTACAAAACTGAAATTGATTCTGCATGAGTTAGTTTTTTTTAGATTTGCCTTTGAAACCAACACTGAACAATATAAGATAATATTTAGGATAACAATTTAAATTGTTTCTTTACTTAGAATGACATTAAATAGGAAATAAAAACACCATGACAATTTAAGAGACTTCAGAAGAAAAGAAAAAGCTTTCCATTTTAGTGATTTTATGGAATTTCCCCCCCCACTTTATGAAGAAAAGACTTCACATTTACATTTTGTGCTGAGCCTTCTAGTTATGTCATTGGCCCAGGCAACATAATGTGTGTGTATATATATATATATATATATATATATATATATATATATATATACTGGAGAAGGCAATGGCAACCCACACCATTGATCTTGCCTGGAGAATCCCATGGACGGAGGAGCCTGGTGGGCTGCCGTCTATGGGGTCGCACAGAGTTGGACACGACTGAAGCGACTTAGCAGCAGCAGCAGCACATATATATCCATGTATACATATCAAAGTCGATTAAGGAAGCCAGCAAGTACTTTAAACAATTCTGTGCATTCATGTCTTTATGTGTTCCCTTATTCAAACCTTCACTCATTTATTGTGCTCCTATTAAGCGATCCTAGAAACTGGAGATTCACACCTATGGATGTGACAGATTACATCACTGTCTTGTGTATCTTAATATGATGGGAAAGCAATCATTAAAAATTATTTGCATTGGTAATTATTTCATGACAAATATAGTAAAGGATAAGAAGAAAAAATTCAGAATGGTACAAAGGAATATGATATACTTTTTCCAAACAGCTAATGTTAATTCTAAGAAAACGTTAAACTTCTACTTTTATTTATTAATAGTTTTTTACATCCCTCATAGATGCCTGGCAGTGTATGAGGCTATAGGGATATAATGAACATTGGTCCTAAGGAGCTCCCCATTCGTTACAAGTGTTAGTTGTTAGTTGTTCCTATGTAATAATGGGTAATATTGTTATGACAGAAATAGATTCAAGGTGGAGCAAAGATGAAGTAATTACTCTTGTAGGTGTTGGATGGTGAGGGTGATGGGGATTAAACGTCCTCAAGGAAGCCTTCTACAAAAAGAAACATGGAAATAACAACTTTTGTTGAGAAATCAATATTTTAAACAGTGGTACTTTAAATCAAATGAAGAATTAGGGAACTTTCCATGACATGTTGCATTTCTCTGGGCTGTAATGAGAATGGCTCTTCTGGATGTTTATATCCCTTCCTATTGAAACAGAGTTTTTACTAGCTTCTGTTCTGGAAAACTCTCTGAATCCCAAGTAACGTTTTCATTAGCTGTTTAGAAGAAACATTTTAAGTTAGTCAGTTAATACTATCACACTCACTAAAGTAATGGCAGTGTGCTTCATCTTGGTAGTTCTATTTGTTTGATTGATTATTGCTCTTTATTGCTCCCTTAACTTTCACAATGTTCTTAAATATTTCTCTTGCATTTAGTTTTATGTCTTAAAATTTAATGTCCAGAATTAACTATTTATGTCTTTTTTTTAAGTATTAGCTTTTATATAGCATAGTAAAGAACCCTCACCTACCTAAATTTTTCAGAACAATCAGCAGATTAAAATTTTCTTTATATTATATTGTAAGAAGTAATCTACAACATTCGAGGTAATGAAATATTTTATCTCTTGGTTATAATGAAAACATCTCCAGTTGTTCTGAGACAAATGGAACTTCATTTTGAGGGACTCCGTATTAATTAATGGAATCTTACTTTCACTACTCTTTCATTTTTGTCTTGTATATAGCATGTTGGTTTTGTATTTCACTCCCTAGTTGCACTGTCATACAATTCATGACCTCCTTTTCTTATATTCCCTTTGCCAACTTCCTTAAATTCTCACATGGTCCAGTGTTGACCTGGATACAGCTTAACTTTCCTTCTATAGTTTGTTTTCTGAAAATGAATACTGTATTGAGATTACTGCTTTATATTATCCTATTCTTACATCTGTGTTGATTTATAATTGTCTGGTTCCATCACATGTTTTTGTGTTATTTCCCTCCTTGTGAGTGAGACTCAGCCTACTTTTAACACTTGCACAGTTTGACAGACAATTAGAAAAAAATTGCTTTGAATGAACACATGTGTCATGAGTGTGTCAACTTGAATATTTCTAAAGCAGGTGCAAATTTAATGGAAATTTTTTTCCCAAGAGTAATGAGAGATCTCCAGGTAAATCAACTCATTTCCTTTTGTGATTTTAGGAAAGAAGAACATTTTTAATAAATCTTCAAATTTTAGGCAGTGAATTAATAAGACCTGATAGAATCTGGAGAACCTAGAACCAGCACTTCAGAAACACCCCTCCCTCCCCCCCTCAACCCCCACACACTAGATATTAACAGAATAGTCATTTAGGTGTCAGTTTCCTTCCTTCATTTCTACAGTATGGACCTTGGATGCAAAATTCTGACACTTAAAAATATCTAACATCACAGAAACCTTATGACTAATACCCATTTCTGATAGCCATCATGTATAACACAAGGATTCTGTTAGTTCTAGCACTGAGGATTTCTTTCCTTTCATGCTGCTGCTGCTGCTGCTAAGTCGCTTCAGTCGTGTCCGACTCCGTGCGACCCCATAGACGGCAGCCCACCAGGCTCCCCTGTCCCTGGGATTCTCCAGGCAAGAACACTGGAGTGGGTTGCCATTTCCTTCTCCATGAGAGTGAAAAGTGAAAGTGAAGTCACTCAGTCGTGTCTGACTCCCAGTGACCCCATGGACTACAGCCCACCAGGCTCCTCCATCCATGGGATTTTCCAGGCAAGAGTACCAATTTCAGCGATTTATCTAGGATCAAATAATAAATAAATCTAAATTACAAAATAAAAATTTTCAGACTCTATATTATATTAAAAAGTAAGAGTCATAAGCCAACAAGACTGCACTGTAAGCAGGCAAGTCTTATCTATTGCGATCTGAGCAGACCTCTGACTGATTTTTCTGTGTCTATTCTGGGGTCACTTGCCAGTGCATTCTGAGTAAACCAGAGGCAAATGTGGGAACCATGACAGACAAAAATCAGAAGGAAATGGGACTGGCATCTACTCTTTCATCTTTTAACCTGATTTGTAGAAGAATGTCCAGTTTGAGAATGGAACCAACTGAATGAGACCTTATATCTGTACAGCTGCTGTTATCAAAAGAGATTGCACCTTCATCCAAATATTTGAGAACAAGTTATCTTACCTGACTGAGGGTAACAAACCAGGAAATTCCCACCATCTGACCTGTTATTGAGAAATATAACATCACCACGAGTGATATTTCCACTGTTCAACATACTGTGAGCAGCCCACTGAACAAAAGACTGTCATCACCAGGTAATATATTTAGGATATATTTGATGGAATCTGAGTAAAATGTATCTGATTATGCTGTTCTGATTATTTTAAATTTCAAAGCATAGCTGTTTCACCGAGAAGAAAAAAAAAACAACTAAGATCAAATTACTCAATAACTTAGATAACAGGAGGACATGCCAAGCAGAATAATTCAACTTGGATATCATATTCTTTCTTCTTACATCCAGTTCCTAACTTAGACGTGAATTGAGTACCATAAATTCATTTGGCCTACATTATCCTATGATACCAATATTCATGGTGGTGGTTAGGTTTCCAGGATTGGTACAAATGCCCACTTTATAAAATAAAACATATGCTTGAAGTATAAACACTTACAGAAAATGTTTTCAGTTTGTCACAATAAAATTATATAGGAAAGGTTTAAAAATATTTCTTCATAGATTGGAGCTTGAAGAAAAATGTATTTCAGTCAGATGAGAAGCTAGAAAATGGCAAGTTTGTGCATGTTTTTAGGTGGATTTATGGACATTTTCAAGGTCTTTAGAGATTAATAGCATTCATATGATTTAAGCCTAATTTTATGTTAAAACTTTTTTTTAAGGAAGTTTGTTTTGTTATTTTTTGGCTGTACCTTGTGGTATGTGGGATCTTAGTTTCCCAACCAGGGATCAAACCTGTACCCCCTGCAGTAGAAGGACAGAGTCTTAATTATTGGACCATTAGGGAAGTCTGCTTTAAATTTTTTAACTTTTCTCTTGCCTTGGTTCCCATAATGTTCCACAGACCCACATCTGTGTTATTCCTCATGACAATACCACAGAAGAAAAGAGTAGGAGAAAGAGATGATGATTTTTTTTTTCCCTTTGAAGAAACAGAGTGTGCAATGAGAGATATGTAAAAATGGAAAAGTGATCAAAATGAAATTAACAAACAAGGAAAGTTATCCAAGATGCAATTATCTCTATTGTCATAGAAATGAAAATACAGGAACTTCACTTCAGGCACATATCTTCTCAGAAAAGAAGTAGATTTTGGGGAAGAGATGTTTGTCTTTGGCTCAGCGGAGAAGAATCTGCCTGCAGTGCAGGAGACAGTTTCTATTCCTGGGTCAGGAAGATCCCCTAGAGAAGGAAATGACAACCCACTCGAGTATTCCTGCTTGGAAAATTCCATGAACAGAGGAACCTAGCAGGCTATAGTCCGTGGGGTCTCAAAGAGTCAGACATGACTGAGCATGAGCCTGTTTTTCACCATCACCATGAGGAGTCAAGCGTTGGACTTACAAAGGGGATGGAGCCAGGGCAAGACAGAAGCAGATACAAGCGCAGACGAAGAAGAAAATGGAAACCAGGACCTGAACTGGAAAAAAAAACTGCACTGAGTATAATGAGTATAATCAAGCGTGGTTTCAATTCCAGCCAGGAAGATGAACTAGCTCAATAAAAAAGTTATACTCAATATTGAGCTGTAATTAAGTGCTAGGCACTGTGTTAATTTCTTCACACGAGTTATTATAGTTATTTTTCAAAGAACCTCAGTGTGGATAGAACCATCATGAAGATCCATATAGTAATATTATTATCCCAGTTTTATAGATAAGACAGCTATTACATAGGGAGATCAAATAGCTTGTCTAAGATCATTCAGAGGGTAAATGGGAGATATAAGACTTGAGCCTGGGAAGTCTGGTATTGGGTCCCTCACTGTTGCATGCAGACATCTTAAAGGAGGATTACAGATCTAAGCCCAGGACGAGAGGGTCGAGGAGCAAGGCTGTCCAGAGCCTAGGTTGGATTCTGCTGGGGTTTACTTGCTGTTTCTGCTGTCATTGATAACCTCTATTTCCACATCTGTGGACCTCCCAAATCTCTTAAAAGGTGCCAGGTAGCATATATCAAACCATATAGTTCCCCATCCTAGCCACTAGGTGGTGGTTAGTACTGCCAACTTAAAATGAGTACTTGCTAGTATGAATAAGGTGAAAAAGGACAAAAGACTTGAGGTTTTAGTGATTAGAGTAGGCATTCATTTTGCACTGAGGTGGTAAGTTACTAGTGGTGAGATGGTGAATTATTAAAAAAAAAATAAAAAATAATGTAAAAGGGACAGATTCTCTCATTTGCTAAGAGTTTAATCTATTGTGTATCAGACACTGAGGTAGAAGATACTGGGAATACAATGATAAGCAGCATAAAGGAGCATGTGGGATGTAAATATCTAATTAGGGTATCTATCAATGGAGTAATTGGATGGATAGAGTTATATACCAGATATGAAATTGAAGAGAAATACCCCCAAATGAAGTATGTGCATTTGTGTGTGTCTGTGTGCACATGTGCACACTCAAGAAAAGCTTACAAAAAGTTTAGGTATGAAAATACCAAGATGCAAAGACTTTGCCAAGTAGGCTATAGTATGCAGTATCATGTACAGAACAGATTAGTGCTATGTCAAAGATACTTGTATTTTCCAAGTACTAATTATGTTTTTTTTTAAATTTTGGATGACAGTGACTTAAATTTTAATCAGTTGTAGCTGACTACTCCCTGACTATTGAGCTGTATGTGTCTGAAGATCTTGTCTACCAAACTTTACTTAAATAGTTCCTCAGTGTATACAAATCAAACTTTTAGAAATTCTGGTCAGATGACTTAGCTAGCATTGCATGCGAAGTCACTTCAGTTGTGTCTGACTCTTTGCTACCCTAGGCCGTGTCCCCCAGGCTCCTCTTTTCATGGGATTCTCAAGGCAAGAATACTAGAGCAGGTTGCCATGTCCTTCTTCCAGGGATTGAAGATGCGTCTCTTGCATCTCCTGTGTTGGCAGTTGGGATCTTTATCACCGGTGCCACCTGGAAGGCCTTACTAGCATTACTAGACCCATTTAATAACAAATGTGTGTGTGATGTGCTCAGTTGTTTCTGACTCTTGGAGATCCTATGGACTATAGTTTGCCAGGCTCCTCTGTCCAAGGGATTTTTCCAGGCGAGAATACTGGGGAGGGTTGCCATTTCCTTCTCCAGAGGATCTTCCCAACCAGGAATCAAACCTGCACCTCCTGTATGTCTTGCCTTGGCAGGTGGATTCTTTTACCACCTGGGAAGTCCTTAATAAAAAATAGAATGCAGCAAATTATGAATATGAAATGAATTCAGCTTTTTTGTGATATATATCAAAGAAAAAAATTTAGAATTTCAAGTCTGAATAAGCTTGATTTTTTGTGCTTATCACTTTTGTGCTTTAGATAATCTACATTTGGGAAGCTGAGATCAGATATAATTTTTACTATGAGAATACCAGTTAGTGTTAAGATTGTTGTAACATTTGTGTCTCAAGAAAACACCAAGGTTGATATTATCACCCATGTTGGCCAAAGTGAAAGCCTCTGAGTTGTTTCAAGGTGCAGTATCACCAGAATGAACCCATGCCTGTCATAGGCCCACAGGAGTAATTAGCCTTTTCTAAAGCTTGGTTGCCTAAATTATGATGTCCATGGTATCTGGAAAAATCAGCTGTGTAAATGGCAGTAAGGTATTTATACTGCAGATGTAGACATAGGCTTTCTTGCTAGACCCTCCAAAAGAATGACACTAAACCTATTTGCTAAGATACATCATTTAATATCACATAAAATCATATAGAGCAAGGAAAATATAAATATTCTTAATTATTGATTTAACCTATCTATACTGAAAATGAGAAAATTTAAAATTTCATTCTACCTCTATCAATGTGTACGTCTGTAAACTTCCTGACAAAGCTTGAGTGTGTATCTTTTACTAGAAAGCACACTATAGCAAAATCAGGGCCTCATCAGTTAATACTATAATCATGACCACACAGAATCATCAGTCAGTTCAGTTCAGTCCAGTCACTCATTTGTGTCCGACTCTGAGACCCCACGGACTGCAGCACACCAGGCCTCCCTGTTCATCACCAACTCCTGGAGTTTATTCAAACTCATGTCCATTGAGTCGGTGATGCCATCCAAGCATCTCATCCTGTCATTCCCTTCTCCTCCCACCTTCAATCTTTCCCAGCATCAGGGTCTTTTTCAACGAGTCAGTTCTTTGCAGCAGGTGGCGAAAGTATTGGCATTTCAGCTTCCAATGAATATTCAGGACTGATTTCCTTTAGAACGGACTGGGTGGATCTCCTTGCAGTCCAAGGGACTCTCAAGAGTCTTCTCCAACACCCAGTTCAAAAGCATCAGTTCTTCAGCGCTCAACTTTCTTTATAGTCCAACTCTCACGTCCATGCATGACTACTGGAAAAACCAAAGCTTTGATTAGATGGACCTTTGTTGGCAAAGTAATATCTCTGCTTTTTAATATGCTGTCTAGGTTGGTCATAACTTTCCTTCCAAGGAGCAAGCGTCTTTTAATTTCATGGCTGCAGTCACCATCTGCACTGATTTTGAAGCCCCCAAAATAAAGTCTGCCACTGTTTCCATTGTTTCCCCATCTATTTCCCATGAAGTGATGGGACCAGATGCCATGATCTTAGTTTTCTGAATGTTGAGCTTTAAGCCAGCTTTTTCACTCTCCTCTTTCACCTTCACCAAGAGGCTCTTTAGTTCTTCTTCACTTTCTGCCATAAAGGTGGTGTCATCTGCATATCTGAGATTATTGATATTTCTCCTGGCAATCTTGATTCCAGTTTGTGCTTCATCCAGCCCAGTGTTTCTCATAATGCACTCTGCATATAAGTTCAATAAACAGGGTAACAATATACAGCCCTGATGTACTCCTTTTCCTATTTTGAACAAGTCGGTGGACCATATCCACTTCTAACTGTTGCTTCCTTACCTGCATTCAGATTTCTCAAGTGCCTACTTAAATATGAAAATTAACCTATCACTCAGAGAGTTATTCAGAATTTCTTTAAATATTAGACTTTATTTGGTTCTATAATTTGAAGGTTTTTGGAGGATGTGTTGTTTGAACTATTATCTACAATCTAGATAGATAAGAGTTTTGGCATAAAATGATGAGTGTAAATGATTTCCAGGAAGAGAGAACACAGAATCAAAGTCGCCAAACTGTGAAAATTTAAAGTTCTCAAAAGATGTAATGTCTTCCAATTTGGCTAGAATGTTGAGTTATTAACTGAAAAAAACTTGGAAATTAGGATAGGAAATGTTGTTTAGTAGCAGATTCTGAAGGGCCTTAGATGTAGAATTCATCATTTTGGTCTTTCTTCTGCAGGTAATATAGACTTGTTGAAAAAGAAAATCTGAGTAGAACAATAATAACCTAAAGAGAAGCAATTCCAGTCTGTAATCTGCTCATGAAAAAAATTGCCTGTTGCTACTGAAGAGAACAGATAAGGTATCAACATTCTACTAAGACTTCATTGACTCCCCAAATACATAACAGCAAAGGCAAACAAATTCCAAAGTAAACTTAGAAATATAGATTAATGAAAACATTTACATTATTTGGCTACTAGTTATAGATTTAAAACTACCTAAATCACACAATATACACTTCAGTTGTTTATCATATTATATTTGATATTTTGGGTGGGTGTGTATATATGGAATTTAAGTATATCACTGAATTAATTTTATCTTTTACTTATTTGTCTATCAAAGATAATTGCTGTGTGGGATTTTTCATTCTGAAAGACAATTTGTTTAAAATTTTCAACATATAATTATTTGACTATTAAGACCACATCTGAAAAACTAAATTACTCCTGAAGCAGCTTATGTCCTCTGATCATTCCTTTTGAAAAACTCTTATATTCAGCATCAAAAACATTCACCCATTTCAGAGAAACCAAAGTTCAACACATATGAATCTATACCATGTTGATGGTATTTTACATATCATATGTGATACTGCTTTAGTTATTTTGCCTATTTCACAAACTTAATTTGAATCTCATCAGTACTGCTTTTGTTCTAATTAAATAATAGTGCTTTAAAGCTTAAGAAAAATGACACTCAGAACCATCCTTCTTTATCTTCACTGGTCCCTTTCATAGCCGTCCTACCTACCAGTGTCGCCTTGCCAAGTATCAAATACATGTAAATACTTAATGGAATTAAAAAAAATAGTTATGAGAATGTCTCTAAATGCTCTGAGGAAATGATACAGAGAAAGGGGGTCCTAATGTAAACTTACACCACTCAATTTTGAAGACTCTAAAAAGAATACACTAGTTTGAAGACAGGCCTGAGGTTTTGATTTGTTTGTGCTAAAGTAATGCACAACATTAACAAACAAAAGAGGAAAAGAAATATGATCATGTCAGGAGAGACATAAAAAGTATTTGAAAAGTTCAACATCCATTCTTGATAATGCACTTAAAAATTTGGAATTGAACAGTTTCAATTTGATAAAGATTATCTATGAAAAACTTACAGCTAATGTTATGCTTAATGGTGAAATACTGACTCTTTATTACTGAATAATAAAGAAAAGAGAAGAAATCTATTGAAAACAGGAAAATGGCAGAGAAAAGTCAATAACAGAAAGCTGACTCTGAAGAAAAGCAGCATAATTGATAAACCTCTAGAGAGACTGACAAGGATTGAAAGAGAGAATATGAAAATAATATCAAGAATGACATGGGTGTTATTTACTATAGATCTTGAAGCCATTAAAATCATAATGAGGACATATACTCATAAATTCAAGAATTTAGGGGGAAAGGACTAATTTGAAATAGATCATAGCAAGAATGTGTCATAAACCAAGAATTATGCATAATAAAATTCTGTATAACTGAATGCTTTTTAAAAAGGTTTATGGCTTTGTATTGTACAAAATATTTTCTATTTAAGGAAAAAGTTAAATTTAATGTAGGGTACTTATTCAGGCTATGTTTATACATCATCTTATATGTATATAAAAACATTATATAAAATATTTTTAAAATCCTAAATTGTTTCTTTCTTTATGATAACTATTTGAAAGCATTATTTAGTTTACTCCCCTTTCATCTCAGTAAGTCTTCGATGAACTTTGCTTTGCCTTCATCCACACTGAAATTGTTTCTGTCATAATGACCTGCATGCATACAGAGGGCTTGAAGGCTCATTCTTTTGTTCTGAGTGACATGGAAAACGTTTAGAAGATTTGGTCCAATGTGTTAAATAATCTGAGTGTTTTGGAAAACAAAACAAAAAAAAGCTAATTTCTGTACCAGTATCTAGGCAGATAAGCAAAGAAAGAGAGTCAAGCTGTAATGAATGATTAGGACAAATGGTGCTGATACGTGACATAATATAAAGCCAAAAATTTGTTATTGGCTTGCAATGTGAAGATCGTCTGTGACCTTAATAGAGTGAGATATGTTGGGCAATGAACATCCAAGAGAAAATAAAAGAGAAACTTAAAGACAGTCCTATTTCTTAGATTTTCTAGTTAAGAAAATATTCCTTTCTATTGAAGTCATTTTGAACTGGATTTCTATCTTGTTATAGCAAAAGGGGCTCAATTAATTTTTTATTGGAGTCTAATCGCTTTACACTGTTGTGTTAGTTTCTGCTGTACAGCAAAGTGAATCAGCTGTATGTAGGCAAATATCCCCTTCTTCTTGGGCCTCCCTCCCACTTCCTCCTCATCCCACCCATCGAGGTCATCACAGAGTTGAGCTTCCTGTGCTTTAGAGCATGTTCCCACTAGCTAGCTATTTGACACATGGTATTGTATATATTCAATCCTAATCTCCTAATTCATCCCACCTTCCCTTCCCCTACACCCATGTCCATATGTCTGTTTTCTACTTCTGGGTCTCTATTCCTGCCCTGGAAATAGGTTCCTCTGTACCAAACAAAGCAAGATATTAAGCTAATTACCCATTTAACAGTGACAGTGAGGCTGTGCTCATAGAAAAAAAATCCTTACAGGATTACAGTGTAGACAATACTCTGCTCACAGACCCAATTGCTTTTTCATCAAAATTCCTTGTCCAGATTATTAATGCCATTATAAGAGCTATGCAGTTGGATGTTTGAATGATTTATCTCCAGTGTTAATGCTGTAGTGTAAACCTCTCAGACTTGTCACCATCTTTGTCACCATTACTGTTTAGAACAGAAATATCATGTGGTTTAGTTTCTGCTCTTCTGTGTGTAGTAAGCTAATCTCTGATTGAAAATGTGCATAACTTTGTTTTATGCTATTTTATATTTTACAGCAATATCCCTGTTAACATCTGTCAAAGAAGTTGCTATGGAAACTGAAGCATAACATACATTATACATACAGATTTAACATTTTGTTTTATATCCTTTCTGGTGGAAATTTTGTGCATATGTTCAGTTTTATATTACTCTGTATTTCAATGTCTTAATTTTCTTTTAATAAAAGCAGAAGTCATTTGATATGCTAATACATTGTCAAATGTAGGGAATTTCTTTCAGCCTTTAAAACTATTTTGACTTTATGGTTTTAGCAAATAGAGTATATGGGAAAAGGCAATTAAAGCAAATTATGCTTTAGAACACAATTTCCCATATCTAGAAATTAGAAAGCAAAGTCTAAATATTGGAAATTAATAATTACCTAGAAAATACTTGAATTATTAAAAAGATTATGTCATCCAAAAAAGAGATTGTGATGTTGTTTAAGAGACAAAGTGATCTTTAACCTTCAGGGTTTTATTGAAAATACTTTATGGTAATATAGGAATCAGGGTAACAACCTATGATATTTCACTTTTGCAAATTAAATTTTATTGGAGTATAGGTGTTTTAATATGTTGTGTTAGTTTCCACTAAATAGCAAAATGAATCATTTATATCTATATACCTATAACTATATGTGCAGTCTTTTTAGATTTCCTTCCCATTTAGATCACCACAGAGTATTGAATACAGTTCCCAGTGATATACAGTAAATTCTTATTAGTTACTTATTTTATATATTATTATTGGTTTTTAGTCTCTAAGTCATATCTGACTCTATTGCAACCCCATGGACTGTAGCCTGCCAAGCTCTTCTGTCCGTGGGATTTTCTAGGCAAGAATACTGGAGTGGATTGCCATTTCCTTCTCCAGGTCATCTTCTCAACCCCAGGGATCAAACCCATGTGTCTTGCTTTGGCAAGTGGATTCTCTCCCACTGAGCCACTAGGAAAGCCCATTTTACATACAGTCGTATATATTAATATATGTCAATCCCAGTCTCTCGATTCACTTTAAAATAAAAAAAGCAAGTGGAACAAAGGAAACATATTAGACTTATAAAACAATCATTTAAAATTATTTAACTGAGTATAGTGAGTTGTTTCTCTCAAGATATTTACTGATTACTGAGTTGAGTTGTTAGTGGATTACTGTTAATATTGCACTTTGCAGCATAGTTTAAAACTATGGTCTTTCAGGTCATTTCAATCAGTTTTAGGTCTTTGTGGAGGACAGGAACCTGAAGATGGAGAGATGGTCTGAATTGTATTATCCATCTGGTGTGTCACAGAGCATTCCACGTTGACTGTTTATTGTATCACTGAGCAGTATATTTATAATCAAAAACATTACAATTTCACTTCAAAAATAATAAAACAATTGTTTAAATGCTAACTCTCAATTTTAAGAAAAAAAATCTATCCTATTACATTGTAGCTAAATTCTATTTTAAAATGCTTGATTCCTTTGTTTATTTTTCCTGAGTTGTTCCATATCTATTTTTGTTGAGAACACAGTTCCTTTTCTTCAGGTCAGGAACTTGTCTTCTATGCATTCATTTGATACACAATAGGTCAGGCTTTTGACACTGTATTAAAAATCTCCCTGTAACCATCATGGGGTAGGCAGAATCTAAGGTGGCCTCCTAATTTCCTCCTGTTGGTGCACACAAGCTGCACGACCTGGAGAATGGAGAATACCTATGAATATGATGGGTTATTACCCCCTTGATTAGGTTGTGTTGTGTGGACGGACATTTTCCTGCTGGCTTTAAAGAAGCTGCCGAATTGTGACAGGGCCACGTGGCTAGGATCTGAGAGTTGTCTCTAAAATCTGAGATCAGTCCCTGGGGACCCCAGTCCTACAGCTGCAAGAGACCAAGTTCTGCCAACAACCTGAATGAGCTTGGAATAGGACTCTGAGCCCCAGATGGGAACACAGCCTAGGCCAAAATCTTGGTTACATCCGTGTTAGACCCCAGCAGAGACCCCAGCTGCACTGTGCCTGGACTTCTGACTTATAGATACTGTGAGACATTAAGTGGATGTTGTCTTAAGTCTCTAAGATTGTGGTAATTTGTTTGCAGCAATAGAAAACTAACATGATCTGAGTTCCTTTTCTATATTCTTTTCATTCCTTTTCAACCATAGATTAACTAGTAGCAAGAGTGCCCTACATGATTAATCTCAAAATGGGCAATTAAGACAATAATTGCAATGGAAACTCGACTAATCAAAGCTGATTCACCTTGTGTTAAGGCAACATTCTGTAAGTGCTGCTTATCAGAGCCGCTTCTACATTTATATGTGTGTTTTCTAAATTCAGATATAATGTTTTTAAAATTCCTTGCTGTTGTTCTGTCACTAAGTTGTGTCCAACTATGCTACCCCGTGGACTGCAGCACGCCAGGCTTCCTTGTCACTCCCGGAGTTTGTGAAAACTCATATCCATTGAGTTGGTGATGCTATCTAACCATCTAATCCTCTGCCAACCCCCTCTCCTTTTTCCTTCAACCTTTCCCAGCATCAAGGTCTTGTCCAATGAGTCAGTTCTCCGCATCAAATGGCCAAAGGATTGGAGCTTTAGCATCAGACTTTCCAATCAATTTTCAGGGTTGATTTCCTTTAGAATTGACTGATTTGGTCTTCTTTCAGTCTGAGGGACTCTCAAGAATCTTCTCCAGCGTCACAATTCAAAAGCATTAGTTCTTCAGCTTTCAGGCGTCTTTATGGTCCAACTCTCACATCCATATGTGGCTACTGAAAAACCATAGCTTTGACTGTATGAATCTTTGTTAGCAAAGTGATGTCTCTAGTTTTTAATACCCTGTCTAGGTTTGTCATAGCTTTCTTTCCAAGGAGCAAGGGTCTTTCAATTTCATGGCTGCAGTCACCATCTGCAGTGATTTTGAAGTCCAAGAAAATAACATCTGTCACTGCTTCCACTTTCCCCCCTTCTATTTGCCGTAAAGTGATGGAACCAGATGCCATGATCTTAGTTTTCTGAATGTTGAGTTTCAAGCCAGCTTTTTCACTCTCCTCTTTTGCCCACATCAAGAGGCTCTTTAGTTCCTCTTCACTTTATGCTATTGAGAGTGGTATCATCTGCATATTTGAGGTTGTTGATATTTCTCCTGGCAATCTTAATTTCAGCCTGTGATTCATCCAACCTGGCATATTTCTCATGAGGAACTCTGCATAAAAGTTAGATAAGCAGAGTGACAATATACAGGCTTGATGTACTCTTTCTACAATTTGGAACTGGTCTGTTGTTCCATGTCCAGTTCTAACTGTTGCTTCTTGACTCGCATACAGGTTTCTCAGGAGATAGATAAAGTGGTCTGGTATTCCCATCTCTTTAAGAATTTTCCACAGTTTGTTGTGATCCACACAGTCAAAGGTTTTGGCTTAGTTAATGAAGCAGAAATAGATGTTTTTCTGGAATTCCCTTGCTTTCTCTATGATCTAGCAAATGTTGGCAATTTGATCTGATTCCTCTGCCTTTTCTAAATCCAAGTTTTACATCTGCAAGTTCTTGGTTCACATACTGCTGAAACCTATCTTGAATGATTTTGAGCATAACCTTACTAGCATGTGAAATGAGCACAATATGTCCTTAATTGTTGCTTAAATATTTTCATAAAGTTAGTTTTATGAAATTGCATTGATATAAAAAGTCATGGTTTATGTGGAAGTTTACCTGTCACGGGCCATGATTATTTTTCCTTACTAAGTGTGACCAGCACTTTGTGTCTTAAGGCAGAGTTAGATTTTATGTCATGGCAAAAGGCAGAAGTTATATGTTGATAATATTACTTTGACAATTTACTTAAACCAAGCTGTCTTAGATTAGATTGATATTATCAAGGTTGAGTAATAGTTGAACTGGTTGTAAGTTGGACCCATTTGAAGTTCCCGCTTTTTACTTTATTCACACATTATCATCTCATCTCAGATAGTCAACTAATTCTTATTTGTAAATAGACTGCTATATGTATAAAATCAAAGTCATGTATAGAGGTTAAAAATAAAATGAACAAATTTATATCAAATGAATGCAATAAAAATGATGCTCCAAATCGAAATACTGGTATCAGATGCTGCTGCTGCTAAGTAGCTTCAGTTGTGTCCGACTCTGTGTGACCCCATAGATGGCAGCCCACCAGGCTCCCCCGTCCCTGGGATTCTCCAGGCAAGAACACTGGAGCGGGTTGCCATTTCCTTCTCCAGAGGTATCAGATGAGAAAGAGTTTAAAGAAAAAGAAAAGCATTAAAATGAACAAAGTGGTCATTTTTTAGTAGGTGAAAGATACTAAAATACAATGAAATTCTAACAAAATGAAACTTACAAAGCAAGTAGAATATCAAAAGACATGACTGAAAATACATTATAAATCAAAGAGAAAATTAAAAAAAAAACCCACAACTGTCAAAGACTTCAATACAATATAACACAACTCAATACAATACAATACTCTCTAATTATTTAAAAACAATAGGTTAAGTTAGACAAAGGAAGACAAATATCATATGATATCAGTTATATGTGAAACTAAAAAAAGAGAACAGATAAATTTATCTACAAAGCAGAAATACAATTACAGATGTAGAAAACAAACAGAGGGGGAAGGATAAATTGGGACACTGGGATTGACACATACAGACTACTATGCAGCGTCCTGCTCGGTGTCTGGTACCTGATCCTCAATGCCGCCGTACTGCTGATTCTGTTGGGCACCCTGGCTGATCCAGATTATCACCACTTTTCAAGTTCTGAACTCGGGGGTGACTTTGAGTTCATGGATGATGCCAACATGTGCATTGCCATCGTGATTTCTGTTCTCATGATCCTTATCTGTGCTATGGTTACGTACAGAGCATACAAGCAATACACAGCCTGGGTCATCCCATTCTTCTGCTACCAGATCTTTGATTTTTCCCTGAACACCTTGGTTGCGGTCACCATACCTGTTTATCCAAACTCCATCCAGGAATACATACAACAGCTGCCTCCTGATTTTCCTTACAAAGATGATATCATGTCAGTGAATCCTACCTGTTTGGTCCTCGTTATTCTTCTGTTTACCAGCATTATCTTGACTTTTAAGGGTTACTTGATTAGCTGTGTTTGGAACTGCTACCGAAATATCAATAACCTCAGATATGCAGATGACACCACCCTTATGGCAGAAAGTGAAGAGGAGCTAAAAAGCCTCTTGATGAAAGTGAAAGAGGAGAGTGAAAAAGTTGGCTTAAAGCTCAACATTCAGAAAACAAGGATCATGGCATCTGGTCCCATCACTTCATGGGAAATAGATGGGGAAACAGTGGAAACAGTGTCAGACTTTATTTTTGGGGGCTCCCAAATCACTGCAGATGGTGATTGCAGCCATGAAATTAAAAGACGCTTACTCCTTGGAAGGAAAGTTATGACCAAGCTAGATGGCATATTGAAAAGCAGAGACATTACTTTGGCAACAAAGATCCGTCTAGTCAAGGCTATGATTTTTCCAGTGTTCATGTATGGATGTGAGAGTTGGACTGTGAAGAAAGCTGAGCACTGAAGAATTGATGGTTTTGAACTGTGGTGTTGGAGAAGACTCTTGAGAGTCCCTTGGAATGCAAGAAGATCCAACCAGTCCATTCAGAAGGAGATCAGCCCTGGGATTTCTTTGAGGGAATGATGCTGAAGCTGAAACTCCAATACTTTGGCCACCTCATGTGAAGAGTTGACTCATTGGAAAAGTCTCTCATGCTGGGAGGGATTGGGGGCAGGAGGAGAAGGGGACGACAGAGGATGAGATGGCTGGATGGCATCACTGACTCGATGGATATGAGTCTGAGTGAGCTCCAGGAGTTGATGATGGACAGGGAGGCCTGGCATGGTGCTATTCTTGGAGTCGCAAAGAGTCAGACATGACTGAGCGACTGAACTGACCTGAACTGAACCGAACCGATATATCAATGGCAGGTACTCCTCTGATGTCCTGGTTTATGTTACCAGCAACGACACTACATCTTGATTCCAGCTTGTGCTTCATCCCCCTGGGCATTTCATATGACGTACTCTGCATATCAGAGAAGGCAATGGCACCCCACTCCAGTACTCTTGCCTGGAAAATCCCATGGACGGAGGGGCCTGGTAGGCTGCAGTCCATGGGGTCGCTGAGGGTTGGACACGACTGAGCAACTTCACTTTCACTTTTCACTTTCATGCTTTGGAGAAGGAAATGGCAACCCACTCCAGTGTTCTTGCCTGGAGGATCCCAGGGACAGGGAGCCTGGTGGGCTGCTGTCTATGGGGTCACACAGAGTCGGACACAACTGAAGCAACTTAGCAACAGCATATGTAGAATTATTTATTTTAAAAATTATTGTTTAATTTTATTTATCTTTTTTTTTTTTTGATGGTGTAGCATGCAGGATCTTAGTTCTCAGAGCAAGGATCAAACCCGTGCCTCCTGCAATGGAAGCCTAATGTCCTAAGACCTGGACAGCCAGGGAATTCCCAAGTCTAGTTATTTAAAGCAAAAGACATTTGACTCAGATAATTTAGTTCACACAAAATGGCTGGAAAGAGAAGGGAACTAGGCTATGATTCCCAGAATCACACTGCCCAATGGGCCTGCAGGGTTGCTGCTACCTTTGCCGTGATCAGAGAAGTGGGTAATCACGCAAACTCCACCTGAACTGTCAAGGTCAAGAGCACGACCCTGGAGCTGTGATCCAGCATCTGGAGACTGCTGCTCGTGCCTCCATTGCAAGTGCTTGTAAGCTTAGTGACCTGGCACTGAGGCAATACCATCTTTGTCCTTACTTGCTAGCTGCAAGAGACAAAATAAGAAGTCCTCTGCTTTACCCACACCTTCCCAATCTTGAGGTTTGGATCAAGGATCTTACATTTTCAGTGTGATCTATTTCACATCTACATTTGAAATTGCCAGTTAACCTTGGAAATACAGATTTTAGCTTTCCAGACTTTGTAGTTCTAAAAAACTCTTTAGAAAATAGAGAGAATGGCTACTTTGTGCCAGATTGATTATGTCTACCATGTCTGTGAGACTAAAACAAAACTTTAAAAATAATGAGAGTGTATTTGAATCAAAAAATATATTTTTAATGGTAATAAACAGAATTATGCAAATCAGTCTCAGACCATGAATTAATAAAAATGGTAATCTATGAAATGGATGTAAGCCAAAGAATTGATGCCTTTAAATTGTGGTGTTGGAGGACTCTTGAGAGTCCCTTGGACTACAAGGAGATCAAACCAGTCAACTCTAAAGGAAAGCAACCCTGAATACTCATTGGAAGGACTGATGTTGAAGCTGAAGCTCCAATCTTTTGGCCACCTGATGCAAAAAGCTGGCTCATTGGACAAGACCCTGATGTTGAGAAAGAATGAAGGCAGGAGGAGAAGGGGGCAGCAGAGGATAAGATGGTTAGATAGCATCACTAACTCAATGGATATGAATGTGAGCAAATTCAGGGAGATAGTGAAGGACAGGAAAGTCTAGCATGCTGCTGTTCATGGGATTGCAAAGAGTTGAACATGACTTAGGGACTGAACAACAACAAAGCAAATAAAAACAACCTCAAAGATTGGAATTAGAAATTGTCCTATGAAATTTTGGGATCAAGTATGAAATTGAATCTATAGAACCCTTATAAAATAATGGTGATGAAAGGTCACATAGTAGCATTTTCAGAATGAGATGAAAGATATAGTCAAATATATAGCATTAAATGCTTCCATTCTCAAAAGATCTGAATTCCTGGTTTTCTCTTTGACATCAGCTACTCAAAGTAACTTTGCCCTCAAATTAAAATAAGAAATGAGATAGTTTTTATATACCAAGTTTTCAATTTTTGAAACTGTAATTTTCAGAGTCATCAGGGGGAGAGTGACAATGATATATTGCATACTCAGAAAAATTATAAATTCATACAAAAACTTTGAAGGGTAATTTGGCAATGTGTATCAAAAGCCTTAAAATGAGTAAGCTTTGATTCAGTGTTACCATTTTGGAAACATTATCCCAGGAAGATGGTCAGAAATATACACAAAGAGCTAAGAATAGGTTAGCTAGTAAAGCACTATTTAGCAAAATTGTTCAATATTAGTGAAAGGTTAGATAAATTATGGTATGGTATTTTTTCAGTGCTCTGTAACTTGAAAATACTGTTTTGGAAAATATATTTAATAACTTGGAAAATATTCATTATATATTATATAGATGTTCATTTATTATATATGTACAAAATAACATGGAAAACATGATTATATATATACACACACACACATATATATACGCATATATATATAATCTAAAATAATGCTGGAAAGCTAATGGAAGTGTATTAACAGTTTTGTAACTGTGGTTGATATATCAGTCAAGATAGGTTACATTATAGTTTGGAAACAAGAAAAACTGAAATCCCAGTGGCTTAATATACAACGGTTTATTTATTTGCTCTCTCTTAAGGTCTGCTGAGGGTACAGGCAGCTTTCCAGGGCAGCTGTCTTCCATGTGGGAGCATAAAACCATCCCCCCGGTTGGGAGCACAGACTAACTTGATCATGTGGCCCTTCTGTAACAATTCTTCCCACAATTGTTGTGGCAGTGGAAGAGAGAGTCTGCTCAGACTTACAGGCACTTTTCTCCTTTGAATTTACATTTCACCCATAAGCAAGTATAAATGATGAAAAGCCTAAGTACCTCAAACTAGAATTCAAAACTTTACTCACCCCAAATGGCTGAATATCTCAAGTCATTCTAGTGCCTGAACATTAGCTCCCAATGCATTTCCTTCCTTGACAATAATGTGCTGACTTATCTGAATGCATCATTTATTCTACCAGAGTCTCAATCACACTAGCTAAAATGAGGAAGAAATAGTTACATCAAAGCCTTGATGAAAATTCTAGAATATTTCATCAATAAATAACAGTGAACTGAGATGTACAGCTTATATTTGTCACTTAGACTTCTTTGAACACAGTCTGTTTTCTCCTTTAGATAATGCTCATAAATGTTAAATGCAGTGGACTTGGGTGATTTTATAGATGGAAGTCATGTTGTTTATTCCAAGCAACCTGCCTTTATTTTCCCCAATGCCATTATTTTGTTTTTTGTTCTCTTAAGTTTTGCCAGGGATTTTTATGGGCTCTAGCTTTTAAGCAGTTTGTAGTGCTCGCCATCAGTAGTGGGGCAGAGTAATATTTTAGTCATGTTTCTCATCTTGTGTATAACCTTGTTTTAGCCCTTCTGAGTTCTGGTGGGAAATAAAATTGATTTTTTTCTTAAAGAAGGAAATTTACTTTTATATAAGTGAACTTCAAGGATGGAATCATGCCCTTTTGTTAGAACTGTGTTAACAGCCACTGGGTACCATAGTTAGAAGACCATTGTAGTTGGTATATAAACATAATAAATCATAGAAAATAGGCTGACATTGAGCAAAACCTCAAATTACTGGATCTGCAAGAGATTTAGATTTCTTCCATTAAGGTTATTCTATCTCCAAGGTGAGAATGATGTGGTGCATCAAGGATTTTAAAAATGTGTTATACAACTCTAATTAAACTACTCATGTATTGATGAGGACTTATTTGGAAGAGGCGAGATGGGATAAATGATGGGAAAAGAAAGACAAATTCTTTAAAAGGAAAATTATCTATAGTATTAAATATATAAATTATATATGATTCCTTGATTTCTTCTGCATGTGGTTATAATCAAATCCAAATTTTCCTATTTCACATACAAAGTGAAGCTAAGAATTGGGCTAGGAGGGAATTTCAATTGGCTTTGACAGGTTGGAGTAATTTTCAGCATGGCTTTGAGATAGTGGGTTTACTTGGCTAATACATATTTTTCAGTATTGTCAGTTGAGACAGAAACCCCAAACATTAGAAAAGTGTTTGAATACGGGGTATTTTGTGCCAGGAAGGCACATTGACTTTGGTGTACAATGTTAAGATCATGAATTTTGCTAAACACAATTGCAAACATATGTTCAATTGTAAAGCAGGGAATGAAAAGCAAATTAAAAAATAAACAATACAAATGTGTTTCACTAAGAAGCACTGAATAACACCAAGGGTGTTTTAAAAAATTTTAACATTGTGCAACTACTATAACTACTTTTTGCATTGCTAATATATTAATGAGCCATATTATTCATGCTATTTCTTTCTACTTTTAAAATAATTGACTTAAGGATATTAAATTATGAAAGCTTGTGTTTTCCAGATTCAGTCTTTTTTTTATTACTGAAGGCATTTTAAATAAAAGAAATAACTTTGAGGATGATTGAAATTTTAATTTAATTATTAAAATAGTCTGTTCTGAAAGTTTAACTTGGTTGGATCAGAATAGTATGGATTTTGAATGAACACTGGTTCAAACTAGTTCAGACTTGGCAAAACCAGCTCAAACCGGCTCAGTTCAGCTCAGTTCAGTCGCTCAGTCATGTCCCACTCTTTGCGACCCTATGAACCGCAGCACGCCAGGCCTCCCTGTCCATCACCAACTCCCGGAGTTCACCCAAATTCATGTCCATTGAGTCAGTTATGCCATCCAGCCATCTCATCCTCGGTCGTCCCCTTCTCTTCCTACCCTCAATCTTTCCCAGCATCAGGGTCTTTTCAAATGAGTCAGCTCTTCGCATCAGGAGGCCAAAGTATCGGAGTTTGTTTCAACATTTATCCTTCCAATGAACACCCACAAAACGGCTCAGACCATTTCAAACCAGTTCAGACTGATTCAAATTGGTTTAGACTGATTCAAACTGGCTCAAACTAGCTCAGACCAGTTCAAACAGGTTCAGACCAGTTTATACTGGCTCAGACCAATTTAGACTGGTTCAAACTGGTTTGGACTAGCTCGGACCAGTTCAAACTGGTTTGGCCTAGTTCAAACAGATTCAGGCCAGTTCAAACCGTTTTTGAGGAGTTGGTTCAATCTGTTTCAGATTGGTTCCGACTGGCTCAGGTCGGTTTAAACTGGATCAGATCAGTTTTTATCAGAATAGACCGGTTTAGATTGGAATAGATCATGCTGGTTTAGACAAGTTTAGAGTGGAGTAGATCGGAATAGACTGAAATAGACTGGTATAGACGAATAAACCAGAATAGACCAGGAATGATAGACTGATATAGACCAGTATTTTCAGGTCATTTTCTGCCATTACTGCAAAAGTATATCCTCAAAGTTATTCCTGTGACAACTGGTGGTTAAACTCCAAATCTGAGGATGTGTCATTTTCCTTTTTCTCAAACTTATAAACAAAAGGAAGGATTCAGTTTATTTATTCTTTTATTCACTTAATGTATGTCTTTCTCTAAGATGTATATACTTGTCTATTTTTCTCTTACATTTGTCTTGGTAATGGAGCCTGTCTTAAATCCCAAGTTTCTGTAGGATAGGGACCATGCCTATTTAACTTGCTTTTAACACATCTAAACCAATGCAATAAAAATATATGAACTTAACACATCAATCTTGATGCTGATGATGATTATAATAATTTGTTGTTTCTCTTTTGCTAATCCATTCTTGCTGACAGCAAAGTTTTGTGTATTTTTACATACAGGTTCATATTTCACAAAAATGTAAAGACATAATGCATAAAATTTGACTTCAATATTCCTTTAATTTTATCCCAATTCTCTAGCTCTTTTTTATTTATCTGCTGGAATTACAGATGAGGTCAAATCTTTAAATTCATTGCAAATTTCTCTTTGGATTTACAACACAAGTCTGTTGATCATATCATATCAGTCACTATTAATATAAGGTGAACATTAAATAAATGGGAAAGGAATAGTTAAAAGAAAAATGCTATAGAACAATGCATGGTATTTCTCTCCCCACATTCTAATGTAATCAATCATGACCCAGACTTTAAAAATCTGCTGGGTTCCCAGAGAATTATGAGCATTCTTTCCTTCTCTGAGATTTTCTATGTTCTATACATTTAAGAAACTCCATACTGTCTTTTTTCTTTTCTTTTTTAACTTCAGAGAGGATCTACTGTACATGCAAAAGTAACTTACAGAGAGTCACATTTCAATATAAATATGTAACTATAATAATAATAAGTATATCACTAACATTAAGTCACTAACATTGTCTTCTCATTGGAAATCATATTATTACAGTTATTAATTGATATCTGTAGGCTCTCTTACATTGCTTCACATGCTATACCTAAAAAGACTTGGATTTTCAAAAGCAGATTTCATGTAACATGCATCATCTATATACTCATATCTTCACCTTGTATAGTTCAGCAAACAATGGATTCTAATAATAAAAATATTTACATACATCTTAAATATAGTTGCTATTATTAGTTAGTATGGTATTCTTATGCATTAGCTTATGGAGTTAAACCACGAGTCTCAAGCAAAAGTTAAATTATAAATTCCTAAAGAGAAAACCCTTTAGGTAATGGATCTTTATTTATTTGCATGTTTTATACATCAATATGGCTCTCAGTGAATTCACTCTCTTATCTTCTCCTATCTCCATGCCATTTTGTCTATTCTCCCACTATTGAAATTTGGTAGCAGCTCACTTTGGGTAGATCTGAGGTCTAATACTCTAGCCTGTGTGAAACAAAGGATAGAAATTTGTTGAAAGACTAAAAGTGGCTGAAATATTTTTGACAACATCTAAAATTTCAGTCCTAAAAGAGCACTACCTTCACTCAGATCTCACTTAATCATTGTTCATACAATATTACAAAATTATATGTGCAACATATATAGGAAGCATACATGCTCTAAAAACAAAATTGAGTCCTGTCAGCTTTGTATCAAAAGAAGAGACTAAAATGAATCTATATAAAACAGACAAAACTTTAACAGCAGTGTGTATTTTGTTTAATTTGTATATGTAAAATAACCTGCACATTTCAGCAGTTCCCAAGGTAACACTGGTACATGATAGTTAAATAATTGGAATTTGCAAAAATTGCTTTGAGTCTTCGAGAATAAATTAAATAATTTTAATTTCTGTTTCTTTAATGACATTTTGGAGTACCAAACAAACAACCAAAACAAACAAACAAACAAACAAACAAACCAAAACTTTTTCAGGCAAATATTATCTTCTTTGAGGTAAAAAAATTCATGAAATTTGACACAAAACACTTTCAAACAAATACAAGTGATACCATAACAACGGAAGAAATCTGTGTCCCACAATAAGAAAAGGTTTACTGAAAGATGGTCTATCAACTCAATGAATATTATTGAGTCATTTAAACTATAATAATGAGAACTATATCAAAATATGGAATGTTAACAGTGTTAAGTGAAGAAGTGATCATAGAATTACACAGACATCTGATTGATCACTGCTATTTAAAAGAAGCTTAGACTCAAACTGAAGAAAGTAGGGAAAACCGCTAGACCATTCAGGTATGACCTAAATCAAATCTCTTATGATTATACAGTGGAAGTGAGAAATAGATTTAAGGGCCTAGATCTGATAGATAGAGTGCCTGATGAACTATGGAATGAGGTTCGTGACACTGTACAGGAGATAGGGGTCAAGACCATCCCCATGGAAAAGAAATGCAAAAAAGCAAAATGGCTGTCTGGGGAGGCCTTACAAATAGCTGTGAAAAGAAGAGAGGCGAAAAGCAAAGGAGAAAAGGAAAGATATAAGCATCTGAATGCAGAGTTCCAAAGAATAGCAAGAAGAGATAAGAAAGCCTTCTTCAGTGATCAGTGCAAAGAAATAGAGGACAGAACAGAATGGGAAAGACTAGAGATCTCTTCAAGAAAATTCGAGATACCAAAGGAACATTTCATGCAAAGATGGGCTCAATAAAGGACAGAAATGGTACGGACCTAACAGAAGCAGAAGATATTAAAAAGAGGTGGCAAGAATACATGGAAGAACTGTACAAAAAAGATCTTCATGACCCAGATAATCATGATGATGTGATCACTAATCTAGAGCCAGACATCTTGGAATGTGAAGTCAAGTGGGCCTTAGAAAGCATCACTACAAACAAAGCTAGTGGAGGTGATGGAATTCCAGTGGAGCTATTTCAAATCCTGAAAGATGATGCTGTGAAAGTGCTGCACTCAATATGCCAGCAAATTTGGAGAACTCAGCAGTGGCCGCAGGACTGGAAAAGGTCAGTTTTCATTTCAATCCCAAAGAAAGGCAATGCCAAAGAATGCTCAAATTACCGCACAATTGCACTCATCTCACATGCTAGTAAAGTAATGCTCAAAATTCTCCAAGCCAGGCTTCAGCAATATGTGAACTGTGAACTCCCTGATGTTTAAGCTGGTTTTAGAAAAGGCAGAGGAACCAGAGATCAAATTGCCAACATCCGCTGGATCATGGAAAAAGGAAGAGAGTTCCAGAAAAACATCTATTTCTGCTTTATTGATTATGCCAAAGCCTTTGACTGTGTGGATCACAATAAACTGTGGAAAATTCTGAAAGAGATGGGAATACCAGACCACCTAACCTGCCTCTTGAGAAATCTGTATGCAGGTCAGGAAGCAAGTTAGAACTGGACATGGAACAACAGACTGGTTCCAAATAGGAAAAGGAGTATGTCAAGGCTGTATATTGTCACCCTACTTATTTAACTTCTGTGCAGAGTACATCATGAGAAACGCTGGGCTGGAAGAAACACAAGCTGGAATCCAGATTGCCGGGAGAAATATCAATAACCTCAGATATGCAGATGACACCACCCTTATGGCAGAAAGTGAAGAGGAGCTAAAAAGCCTCTTGATGAAAGTGAAAGAGGAGAGCGAAAAAGTTGGCTTAAAGCTCAACATTCAGAAAACAAAGATCATGGCATCCGGTCCCAACACTTCAAGGGAAATAGATGGGGAAACAGTAGAAACAGTGTCAGACTTTATTTTTTGGGGCTCCAGAATCACTGCAGATGGTGACTGCAGCCATGAAATTAAAAGACGCTTCCTCCTTGGAAGAAAAGTTATGACCAACCTAGATAGTATATTCAAAAGCAGAGACATTACTTTGCCGACTAACGTTCATCTAGTCAAGGCTATGGTTTATTCCTGTGGTCATGTATGGATGTGAGACTTGGACTGTGAAGAAGGCTGAGCGCTGAAGAATTGATGCGTTTGAACTGTGGTGTTGGAGAAGACTCTTGAGAGTCCCTTGGACTGCAAGGAGATCCAACAGTCCATTCTGAAGGAGATCAACCCTGGGATTTCTTTGGAAGGAATTATGCTAAAGCTGAAGTTCCAGTACTTTGGCCACCTCATGCGAAGAGTTGATTCATTGGAAAAGACTGTGATGCTGGTAGGGATTGAGGGCAGGAGGAGAAGGGGACGACCGAGGATGAGATGGCTGAATGGCATCACTGACTCGATGGACATGAGTCTGAGTGAACTCTGGGAGATGGTGATGGACAGGGAGGCCAGGCATGCTGCGATTCATGGGGTCACAAAGAGTCGGACACGACTGAGCGACTGAAGTGAACTATTTGTCAATAAAGATTGGAATGAAATAAAAGAAATGGAAACACAGAACATAGAGGCCATGAAGCCATGTTCACAAACTTGGAAACAGGTTTCTTGAGTTTGGGTTCCAGATTTGTTGCTTTTTAGTTTCCCTACTTTGAGCAAATTATGAAACTAAACCCAAGTGTCTTAGTTTATTCATCTGATAAACAAGAATAGATTATCTTCTCTGTATGCTGTTATAAGGATTAAACTTATTATATGTGAAAAACATTAAGAATAATGCCTGGAACATAATATTACTATATATGTTGATAAAACTTTAAAAAATGATTATATTATATTGCTGAAATTAAAAGGGCTTCCCAGGTGGTGCAATGGTAAAGAATCTGCCTGCAATGCAGAAGAAGTGAGTTTGATCAGGAAGATCCTTTGGAGAAGGAAATGGTGACTTTCTCCAGTATTCTTGCCTGGGAAATCCCATGGACAAAGGAGCCTGGTGGGCTAGATGAGATTAAAGGGGAATTTTGTGTTAGGTAGATTTTGAATTAGGTAAAGTGAGTTAGATAATTTTGAATTAGGTAAAGTGAATTAAAATAAAAGATTGCACCATGTGAATTAATATCACCTAAAAAGTCAAGAAATTGCATAAGTGGTTTAGAGAAAATAATGATTAAAGTGAAATATTTTTGGATTTTGAAAGAAATACACTTAGCTACCTGGAAAGTTAAACTAATAGTTAATTTCCTGAAACACCTAGATTAGTCCAGACATTACTATCTCTAGTTATTTGTCTTTTGCTTTACAAATTGCCACCATATTGTTCTCTACATTTATCCTTGGTTATATCATGTGTGTTTGGCTTTTGCAGTTATACATTTAGTTTGTATTCACTGATATTATTTAATTTTCTCTTCACATAAATAATGACAAGTAACTAAATCCTACTGGGCTTTGGCATTTTCTTTCCACAGAAAGGTTTTTAAAGTGAAAACTCAACTTCCCTTCTAAGTGTCCACACTCTACTTTGTGACTCATTTTGCTGTGATTTTCATGTAGTTTCTTCAGGTCCCTGATCTTTTCCTTTTGAACCTCTTAGAAGGGACTTTCTGGGATCCAGAAATGCTTATGTTCAGTTCAATTCAGTCACTCAGTTGTGTCTGACTTTTTGCGACCCCATGAATCGCAGCACGCCAGGCCTCCCTGTCCATCACCAACTCCCGGAGTTCACTCAGACTCACGTCCATCGAGTCAGTGATGCCATCCAGCCATCTCATCCTCTGTCGTCCCCTTCTCCTCCTGCCCCCAATCTTTCCCAGCATCAGGGTCTTTTCCAATGAGTCAACTCTGCATGAGGTGGCCAAAGTACTGGAGTTTCGGCTTCCGCATCAGTCTTTCCAATGAACACCCAGGACTGATCTCCTTTAGAATGGATTGGTTGGAGCTCATTGCAGTCCAAGGGACTCTCAAGAGTCTTCTCCAACACCACAGTTCAAAAGCATCAATTCTTCGGCGCTCAGCCTTCTTCACAGTCCAACCCTCACATCCATACATGACCACTGGAAAAACCATAGCCTTAACTAGATGGACCTTAGTTGGCAAAGTAATGTCTCTGCTTTTTAATATGCTATCTAGGTTGGTCATAACTTTCCTTCCAAGGAGTAAGCGTCTTTTAATTTCATGGCTGCAATCACCATCTGCAGTGATTTTGGAGCCCCCAAATGGCAAACCACTTCAGTACTCTTGCTTTGAGAACCCTGTGAACAGTATGAAAAGGCAAAATGATAGGATAATGAAATAGGAACTCCCCAGGTCGGTAAGTGACCAATATGCTACTGGAGATCAGTGGAGAAATAACTCCAGAAAGAATGAAAGGATGGAGCCAAAACAAAAACAGTACCATACATCAACATGATGTATGTTGATGTATGGCAAAACCAATACAATATTGTAAAGTAATTAGCCTCCAATTAAAATAAATAAATTTATATTAGAAAAAACAAACAATACCCAGTTGTGGATGTGACTGGTGATAGAAGCAAGATCTGATGGTATAAAGAACAATATTGCATAGGAACTTGGAATGTTAGGTCCATGAATCAAGGCAAATTGGAAGTGGTCCAACAGGAGATGGCAAGAGTGAATGTTGACATTCTAGGAATCAGTGAACTAAAATGGACTGCAATGTGTGAATTTAACTCAGATGACCATTATATCTACTACTGTGGGCAGGAACTCCTTAGAAGAAATGGAGTAGCCATCATGGTCAACAAAAGAGTCTGAAATGCAGTACTTGGATGCAATCTCAAAAATGACAGAATGATCTCTGTTCATTTCCAAGGCAAAACATTAAATATTGTGGTAATCCAAGCCTATGCCCCAACCAGTAATGCTGAAGAAGCTGAAGTTGAATGGTTCTATGAAGACCTACAATTCCTTTTAGAACTAACACCTCCAAAAGATGTCCTTTTCATTATAGGGGACTGGAATGCAAAAGTAGGAAGTCAAGAAACACCTGGAGTAACAGGCAAATTTTGCCTAAGAGTACAGAATGAAGCAGGGCAAAGGCTAATAGAGTTCTTCCAAGAGAACACACTGGTCATAGCAAATGCTCTCTTCTAACAACACAAGAGAAGACTCTACACATGGACATCACCAGATGGTCAACACCAAAATCAGATTGATTATATTCTTTGCAGCCAAAAATGGAAAAGCTCTGTACAGTCAGCAAAAACAAGACCAGGAGCTGACTGTGGCTCAGATCATGAACTCTTTATTGCCAAATTCAGACTGAAATTGAAGAAAGTAGGGAAAACCACTAGACCATTCAGGTATGACCTAAATCAAATCCCTTATGACTTAGCAACTGATCAGCAATTGACATGTAGCTCTATGTAGTTCAGCCTAACCCACAAACTAAGTTAGATTCCATGTGGATATTTGAGCCAAAGGGAGCAGCTGATACTGAGTCACTCCTTTAACTGGTGTTCTTATATTTATACGTTTTGACACTAGAAGTGTGCCAAACCTGAAGCCAGATTGAAGCTCCAGGACAAGTAAAGAGGTCTCTTTCACAGAATGACTGTGGGTAGTGACTCAGTTGCTGTCTATACAGGGCCCTAGTTGTGGCATCCTGCCAAGAACCATCTTTCTGATTATCATAGTCCTGTGGGATTTAACAATGCAAGTGTACCTGGCTGTAAGAGTTAGGCAATCAAGAGGGTTGGGTTATAGCTGCAAAAATTGGGGTGAAAACCAGATGTGAAAACCAGCTCCTTTTTAGTAGACACTGATGGTCTCGGCATGGCAGAGGGAGAATATGAAGATAGCACCTATCCTCTGTGATCCCTGAAAAGGATGGCTGTCAGCTCCTAATTAAGGACTGCTTAATTAGAAACCTGACCTTCAGACTGCAGCCCTGATGATTAACTAATAGGTCTCTTTCACAGAAAGACTGAGATCCTTGGCCCGTTGCCTCATGTGCCCTGGGGGTGGTATTTAAGAATTCTTTCTTCATGGTTTACAGTCTCGTGAGAACCACAAGTGTAGGTTCTACTTGTCACCAGAGCCACAAAAATCAGGGTGCCAGATAGAGACATGAAGTCCTTTGTGGGACCCCAATTATTATGGTCTCATGGGACCAAAAACACAAGCTTCCCTGGCCCCTAGAGTCAGGCAGCCAGGAAATGTCCCCTGGATAACAGCTGCAGAGATCAAGGCACCAGACACATTAAAAAATTTCCCTTCTCAAAGATACTGGTACTCTAAAGCATGACAAAAGGAGAGAGAAAAGATAGTACCTTGTAGTCTCTGTCTCTGGAGAGTGTTCCAGGAGGCTTCTAGAATATGTTAAATTAGATGCCTGCCCATCAGGGAAATGGTTATCATAAGCAAATTATCCTTCTGTACTCTAAGTATGGGAGAAATTTGCTGTGTCTGAGCTGGATTCAGAAGTGGGTAAATCTGAGCTTGGGTCCTTTAAGAGCTGTCTTTCAGTTTGCTGAAATTTTATGGATCTCAGGACACAAGCCTTGTTAATTTTTATAGTTGGATGTTTTGGGGTCTTTTCTCTTTGGTACAAATTCTAAAAGTTGAAGTGCCTGATGTGGGGTTTAAGCTATTTGCTCCTTAGGGAGAAGCTCTGGCTTTTGAGTTTTCTCCTGGGTGTAGGCATGGGTTTTATGGTGAGACTGTGTTCCAGCCTCTTCTACATACTTCAGTGTGGTTTTGTTCTTGTCTTCCCAATATGAAGTCATCACTCAGCCAGCCTTTAGGTTTCCTTTAAGAAGAGATTGTTCCATATGTAGCTGTAGACTCAGTGTATCCATGGGAGAAGGTAATTTCAGGATATTCCCATGTCACTATCTTGAACTGGAAGCAAATAGGAGTCACAGAGCTGAAGAATATAATAGCTAAGAGAAAAATGCACTAGAGGGATTCACAATAGAAAAAAATAAAGCGTAGGAAAGGAACTAGTCAACTTGAAGAAAAGGCAGTGTAATTAATTCAATCAGAACAGCCAAAAGAGAAAAGAATGAAAAAAGATGAAAATAGCTTAAGGGCTTGTGGACATCAAGCTAAATAATGTTCACATTATTGGGGTCCCAAAAGAATAAGAGAGAAAGGGGCAGAAATCTTGTTTGAAGAAATAATGGCTTAAACCTTTATCAACCTGGATAAGGAAATAGACATCCAGATCTGTTAAACCCAGACAATTCCAAATCAAATGACTCCAAAGAGACCATCAAGACACATTATACTTAAAACATCAAAGTTAAAGACAAGAACAGAATGTTAAAAGCAGCAAGAGAAAAGCAACTTTTTATGTACAAAGGAACCCTCATAAGACTATTAATAGATTTTTTCAGCAGAAACATTGCAGGCCAAAAGAGAGTGGCACAAAGGAAAAGGAAAAACTTCCAACCAAGAATGCACTACCCAGTAAAGTTAGCATTCAGAATTGAAGGAGAGATAAAGAGGTTTCCAGGCAAGCAAAAACTGAAGGAGATCATTACCACTAAAGCAGCCTTATGAGAAATGATAAAGGGACTTCCTTAGGTTGAAAAGAAAGGGCACTAATTAGTAACAAGAAAACAAAGAAAGAGTAAATCTCACTGAGAAGGTAAATGTAAAGGTAAATTTAGTGGTAAATCACTCATAAAGCTAGTAAAAATTTAAAAGACAAAAGTAGTAATAAAAACTATGATTACATTAATTATTTAAAGAATACACAAGATAAAAAGATGTAAAATGTGCCATCAAAAATGTAAAATATCAGGGGAGGGCAGTAAAAATGTTGAACTTTAAATTAAAATGGGATTAAACTTACATTGTTATCAACTTAAACTATTATAGATACAAGTTGTTATATGTAACTCTTATCATAACCACAAAGCAAAATCTTATAGTAAATACACAAAAAAATAGAGAAAGGAGTATAAGCATATCACTAAAGAAAGTCTTTAAATCACAAAGGAAAAGAGCAAGAGAAGAAAGTAATAGAAAAGAACTACAAAAACAGCCATAAAAAATGAGCAAAATAGCAGTAAGTATTAACCTATCTATCATTGCTTTAAATAAAAATTAACTAAATTCACTGCTTCAAAGACATTACAGTGGTAGAATGGACCCTTCAATATGTTACCTACAAAGAACTTTTCATGTAAAGACAGACACAGACTGAAAGTAAAGGGATAGAAAAAGATATTCCATGAAAATGGAAACCAAAAGAAAACTGAAGTAACTATACATATATCAGACAAAATAGACTTTAAAACAAAAACTGTAAAAAGAGACACAGATAGGCATTACATAACAATGAAGAGGTCAATAATAAGAGGATAAAACATTTGTAAATCTTTATGCATCCAACATAGGAGTACCTCAGTATATAAAGGAAATATAAAAAGACCTAAAAGGATGTGCTGTCTTCTCACTTTTATTCAACATAGTTTTGGAAGTCCTAGCCAGAGCAATTAGGCAGGAGAAAGAAATTAACAGCATTCAAGTTGGAAAGGAAGAAATAGAACTGTCTCTATTTGCAGATAACATGATACTCATGTAGAAAAATCTTAAAGATTTCAGTAAGAAACTTAGAAATAATAAACAAATTCAGTAAAGTTGAAGGATGCAGAATCAATATACAAAAAATCTGTTGCATTTCTATATACTAATAATAAACTACCAGAAAGAGAAAAGAAGTGATCATGTTTACAATTGCATCAAGAAAAGAAAATATCTAGGAAAAAAATTTAACTGAGGAAATAAAAGTCCTATACATGGAAACCATGACATTAATGAACAAAACTGAAGATGACACAAATAAATGGAAAGATAGCACATGCTCATGGATTGGAAGAATCAAGATGTTAAGATGTCCATATTACTCAAAGCAATCTATAGATTCAGTGCAATCCCTATCAAAATTCCAATGGCATTTTCCCCCCAAATAGGACAAATAACCCCCAAGTTTGTGTGGGGCTACAAAAGATCCTGAACAGCCAAGATAATCTTGAGAAAGAAGAACAAAACTGGAGGTTATCATGTTCCCTGATTTCAAACTACATTACAAAGCTATAGTAATCAAAAGAGTATGCTATTGGCATAAAAGCAGACACAGATCAACGAAACAGAATAGAGAGCCCAGAAATAAACACATGCATATATGTTCAATTAATTTATAGCAAAGCAGTCAAGCATATACAATGGGGAAAGGACAGTGTTTTCAATAAATGTATTAGGGAAACAATAGCTAGAGGCAAAAAAAAAAAAAAAAGAAAGAAAGAAAGAAAGAAAATCTACTGCTATCTTATACCACATACAAAAATAACTCAAAATGGATGTAAGACTTGAAACCATAGAACTCCTAGAAGAAAAGATAATTGGTAAGCTTCTTGACATAGATCTTGGTGGTGATTTTTTTGAAGCTGACACCAAAAGTAAAAGAAACAAAAGCAAAAATAAATAAATTTAGCATCATTGTACCAAAAAGCTACTGTATGACAAAGGAAAGTATCAACAAAATGAAAAAGGAACTTTTGTATGAGAGAAAATGTTTGTAAATCATCTGATAAGGAGCTAATAAACAAAATATATAAAGAACTCCTGCAACTCAATGGAAAACAAGCCAATTAAAGGATGGGCTGAAGATCTGAAGAGACATTTTTTCATAGAAGACATACAGATAGCCAACGGGTGCATGAAAAGATATTCAGTATCATTAATCATTAGAGAAATGCAAATCAAAATCACAATAAATCTTCACCTCACATGTTTTAGAATGGCTATGAAGAAGGAAAGAGATAACAACGGTTAGCTAGGATGTTGTGAAAAGGAAAACCCTATGCAATATTGGTGGGAATATAAGTTGGTTCAGCCACTATGGAAAATGGTATGGAGGCTCTTCAAAAAACTAGAAATAGAACTACCATAATATTTAGCAATTCCACTCTGGATATTTATCTAAAGAAATGACTATACCAATTCAAAGAGATCTATGCACAGCTATATTCATTGCAGCATTATTTTTAATAGCCAAGATATAGAAATAGTTCAAGTGTGATTCACAAATGAATGGATAAAGAAATTGTGATACACACACATACACGCATATTACTATATATGTCATTCAGCCATAAAAAATGAAATCTTGCCATTTGTGACAACATGTATGGAGCCTGGGGACATTATACTAAGTGAAGTAAGTCAGAGAATGATAAATACTGTATAATCTATCTTATATGTGAAATCTAAAAAAAAAAAAAAGGCAAACCAATAAAACAAGTTCAGATATACAGAGAACAAATTGACGATTGCCAGAGATGAGGGGTTGTAAAAGAAATAAGGGAAGGGGGTCAAAAGGTAGAAGAAAAAAAGGCAAATACTGTAGACATCTAGTAAGTGTTAATTCAGCTGCATTGTCTATATATGTTTTATGATAAGTGCTAGAAAGATTGTCTCATCTACTCTGTACTACGTTGAGTGTAGCAAGATATATATAGATAATTTATACACTTAATTATCATGTTGCCTTGAGAAAGGGAAAAAATTAAAACATTTTTATCTCTGACATGAATCATATTATTTCTATCTTTGATTAAGACATTTTTTTCCCAAAAATTTCTTCAATAAGTTTATGTTTTTCAGTTGCTCCTTTCTCTGTTATTGAAATTTCCTGCATCAAGAAAGCATAGCACTGTCATTTTCAGTATCTTCAACATTAAGCACCATGGCAATGGACAATGTACTAATTTAGAAATAGAGATTTTTAGGAATGTAGTAATTCAGCTTTATGGAAAACAGGCAAATGACTCAATAAAACCATCTGGTTACTAAAAACAAAAACGAAAACCTGTATGCCACACTTATGGGTCCCTGCTGTGTGAGTGGCCTAGCATGGTATGGGGCCTGCTTAAACTCACCACTAACAGCTGGTTACCATTCAGTTGCTAGTTTTGGTGCCCGGTTATTTTCAGTTTGGCTTGGCACTAGCAGTGGCTAACATCTGCGAAGTGATGGCTCAATTTGTGGGCCCAGGTTTTTAGGGTTTAAATGCCCTGAATTCACTGTAAGGCATAATCCAGGCCTGTGTGGGCGCTTCTTCAAAGTTGACCTGAAGGCTTTCAAGAAGTTTGAAAGCATCATGATTCCCTGGCTTTGACATGGCCTGGACCTTCCTTATAGGATAGTTGCTGTCTGTGGAAGTGTCTTAGGACTTGGCTGCCCCTTTCTCTAAGTAGCAACAGGACGGTATTGTTAATAGCTTGGGGACAATGAGATAACTGCTTTCAAGAGTTGCTAGATTTTTTTGCCACACGAAGCTGTCTTTGGTGACAATTATATTGACACACACATGTGTGCATCCAGGGCTGTGGATCACACAGACATCTGCTGTGCATGTACCTTATGGATCTACTAGGAATCAGCTAGACATTGGAAGATGGCTTTGGGAATTTGTTATATCTGCTGCCAGGTCACAAGGTTGTGTTTGTCAGTTCAGGAGTTAAAAGGCCCAAATGGTAGTGAAAGTAAAGAAAATCTACTCAGGTTGAGGAACTAACTGACCCATCTCAAGAAATTATAGCTTCTTTTTTGGTTCATATTTATTTTTTCCCTATTTACACTTCCTAGAAGTCAGAAAATGCTTGGATCCCACTGTCCCCTTTTTCAAAAAATCTTTTAAGACAAAGAAGTTATTTATTTCTGCAACCTAATGGCCTTTAATATCATTTTTATGTATGTTTGAGTATATTTTAGAGCTGGAAGAGTAAATGAAATGCAGTATTTACATTTTGCTAATTTTCTTCTCTTGTCAGAAAGCTGCTATTTTGCAGAAAGAGAAATATGTTAAAAATGTAAGTATTTTAACTGTAAAAATCAATTGTCATAAATTGTATATATAGCAAATCACATGGGAAGTCTTTATTTCCTAATTTAAAAAATCTGCCTCAAAGAAATATTTCAGCACACAGAGGCACATGGGCCACTTGGCAGATGGCCTAATTGAAACCAAGGGCCCAGGAGAAGAGCTGAACTCTGCATCTGCTGTCCAGAACTGGCTGCGCTACACTTTGAACCAGTGCTGATGGCTTTGTACACAAAGATCAAAATGAGTTTGTTTTATTCAGCTGGGTTGTGGAGGTGCACATATTTTGGCTTCTGGATGCAATAAAGCATTGAGCTCTCAGATAAACAAACTATAAATCTAATCAAGCCTGGGCACAATGATAAGTGGATTACTTGAGAGAGGAAGAGACAGAGACAGACACAGAGAGACAGAGAAAGACTCACGAGATAAAATGGCCCAATTCCACTTTATGCAGTGGAGTACTGAAGGTGAATCTTGGCACACTGCCAGTTTTAGCAACTATTTCTTCTTCTTCCTTTTCCTCCTCCTTCTTCTCCTCCTCCTCTCATCTGCCTTCTTGGCATGCTGCAGTGAGACTGAAGATATATTCTCCCTTAAAGAATTTGTCCAAGGAGTGACATTAGACTCCTGGAATGGAAGCAGGTGAATTAATATGAAATGCTTCTTCTTAAAGCTGTGTTTGAGGACTTTGAAATATTTCCCTCTCTTTCTCAAAGCAGTTTAGGCAAATAATGTATAGGCAGTGTATTCCTGTGCTATTTGTACCCATCAGTAGTGTTATCATGTAACCTTTATTTGTCCCCAGTTACGTGCCTGGAAGTAACACAAAAGAACATGAATGTTCCATCTTAAACATGTTTAGATGTAAGCACTCCAAAGCATAGTTGAATGTTTGAGCCATGACGAAAAAAGGTGTCATTGATTTATTCATGTGCTTTGGATGTGCTGACCCACCACACAACTTCAAATATTGTTGGAATCAATCCATCTCCTTACTTTACTAAATAGCTGCCAGATAAATCTCCAGATATAATAAAATATGTGTCCATTAGGAATGACTGAATTCCACAACTAGATTCCACCTGAAATCTGAATGATGAAGTTTTTATTTAACATGAATACTTAAGTTGACAGGTTTAAAAACTGCCCACGAAATAAATAACAGTGACTTAGAAATTTCCTCCAGTAATACAAGAATCCTGGCTGTGCAGTAAATAATGAACTTCTAAAAAAAAGACATCTATAATTTAAATCACTAATCAGATATTTAAAGCATGGTTAGCTGCTTTAAATTTTTTTTATTGAGATATAATTCACTTACCACAAAAATTTATACTTTTAAAGTATATAACTTAAGTACTTTTTAATATATTCATAAAACATGCAACCATCATTTCTATCTAATCCCAGAACATTTCATCACCTCAAAAAGAAATTCTGTACCCATTAGCAGCCTTTTGTGGGATTTATTGAAAGAAATTTCGGAGAACTGGTACCTTCTTTCTAACTTCCAATTTGAATAAAGTTTCATTTGTACTTCTGAAAAATCAACTTTTATTTTTATTTTTTCATCTCCAATTTCTATGCTATTAAGATTCTTTTCTGTAGATAACCAAAATATTTTAAGTATGTAGTAAAATATAGCAGAGTTTAGAGAGTTCAGCACTGAACTGTACAGCTTATTGTATCAACTACTAAAGTTCCTTAAGACTCAGAGTTTTAGTCTTGTTGTGTATGAGCCTATCAGTCTAAAGAATTGAGCTGGGTGCTTCTTTGTCCAGAGTGTTATAGAGGAGTCTTGTTTCTTGTTTAAAACATATATAGAAAGGTCAATAATAGTTATAATAATAATAATAATTAGGAAGGATAAGAAGAATAAAACAAACATGAAGAAAAACATAACTAATATAATTTATTGATCACCCTCCTATGCTAGGAGTTTGTTCAGTATATTTTTCATTTAACAATGCATTTATTTTCAGTATAACTTATGAACGTAAGTAACATAATATAATATTAAATGCAACTTGGTTCTAAGCAGCAGAAATCAATCCTGTTTACCTGCAGAAAACAGGGTATTTATTGGGAGTATCTAGAGGTTCCAGACTTAGGATTATTGACTAGAAGACTGGACTGCAGAAACAGTGGTAGTCATGCTGCTACAATCTGATGACATGTTATTGCTGTTACTGCTGTTGTAACGAATATGACCACCTGCTTTTCCGATACCACTGTGTTAATTGCTTAAGACTCAACAACTGTGAAAAGAGCATCTGATGTACTAAACTTACATTAGGTGCCCACGGTGTGGAGAGGCAAGGGAGGAACAAATCTGTTTGGCTTAGGTGATGGTTAATTTTATGTGTCAACTTGGCCGGGCCACAGTGCCCAGATATTTGGACAAATATTCTGTATGTTTTTATGAAGGCCTTTTTTTTGGGAGGGGGGTAAGATGAACATTTACATCAGTGAACTTTTAAGTATCACAGATTACCCTCCATAGTCTTATGCAATTAACTGAAGACCTTTCTAGAACAAAGACTGATCTCCTCCCAGTAGAAATGAATTCTGCCAGCAGACAGCTTTTGGACTTGAACTGAACTTTTTCCTGTGTCTCCAGGCTACCTGTGTACTCCATTAGATGTTGGATGCATCAAACCACAGGATAATGAGAGCCAATTCCTGAAAACAAATCTCCCTCTCTCTCACTCTCTCACACACATTCTGTTGGTTCTACTTCTCTGAAGTAGAACTAGTACAGCTTATTTTGAAGGAGGTGGATAAAACCTCCATACATTTCTGCTGCTGCTGCTAAGTCACTTCAGTCGTGTCTGACTCTGTGCGACCCCATAGACGGCAGCCCACCAGGCTACCCCCGTCCCTGGGATTCTCCAGGCAAGAACACTGGAGTGGGTTGCCATTTCCTTCTCCACTGCATGAAAGTGAAAAGGGAAAGTGAAGTCGCTCAGTCGTGCCTGACCCTCAGCGACCCCATGGACTGCAGCCCACCAGGCTCCTCCATCCATGGGATTTTCCAGGCAAGAGTACTGGAGTGGGGCGCCATTGCCTTCTCTGCCATAGATTTCTACAAAAAGTAATTATTCAAATAAATTTGGATTACCAATAAGAAGGGAAGTGCTCAATAATGAACAGCCCAAAAGCAAGAAATGTCCGTTATACATAATATATGAAGATGGTGTCTAAGTTCTCAGGGACAGGAACTCAGAGATATGGAGTTAATCTGGAAAGAAATCATGACAGAATGTTTTCTAGAGGAAGCAAGAGACATGAATGGGAGGAGCAGAAGAAGGAAGGTATTCTAAGTCAGGGGAATAAAAACGAGCACATGATCTCCCACTGAGGTGGTAATACAGTGGTTTATAGAGGAAGTGATATTGTGCCAGACCTTTGAATAGCCTGCAAGCCTCTGAAAAGCCAACTACCTCGTCAGAACTGCATCTACCCAGAAGCCACCATGCTCTAAGAAGTCAAATCCACATGGAGAGGCTCTGAGAGGAGGAGAGAGAAACATAACACACACAAGGAGCACATTGGTACAAAATGTCAGCGAAGAAACCTTTGAGGACTGTATATTCTCCAGCTACCCTAGCTATCAAACTGATATCATGAATATCAAAATGGAACATCAAGTTGAGTCCTTCCTAGGCACCTTATCTCCAAATCACAAGTTAAACAAAATGGTTGTTGGATGCCATCACGTAGTTTTGGCATAGGTAGACAATGCCGTGGTAGAGTCCTGTCACAGATACCATCCACTTGGCATGATACTCTAAAAGTTTGGAGATGTAGAACCAAATCAGGTGAACAAATGAGGCTCCTGAGGGTGAAGTTTAGAGAAGACAAAAGGCAAAGACTGAGGTTGAGCGATACCAGTATTAATCGTCAATGGAAAAATACTCCAGGTGTTAGTGAAGGAAACAGAATGATTGGAGAGAGCAGAATTAGATTAGCAGATACTGCTACTGTAGAGCAAGATATTGACGGGACCATGAGGAACAGTGTATGTAGCCAGAGAACATGGGCTCGATGAAGACAACTCATTTTATTAAGGGCATTATTGATCTATATACAACAGTTTTACTAGAGTGAATAATGAAACTGTAATGGATAAGGAATGAGATTTGGTTTTGGCAAATGCTTAATAGTATTATGCTACTCAAGATTATTAACAACTATAAGAAAGCCCTTTAGAAAGGGAAATAAATAAAAGCCTAATATGTGTTTATTAGTAAAAATATATTTCATAAATGATAACATTTGTAAATAAGGGATACAAATATGTCTATAAATTTATTTTACAAATTTGAGTTTATAGAACTTACACAGAAAATACACAAGAAGAATAAGGCTACCTTAAAGATAAAAAAGCCAGGCTTCAGCAATATGTGAACTGTGAACTTCCAGATGTTCAAGCTGGTTTTAGACAAGGCAGAGGAACCAGAGATCAAATTGCCAACATCTGCTGGATCATCAAAAAAGCAAGAGAGTTCCAGATAAACATCTATTTCTGCTTTATTGACTATGCCAAAGCCTTTGACTGTGTGGATCACAATAAACTGTGGAAAATTCTGAAACAGATGGGCATACCAGACCACCGGACCTGCCTCTTGATAAACCTATATGCAGGTCAGGAAGCAACAGGTAGAACTGGACGTGGAACAACAGACTGGTTCCAAATAGGAAAAGGAGTACGTCAAGTCTGAATATTGTCACCCTGTTTATTTAACTTATATGCAGAGTACGTCATGAGAAATGCTGGGGTGGAGGAAGCACAAGCTGGAATCAAGATTGCTGGGAGAAATATCAATAACCTCAGATATGAAGATGATACCACCCTTATGGCAGAAAGTGAAGAGGAACTCAAAAGCCTCTTGATGAAAGTGAAAGAGGAGAGTGAAAAAGTTGGCTTAAAGCTCAACATTCAGAAAACGAACATCATGGCATCTGGTCCCATCACTTCATGGGAAATAGATGGGGAAACAGTGGAAACAATGTCACACTTTATTTTGGGGGGCTCCAAAATCACTGTAGATGGTGACTGCAGCCATGAAATTAAAAGACGCTTACTCCTTGGAAGGAAAGTTATGACCAACCTAGATAGCATATTCAAAACCAGAGACATTACTTTGGCAACAAAGGTCTGTCTAGTCAAGGCTATGGTTTTTCCTGTGGTCATGTATGGATGTGAGAGTTGGACTGTGAAGAAGGCTGAGCTCCAAAGAATTGATGCTTTTGAACTGTGGTGTTGGAGAAGACTCTTGAGAGTCCCTTGGACTGCAAGGAGATCCAACCAGTCCATTCTAAAGGAGATCAGCCCTGGGATTTCTTTGGAAGGAATGATGCTAAAGCTGAAACTCCAATAGTTTGGCCACCTCATGCGAAGAGTTGACCCTTTGGAAAAGACTCTGACGCTGGGAAGGATTGGGGGCAGGAGAAAAGGGGACGACAGAGGATGAGATGGCTGGATGGCATCACCGAGTCGATGGAAATGAGTTTGAGTGAATTCCGGGAGATGGTGATGGACAGGGATGCCAGGCGTGCTGCGATTCCTGGGGTCGCAGAGTCGGACATGACTGAGCGACTGAACTGAACTGAACTGAACGATAAAAAATTTGAAATTTGAACTTGTTGTCCAAATTAATGGCCACTGTTTTGTTTCAAGTTGACAACCTATTTATTTGAATACCGTTTTGATTTTGCACAATATCGAGATTCTCCATGGTACTCCCTTCACTTGTGCAATACTACAGAAGTGGACAACAGAGGCCTGGCACTTAAAAGACCAGTACAGAATTAAAACTTCCTCATGAATTTTACATTTGTAAGAAGGTTAAATATAGAGAGAGATGGCAAAGCAGGCTGTATTTCCAAAATTTGCATAAAAGCAATTTAACCTAGAAGTCAAGGTGAGTGCCACAGATTCTCATGTATTAAAATATGATATATACTGTTTTATGCATTTTCTACTCTTCAAATTAGTAAAATTATTTAGAAATTATATTCTATCAAACATTTGTGTGACTCTTGAAGCTTCTCCATAGACTTCTATGGAAAACTACTGGTTTAGATTAAACCAAAGGGATTCTTCAATGCAGTCTGCTTTTAAAAGAACTGCTTTGGATAGAAAACAATTTCATTTGAATATAAAAATTATATTCTCCATGCTCTAGTCTGTGCTTATTTTATCTTTAATTACTTGTGGTTTTACCAAATTTCAAATAAATGTGTTTTTTATTTTTTTTTCATAAAACTTCTCATGGAAGTTGTATAATTTCTTTTTGTATTATCTGCTCTCTAGAACTTTCCCCCCTCTTTTGGAAAAAAGGCTTTCATGGCCAGCTGTATGGCTCACTAAATTCTGCTCAATACCATGCAAGGACAATGGGATAGTCTTTCAGTTTGCTTATATTATTAGCTATTATGTCAGTATTAAAGATATCAAAAGGCATTTTAGCCTCATAGATGAAGCAGACAGTCACTAAATAAGTACTGTGACACCTGTTAGCCTCAATCAAGACTTTAGGTATCATTAGCAAAGAAGCATGTTGGGCTGGAGGGGAGGCTTGGTCATCTCTACTTCAAGGTTAGAATTGACCTAACTCCACTAATAGCTGTGTAATATGGACACCTCTGTTTTGGATACAAGAGGAAGGAAACTGTTCTGATGCTACAGTTTGTGAAATGTAACACCATTGTCTAATTCTGATATTAAGTGCAGTTGTTCACACCTAACCACTTATTTATCATCTTGCATTGTTATCTCAAGATATTCTCCAATGGGACTCTGAATAGCTTTGTGTAGGAGGTCTTGTCTTTCCTATTTAGCTGTAAGCCATTCAAAGACAATGGGCAATATCTCATAATTTTAGTTGCCAGTGTGTACAGGGTAGTTTCAGGCACAGACTAGGAATGCAGCAGAAGTTGCTGCTGCTGCTAAATCGCTTCAGTCATGTCTGACTCTGTGTGACCCCATAGATGGCAGCCCACCAAGCTCCCCTGTCCCTGGGATTCTCCAGGCAAGAATACTGGAGTGGATTGCCATTTCCTTCTCCAATGCATGAAAGTGAAAAGTGAAAGGGAAGTCACTCAGTTGTGTCTGACTCTTAGTTACCCCATGGACTGCAGCTTACCAGGCTCCTCTGTCCATGGGATTTTCCAGGCAAAAGTACTGGAGTAGGTTGCCATTGCCTTCTCCGCCCCCAAAAGATATCCTTTTCATTATAGGGGACTGGAATGCAAAAGTAGGAAGTCAAGAAACACCTGGAGTAACAGGCAAATTTGGTCTTGGAGTACGGAATGAAGGAGGGCAAAGGCTAATAGAGTTTTGCCAAGAGAACGCATTGGTCATATCAAAGACCCTCTTCCAACAACACAAGAGAAGACTCACCAGATGGTCAACACTGAAATCAGATTGGTTATATTCATTGCAGCCAAAGATGGAGAAGCTCTATACAGTCAGCAAAAACAAGACCGGGAGCTGACTGTGGCTCAGATCATGAACTCCTTATTGCCAAATTCAGACTTAAATTGAAGAAAGTAGGGAAAACCGCTAGACCATTCAGGTATGACCTAAATCAAATCCTTTATGATTATACAGTGGAAGTGAGAAATAGATTTAAGGGATTAGATCTGATAGACAGAGTGCCTGATTAACTATGGACGGAAGTTCGTGACATTGTAAGGAGATAGGGATCAAGACCATCCCCATGGAAAAGAAATGCAAAAAAGCAAAATGGCTGTCTGAGGAGGCCTTACAAATAGCTGTGAAAAGCAGAGAGGCAAAAAGCAAAGGAGAAAAGGAAAGATATAAGCACCTGAATGCAGAGTTACAAAGAATAGCAAGGAGAGATAAGAAAGCCTTCCTCAGCAATCAATGCAAAGAAATAGAGGACAGAACAGAATGGGAAAGACTAGAGATCTCTTCAAGAAAATTAGAGATAGCAAGGGAACATTTCATGCAAAGATGGGTACAATAAAGGACAGAAATAGTATGGACCTAACAAAAGCAGAAGATATTAAGAAGAGGTGGTAAGAATACACAGAAGAACTGTACAAAAAACATCTTCACGACCCAGATAATCATGATGGTGTGATCACTCATCCAGAGGCAGACATCCTGGAATGTGAAGTCAAGTGGGGCTTAGAAAGCATCACTACAAGCAAAGCTAGTGGAGGTGATGGAATTCCAGTCGAGCTATTTCAAATCCTGAAAGATGATGCTGTGAAAGTGCTGCACTCAATATGCCAGCAAATTTGGAAAACTCAGCAGTGGCCACAGGACTGGAAAAGGTCAAGTTTCATTCCAATCACAAAGATAGGCAATGCCAAAGAATGCTCAAACTACTGCACAATTGCACTCATCTCACACTCTAGTAAAGTAATGCTCAAAATTCTCCAAGCCAGGCTTCAGCAATATGTGAACCGTGAACTTCCTGATGTTTAAGCTGGTTTTAGAAAAGGCAGAGGAACCAGAGATCAAATTGCCAACATCCACTGGATCATGGAAAAAGCAAGAGAGTTCCAGAAAAACATCTATTTCTGCTTTATTGACTATGCCAAAGCCTTCGACTGTGTGGATCACAAGAAACTGGAAAATTCTGAAAGAGATGGGCATACCAGACCACTTGACCTGCCTCTGGAGAAATCTGTATGCAGGTCAAGAAGCAACAGTTAGAACTGGACATGGAACAACAGACTGGTTCCAAATAGGAAAGGAGTACGTTGAGGCTGTATATTGTCACCCTGCTTACTTAACTTATATGCAGAGTACACCATGAGAAACGCTGGACTGCAAGAAGCACAAGCTGGAATCCAGATTGCCGGGAGAAATATCAATAACCTCAGATATGAGGACGACACCATCCTTATGGCAGAAAGTGAAGAGGAACTCAAAAGCCTCTTGATGAAAGTGAAAGAGGAGAGTGAAAAAGTTGGCCTAAAGCTCAACATTCAAAAAATGAAGATCATGGCATCTGGTCCAATCACTTCATGGGAAATAGATGGGAAACAGTGGAAACAGTGTCAGACTTTATTTTGGGGGGCTCCAGAATCACTGCAGATGGTGACTGCAGCCATGAAATTAAAAGACGCTTACTCCTTGGAAGGAAAGTTATGACCAACCTAGACAGCATATTCAAAAGCAGAGACATTACTTTGCCGACTAAGGTCCATCTAGTCAAGGCTATGGTTTTTTCCTGTGGTCATGTATGGATGTGAGAGTTGGACTGTGAAGCAGGCTGAATGCTGAAGAATTGATGCTTTTGAACTGTGGTGTTGAAGACTCTTGAGGGTCCCTTGGATTGCAAGGAGATCCAGCCAGTCCATTCTGAAGGAGATCAGCCCTGGGATTTCCTTGGAAGGAGTTATGCTAAAGCTGAAACTCCAATACTTTGGCCACCTCATGTGAAGAGTTGACTCTTTGGAAAAGACTCTGATGCTGGGGGGGATTGGGGGCAGGAGGAGAAGGGGACGACAGAGGATGAGATGGCTGGATGGCATCACGGACTCAATGGACGTGAGTCTGAGTGAACTCCGGGAGTTGGTGGTGGACAGGGAGGCCTGGCATGCTGATTCATGGGGTCGCAAAGAGTCAGACACGACTGAGCAACTGAACTGAACTGATGGTACTTTTATTCCTAGTTTTTAAAGGAATTGCCATTCCATCTTCCAAAGTGGCTGTATTAATTTACATTCCCACCAACAGTGCAAGAGCCATCCCTTTTCTCCACACCCTGACTGGCATTTATTCTTTGTAGACTTTTTGATGATGGCCATTCTGACTGGTGTGAGGTGCTATCTCATTGTAGTTTTGATTTGCTTTTCTCTAATAATGAGTGATGCTGAGCATCTTTTCATGTGTTTGTTAACCATGTCTATGCCTTCTTTGGAGAAATGTCTGTTTAGGTCTTTTTCCCACTTTTTGATTGGGTTGTTTCTTTTTGTGGTATTGAGTTGTATGAGCTGCTTGTATATTTTGGAAATTAATCCTTTGTCAGCTGTTTCATTTGCTATTATTATCTCCCATTCTGAGTGGTTGTCTTTTCACCTTGTTTATAGTTTCCTTTGCTGTACAAAAGCTTTTACATTTAATCAGGTCCCACTTATTTACTTTTGTTTTTATTTCCATTACTCTAGGAGGTGGGTCATAGAGGAGCTTGCTTTGATTTATGTCATTGAGTGTTCTATGTCTTCCTCTAAGAGTTTTATAGTTTCTTGTCTTACATTTACATCTTTAATCCATTTTGAGTTTATCTTTGTGTATGGTGTTCAGTTCAGTTCAGTTGAGTTTAGTCACTCAGTCTTGTCTGACTCTTTGCGACGCCAGGCCTCCCTGTCCATCACCAACTCCCAGAGTTCACCCAAACTCATGTCCATTGAGTCGGTGATGCCATCCAGCCATCTCATCCTCTGTCGTCCCCTTCTCCTCCTGCCCCCAATCCCTCCCAGCATCAGATTCTTTTCCAATGAGTCAACTCTCACATGAGGTGGCCAAAATACTGGAGTTTCAGCTTTAGCATCATTCCTTCCAATGAAAACCCTGGACTTATCTCCTTTCAATGGACTGGTTGGATCTCCTTGCAGTCCAAGGGACTCTAAAGAGTCTTCTCCAACACCACAGTTCAAAACCATCAATTCTTCAGCTCTCAGCTTTCTTCACAGTCCAACTCTCACATCCATACATGACCACTGGAAAAACCATAGCCTTGACTAGATGGACCTTTGTTGGCAAAGTAATGTCTCTGGTTTTGAATATGCTATCTAGGTTGGTCATAACTTTCCTTCCAAGGAGTAAGCGTCTTTTAATTTCATGGCTGCAGTCACAATCTGCAGTGATTCTGGAGCCCCCAAAATAAAGTCTGACACTCTTTCCACTGTTTCCCTATCTATTTCCCATGAAGTGATGGGACCAGATGCCATGATCTTCGTTTTCTGAATGTTGAGCTTTAAGCCAACTTTTTCACTCTCCTCTTTCACTTTCATCAAGAGGCTTTTTAGCTCCTCTTCACTTTCTGCCATAAAGGTGGTGTCATCTGCCTATCTGAGGTTATTGATATTTCTCCCGGCAATGTTGATTCCAGCTTGTGCTTCTTCCAGCCCAGCGTTTCTCATGATGGAGTCTGCATAGAAGTTAAATAAGCAGGGTGACAATATACAGCCTTGACATACTCCTTTTCCTATTTGGAACCAGTCTGTTGTTCCATGTGTATGTTGTTAGGAAGTAATTTAATTTCATTCTTTTACAAGTAGCTGTCCTGTTTTCCCAGCATCATTTATTGAAGAGGCTGTCTTTGTCCAGTTGTATCTTCTTGCCTTCTTTTTTAAAAATAAGGTACCTATAGATGCATAGGTTTATTTCTGGGCTTTCTATCTTGTTCCATTGGTCTATATTTCTGTTTTTGTGCCAGTACCATACTGTCTTGATGACTGTAGCTTTCTTTGTAGTATAATCTGAGTCAAGAAGGTCGATTCCTCCAGCTCCATTCTTCTTTCTCAAGACTGCTTTGGCTCTTCGGGGTCTTTTGTGTTTCCATAAGAACTGTGAAATTTTTTGTTCCAGTTCTGTGAAAAATGCTGTTGGTAATTTGATAGCAATCACGTTGAATCTGTGGATTGTGTTTGGTAGTATAGTCATTTTTACAATATTGGTTCTTCCTACTCGGGAACATGGAATATCTCACCATATGTTTATGTCATCTTTGATTTCTTTCTTTAGTGTCTTGCAATTTTCTGTGTTTCTGCAATTTTCTGTGTAATTTTCAGTTCTTTTGTCTCCTTAGGTAAGTTTATTCCTAGATATTTAATTCTTTTTGTTGCAGTGGTGAATGGGTTTGATTCCTTAATTTCTCTTTCTGATTTTTCATTGTTAGTGTATAGAAATGCAAATGATTTCTGATTTCCTAATTTCTGTGATTTTGTATCCTGCAACTTTGCTAAATTCATTGATTAGCTCTAGTAATTTTCTGATACTATCTTTAGGGTTTTCTTTGTACAGTATCACATCATCTGCAGAGAGAGCTTTACTTCTTTTCTGATCTGGATTTGTTTTATTCTTTTTCTTCTCTGATTGCTGTAGCCATGACTTCCAGAACTATGTTGAATAATAATGACGAAAGTAGATACCCTTTTCTTGTTCCAGATCTGATGGGAAATGCTTTCAGTTTTCATCATTGAGAATAATGTTTGTTGTAGGCTTATCATACATGGCCTTTACTGTGTTGAGGTAGGTTCCTTCTATGCCCATTTTTTGAAGAATTTTAATCATGAATGGGTACTGAATTTTGTCAAAGGCTTTTTCTGCATCTATTGAGATGGTCATTTGGTTTTTATCTTTCAATTTGTTAATATGGTGTATCACATTGATTGATTTCTATATATTGAAGAATCCTTGTGTCCCTGGAATAAACCCAACTTGATCATGGTGTATGAGCTTTTTGATGTGTTGCTGAATTCTGTTTGCTAAAATTTTGTTGAGGAGTTTTGCATCTATGTTCATCAGTGATATTGGCCTATAGTTTTCTTTATTCATGTTTTCTTTGTTTGGTTTTGGTGTCAGGGTGATGGTGGCCTCGTAGGATGAGTTTGGAAGTGTTCTTTCCTCTGCAATTTTTTGAAAGAGTTTTAGAAGAATAGGCATAGCTTTTCTCTAAACATTTGATAGAATTCTCCTGTGAAGCCATCTAGTCCTGGGATTTTGTGTTTTGGGAGATTTTTTTTTTTAATCACAACTTCAATTTCAGTGCTTGTAATTGGGTTGTTCATAATTTATATTTCTTCCTGGTTCAGTCTTGGAAGATTGAACTTTTCCAAGAATCTGTCCATTTCTTCCAGGTTATCTATTTTATTGCCATATAGTTGTTCATAATAGTCTCATAATCTTTTGTATTCCTGCATTATCTGTTGAAACCTCTTCTTTTTCATTTCTAATTTTGTTGATTTTTTTCTTCTTTTTTTCTTGATGAGTCTGGCTAAAGGTTGGTCAGTTTTATTTATCTTCTCAGAGAACTAGCTTTTCATTTTATTAATCTTTACTATTGTTTCTTTCATTTCTTTTTCATTTATTTCTCCTTGCATCTTTATGATTTCTTTCCTTCTACTAATGTTGGGGTTTTTTTCTTCTTCTTTCCCCAGTTGTTTTAGGTGTAAAGTTAGGTTGTGTATTCGATGTTTTTCTTGTTTCTTGGGTAGGATTGTATTGCAGTAAACTTCCGTCTTAGGACTGCTTTTGCTGCATCCCATAGGTTTTGAGTTGTGTTTTCATTGTCATTTGTTTCTAGAAATTTTTTTATTTCCCTTTCGATTTCTTCAGTAACCTATTGGTTATTTAGAAATGTGTTGTTTAATCTCCATGTGTTTGTGTTTCCTACACTTTTTTCCTTGTAATTGATATCTAGTCTCATAGTATTGTGGTCAGAGAAGATGCTTGATATGATTTCAATTTTCTTAAATTTACTGAGGTTTGGTTTGTGACCCAAGATATGGCCTATCCTGGAGAATATTCCATGCAGTTGAGAATAAGGTGTACTTTTCTGCATTTGGATGGAATGTCCTGAAGATATCAATGAGATCCATCTCATCTAATGTATCATTTAAGACTTGTGTTTCCTTATTAATTTTCTGTTTTGATGATCTGTCCATTGATGTGAGTTGGGTGTTAAAGTCTCCTACTATTATTGTGTTACCGTCAATTTCTCCTTAGTGTTTGTCTTATGTATTGAGGCACTCGTATGTTGGGTGCATAGATATTTACAATTGCTATGTCTTTCTCTTGGATTGATCCCTTGATCATTATGTAGTGTCCTTCCTTATCTCTTGTAATCTTCTTTATTTTAAGGTCTATTTTTTCTGATATGGGGATTGTTACTCCAGCTTTCTTTTGCTTCTCATTTGTATGGAATATATTTTTCCATCCTGTCACTTTCAGTCTATATGTGTCTTGAGGTCTGAAGTGGGTTTCTAATAGACAACATAGATATGGGTCTTGTTTTTGTATGCATTCAGCCAGTCTGTGTCTTTTGGTTGGAGCATTTAATCCATTTAAAGTAATTATTGATATATATGTTCCTATTGCCCTTTTCTTAATTGTTTGGGGTTGATTTTGTAGATCTTTTTTCTTCTGTTGTATTTTTTGACTATATAAGTCCCTTTAACATTTGTGGTAAACCTGGTTTCGTGGTACTGAATTCTCTTAACTTTTGGCTATCTGCAAAGCATTTTATTTCTCCATCAGTTTTGAATGAGATCCTGGCCGGCTACACTAATCTTGTCTGTAGATTTTTCCCTTTCAGTACTTTAAATATATCCTGCCATTCCCTTCTGGCCTGTAGAGTTTCTGCTGAAAGATCAGCTGTTAAGCGTATCGCATTCCCCTTGTATATTACTTGTTGCTTCTCCCTTGCTGCTTTTAATATTCTTTCTTTGTATTTAATCTGTGTTAATTTGATTAGCATGTGTCTTGGCATGTTTCTCCTTGGGTTTATCCTGCATGGGACTCTTTGTGCCTCTTGGACTTGATTGACAATTTATTTTTCCATGTTGGGGAAATTTTCAACTATAATCTCTTCAAAAATTTTCTCATACCCTTTCTTTTTCTCTTCTTCTTCTAGGACCCCTATAATTTGAATGTTGGTGCTTTTGATATGGCCCCAGAGGTCTCTGAGACTATCCTCAGCTCTTTTCATTCTTTTTATTTTATTCTGCTCTTCAGAAGTTATTTCCAACCTTGTATCTACCAGCTCACTGATTCATTCTTCTGCTTCAGATATTCTGCTATTGATTCCTTCTAGGGTATTTTTAATTTCAGTAATTGTGTTGTTTGCCTCTGTGTGTTTATTCTTTAATCTTATAGGCCTTTGTTAATTGATTCTTGCATTTTCTCCATTTTGTTTTCAAGGTTTTTGATCATCTTTGCTATCATCATTCTGAATTCATTTTCAGGTAGTTTGCCTATTTCCTCTTCTTTTATTTGGATTTCTGTGTTTCTAGTTTGTTCCTTCCTTTGTGCAGTATTTCTCTGCCTTTTCATTATTATTTTTTTAAGTTATTGTGTTTGAGGGCTTCAAGGGAAGTTGAATCTTTCTTTGAGGAAGGTTGAATTCTTTCTTCCTTTTGATTTCTGCCCTCATAAGGTTTGTCCAGTGGTTTGTGTGAGCTTGTATAGGGTGAGGTTTGTGCTGAGTTTTTGTTTGTTTGTTTGTTTTTCCTCTGATGGGCAAGGCTGAGTGAGGTGGTAATCCTGTCTGCTGATGATTGGGTTTATGTTTTTGTTTTGTTTGTTGTTTAGATGAAGCATCCTGCACAGGATGCTACTGGTGGTTGGGTGATGCCAGGTCTTGTATTCAAGCGCTTTCCTTTGTGTGAGTTCTCACTATTTGATACTCTCTAGGGTTTGTTCTCTGGTAGTCTACCATCTTGGAGTCTGTGCTCCCACTCCAAAGGCTCAGGGCTTGATTTCTGGTCAGGAATGAAATTTCCACAAGTGGTTTTTTGTGGCATTAAGAGAGATTAAAACAAATATCCAAAAATAAGAAACCAAAGAAGAACCTCAGACAAATGGCAGTTACAAAGTCAGGCAAACAGTAATTAAAATTAATTGAATATACACCCATGAGCAAAGTGAAAACAGTCCAACACAAGTAAAGTGTAGTAGATTGACCTGGTGAGCAAAGGAAATCAAAAATTATATTTACCAGTTAAGAACAAAACTAACTTAAGCATAAACTGGAAAACAAAACTAAAGCAAAGTGCCAAGTGGGGAATAAAGCAAGGAAAACAAGGCTAACAAATATGTTGAGAGAAAAGGAAGGAAAGAAAAGAAAGAATAGATATGAAAAGTTAAATAGAGGTAAAGAAGATTTATATACATTAAAGATTAACTGCAAGGGGAAAAGAACAGTAGGAAAGACAAACAAAAGAATAAATGTAGAAAAATATAGTAGGTTTACAAATTATAAATTAAAATTATAAAAAAGAGAAAAGGAAAAAAAAAAGGAAGAAGAAAAGAAAGAAAAAAGGGAGGGAGGCGAGAGGAAAACTCCTTTAGGAGTTTTTCACAGAACTGCAAAAACCCAATGTAGAGACAGAGGTTTTTGACAACAATAGACAATGTGACTGAGGAAAAGAAAAAGCTCAAAGCTTTCCTGGATTTCTTAGTGCCAATAAAATCGACATCTACAACAGAGGTAGGAGAAAAGGAAAAAAAAAAAGAAAGAAAAAATCCAAAAGAATCTACAGAACAAGTAAAAAAATAAGAATAATAAACGTTTTTCCCGAGTCACTGCTGTCAGTCCTTTCCCTCGCTGGGAGTCACAGTCCACCTCACCTCCCTAGGATGCCCTCTAACACTGTGCTCATCTCTGGACCTCCTCTGAGGGCAGCTCAGATTCTAATCTGGTCCTACTCCTCTGTATTCTTGCCTCCAATGTCCACAGTTATCAGAACTAGTGTGTTTTCTTTTGTGAGAGCTCTCAATGGCCTTTTATATACAAAACTAAAGCACAAACTGGAAAACAAAACTAAAGCAAGGTGTCAATTGGGGAATAAAGCAATGAAAATAAAAGTAACAAATATGTTAAGAGGAAAGGAAAGAAAGAAAGAATAGATAGGCAAAGTTAAATAGAGGTAGATAAAGAAGACTTATACACATTAAAGATTAACTGCAAGGGGAAAAGAACAGTAGGAAAAGCAAACAAAGGGATAGAGGCACAGAGTCTGCCTGGTTGAGCGTGTGGATTTCATCTGCAGCTTGTACATCTGGTGGGAAGGTTTTGGGTCTTCTTCCTTAGCCACACTGCCCCTGGGTTTCAATTGTGGTTTTATTTCCACCTCTACATGTTGGTCGCCCACTGGGGTTTAGCTCTTGAGGCTGCCCTTGAGGGCCAGATGTGGAGGTAGTTCAGCTGCTTGGGTTGCAGGGGTTCTGGCTGCACCACGTCCACAGGGGCACTGGCAGCTAGGGCAGCAGGAAATATAGTGCTCTGGAAGGGTATGGCAACCAGTATTGGCCAATACGCTCCAGAATTCTTGGCTGGAGGACCCCCCTCCCTGACAGAGAAGCCTGGCACACCGCAGTCTACAGGGTCGCAAAGACTCAGACATGACTGAAGTGATCCTGCACGCATAGATGGAAGTTTTTTTTTTGCTTGTGGAAGTTCCCCAGTGAGAGTTGAGCGTGAAGGTGGCACAGCTGCTTGGCTTGTGGGGACCCTGGTGGCACCAAGTGCGCAGGGACATGGACTGCTTCTGCTGCAGGAATTATGGCCTATCAGAGTCTTCTTTCAAGCCTCTTGTAGCTGGCGACCAGAAGGCCTCTTTGGCCAGTCTTTCTCTGTAACTCTGCCCTTTCAGGCACTTACAGGCGCCCTTGCTTGGGGTCTTTGTTGTTCCGGGCGGCAGGCACATAGAGGGAGACCCCCTGGCTGGGGTCCTACTCTGTAGATTGGCACATCAGGCACTTAAAGGGACACACTGGGTAGGGTCCTCCTCTGTAGTTCAGTTCCTCAGGAGTTTAATGGACCAGCCTCTCTATTGTTCAGCGGCCAGTGCTGGTGTGTGGGGAGAGAAAGAAGCTACAGTGATGGCTCCCGCCCCGACGCGTGACTCAGCAGTATCGCCTTGCTTCCATGGCTACTTGGCTTTCCTCCACTGGCATTTCCCACCACAATCTCATCCCTCACATCCCCTCAATCCATCTCTCTGCAGTCAGCAGCAGCCTTCACCCTGGGATTGCTCCACAATCCCTAAACTCCAGCTCCCAGCTGCTGTACCTTCTAGGAGACCAGCGTTCCTGTCCAGGGTATGTATGGCTGCGGCAAGGACTGTCTGATTCTCACTCCATGTAGGCTGCAACAGATCAGCTCTTTCACTCTCAGCCTTAAATGTTTCTCCTCTGACTCAGAAAATTGCCCTGCTCTGGGGATTGGACCTCTGCTTCAGTTCCTCCACCTGCTGAGGGCAGGTCCAGTCTTACAAACACTCTTGTTTTCCCCCCTAGTTCCTTCATCCTCCCGAGTTTTGCATTGTTCTATATATTATTTTCCACTGGTCAGGTACTCCTGCCCGCTCTCAGCTGGTGTTCTGCATGCACTTCTGTATCTGAAGGTGTATCCCTGATGTATCTGTGGAGAGAGATGTACTCCACATCCACCTACTCCTCTGCCATCTTGTTCTTCCAACGTGATGCAATTTTTCAAGGAAGATGTTCTTCTGTATCATGAATTCTTCAACAAAACTCTATTTGTGGTAATTCATTATGATTGAGGTATGTTTCTGAGGTGAGCAGAGTTGAAGTGAGGGCAGAGGCTGCTCCATGGGAGGTCACCATATTTGGGCAAAGAGCTAGAGACCACAGTGTACAAGGTCACTTCTCTCAGTCTCCTTAATAAGACTCTCATCCTAATGGGAAATGTGCTGCTTTTAAGATATTGGCAAATCTTAGAATCATTTTGAAAACTTAACTTCTCTGTGTGTGTGTGTTAGCCGCTCAGTCATGCCCGACTCTTTGCCACCCCATGGACTGCAATCCACCAGGTTCCTCTGTCCATGAGATTTTCCAGGCAAGGATACTGGAGTGGGTTGCCATTTCCTTCTCCAGGGGATCTTTCGAACTCCGGTCTCCTGCACTGCAGGCAGATTCCTTACCAACTGAGCTACAAGGGAAGCCTTCTCTAAGCCTCATTTAAAAAAATTCCATGAATGGGGATAGTAAAACTATCTCTCATAAGATCTTTGGGTGTGTTAATGCAAGTAACCTCCTTAGCACAGTACCTTACATGAAGCACTCAGTATCTATTAATTTTTCTATTATTATCAATTTGTTAAAGATTAAAGTTGTCTCAATAGAAAAGTGAAATCAGCAGACCTGGATGATTTTCTTGCAGTTTAATAAAACAACTAGGTCAAATCAGTCCAAAGACACCAGTTATTATAATACCACATAAAAGATCAGAATGTTCCTAAAAAGGGAGAAAATTTAGGCTAATACAATAATGCTTCCCAGGTGGCACTAGTGGTAAAGAACCCACCTGCCCATGCAGGAGATGAAAGAGAGGTGGGTTCCACCCCCGGCTTGGGAAGATCCCCTAGAAGAGGAAATGGCAACTCCCTTCAGTATTCTTTTCCGGAGAATATCATGGACAGAGGAACCTGGCAGGCTATAGTCCATAGGGTTGCAAAGAGTCAGACACGAATGAAGTGACTTAGCACTAATGTAATATAATATAAATTCACACATATATATGAATGATATTGAAAATTGTAGGGACTAAAAGACAAAGATTTATACTAAAGTCAATTTCACAGACCCCTTGAAAAGAAAGAGATTTTATATTTATAAAGAATAAATCCTCTCACATTACTCTCATCCAGGTTACTGAAACACTGAAAACTGATAGATTTATAGTAGAGTTAAAAACAGATATCTACATCATGATTCTAGAAAAATCTAAAAAAAAATTTCAGCTTAGTAGATTCCAGATTCTTTATGCTTTTACTCTATCTAGGCCAGGTATACCTAATATCTTTAACATTTTTATTGCATTTAATATTCACAAAATCTCTATATTAGTAGGTATTATTAGCTCCACTTTGTGGATAAGAAAACTAACCAAGTGAAAATAATATACTTTTGTTAATGTAGATTTTAAATCTTTTCTTCTTTGATAAGTCCATTTTGAATCTCTATAGTAAAGCTTTCTTGATTTCCATCAAAATAAAATAAAATTTAAAAGTACTACTTAAACTCCTTGCCTCTCTTTAACTATATATTACTTCTCACCATTTTCATTAGAAAGATGGTTCAGTTCCGTTCAGTCGCTCAGTCATGTCCGACTCTTCGCGACCCCATGATTCGCAGCACTCCAGGCCTCCTTGTCCATCACCAACTCCTGGAGTTTACCCAAACTCATGTCCATCGAGTTGGCGAGGCCATTCAGCCATCTCATCCTCTATCGTCCCCTTCTCCTCCTGCCCCCAATCCCTCCCAGCATCAGGGTCTTTTCCAATGAGTCGGCTCTTTGCATCAGGTGGCCAAAGTATTGGAGTCTCAGCTTCAACATCAGTCCTTCCAATGAACACCCAGGACTGACCTCCTTTAGGACGGACTGGTTGGATCTTCTTGCAGTCCAAGGGACTCTCAAGAGTCTTCTCCAACACCACAGTTCGAAAGCATCAATTCTTTGGCACTCAGCCTTCTTCACAGTCCAACTCTCACATCCATACATGACCACTGGAAAAACCATAGCCTTGACTAGACGGACCTTTGTTGGCAAAGTAATGTCTGCTTTTTAATATGCTGTCAAGTTTGGTCATAACTTTGCTTCCAGGGAGTAAGCGTCTTTTAATTTCATGGCTGCAATCACCATCTGCAGTGATTTGAGAGCCCCAAAACTAAAGTCTGACATTGTTTCCACTGTTTCGCCATCCATTTGCCATGAAGTGATGGGACCAGATGCCATGATCTTCGTTTTCTGAATGTTGAGCTCTAAGCCAACTTTTTCATTCTCCTCTTTCACTTTAATCAAGAGGCTTTTTAGTTCCTCTTCACTTTCTGCCATAAGGGTGGTGTCATCTTCATACCAGAGGTTATTGATATTTCTCCTAACAATCTTAATTCCAGCTTGTGCTTCCTCCAGCCCAGCATTTCTCATGATGTACTCTGCATATAAGTTAAATAAGCAGGGTGACAATATACAGCCTTGACGTACTCCTTTTCCTATTTGGAACCAGTCTGTCGTTCCATGCCCAGTTCTAACAGTTGCTTCCTGACCTCCATATAGGTTTCTCAAGAGGCAGACCAGGTGGTCTGGTATTTCCGTCTCAGAATTTTCCACAGTTTCTTGTGATCCACACAGTCAAAGGCTTTGGCATAGTCAATAAAACAGAAGTAGATGTTTTTCTGGAACTCTCTTCCTTTTCCCATGATCCAGCGGATGTTGGCAATTTGATCTTTGGTTCCTCTGCCTTTTCTAAAACCACCTTGAACATCTGGAAGTTCACAATTCATGTATTGCTGAAGCTTGGCTTGGAGAGTTTTGAGCATTACTTTAGGAGCCTGTGAGATGAGTGCAATTGTGTGGTAGTTTGAGCATTCTTTGGCATTGCCTTTCTTTGGGATTGGAATGAAAACTGACCTTTTCCAGTCCTGTGGCCACTGCTGAGTTCTCCAAATTTGCTGGCATATTGAGTGCAGCACTTTCACAGCATCATCTTTCAGGATTTGAAATAGCTCAACTGGAATTCCATCACCTCCACTGACTTTGTTTGTAGTGATGTTTTTCTAAGGCCCACTTGACTTCACATTCCAAGATGTCTGGCTCTAGGTGAGTGATCACATCATCATGATTATCTGGGTTGTGAAGATCTTTTTTGTACAATAAGAGTGGATTTTGTCTAGACAAAACAATCAGAGGAGATACTAGATTTTATGTGCATTTTCAAAGTAGATAATCAAAGATGTGTTATTTCATTTTTGAACAGCTCATATATTAAGAATAGAAGGTTATCCATGGTTAGAAATAAAGGAGAATGTTTTCTGAGACAGATATTTGAAGAGAACTTTTTGTGCACTGTGAGCCTATCTCGTCCTTTCTCTCTGCCCAGAGGAATGAAGGTGCAACTTCATTGTAATTAATTAATTAATTTTGGGGGGAGTATAGTTGCCTTATAATGCTGTGTTTGATTTAGGTCATACATGAATGGTCTAGTGGTTTTTTCCACTTCAATTTCAGTCTGAATTTGGCAATAAGGAGTTCATGATCTGAGCCACTGTCAGCTCCCGGTCTTGTTTCAGCTGACTGTATAGAGCTTCTCCATCTTTGGCTGCAAAGAATATAATCAGTCTGACTTTGGTGTTGACCATCTGGTGATGTCCATGTGTAGAGTCTTCTCTTGTGTTGTTGGAAGAGGGTGTTTGTTATGACCAGTGTGTTCTCTTGGAAGAACTCTATTAGCCTTTGCCCTGCTTCACTCCATACTCCTAGGCCGAATTTGCCTGTTACTCCAGGTGTTTCTTGACTTCTTACTTTTGCATTGCAGTCCCCTATAATGAAAAGGACATCTTTTTTGGGTGTTAGTTCTAGAAGGTCTTGTAGATCTTCATAGAACTGTTCAACTTCAAATTCTTCAGCATTACTGGTCGGGGCATAAACTTGGATTACCGTGATATTGAATGGTTTGCCTTGGAAAAGAACAGAGATCATTCTGTCATTTTTGAGATTGTATCCAAGCATTGCATTTCAGACTCTTTTGTTGGCTATAATGGCTACTCCATTTCTTCTAAAGGATTCCTGCCCACAGTAGTAGATATAATGGTCATCTGAGTTAAATTCACCCATTTCCATCCTTACAAATAGCTGTGAAAAGAAGAGAAGCAAAAAGCAAAGGGGAAAAGGAAAGATATACTCATTTGAATGCAGAGTTCCAAAGAATAGCAAGGAGAGATAAGAAAGCCTTCTTCAGTGATCAATGCAAAGAAGTAGAGGAAAACAGTACAATGGGAATGACTAGAGATCTCTTCAAGAAAATTAGAGATACCAAGGGAACATTTCATGCAAAGATGGGCTCAATAAGGACAGAAATGGTAGGGACCTAACAGAAGCAGAAGATATTAAAAAGAGGTGGCAAGAATACACAGAAGAACTGTACAAAGAGGATCTTCATGACCGAGATAATCACGATGGTGTGATCACTCACCTAGAGCCAGACATCCTGATGTGAAGTCAAGTGGGCCTTAGGAAGCATCAGTATAAACAAACCAGTGTAGGTGATGGAATTCCAGTTGAGCTGTTTCAAATCCTGAAAGATGATGTTCTGAAAGTGCTGCACTCAATATGCCAGCAAATTTGGAGAACTCAGCAGTGGCCACAGGACTGGAAAAGGTCAGGTTTCATTCCAATTCCAAAGAAAGGCAATGCCAAAGAATGCTCAAACTACCACACAATTGCACTCATCTCACATGCTAGTAAAGTAATGCTCAAAATTCTCCAAGCCAGGCTTCAGCAATACATGAATTGTGAACTTCCAGATGTTCAAGCTGGTTTTAGAAAAGGCAGAGGAACCAGAGATCAAATTGCCAACATCTGTTGGATCATTGAAAAGCAAGAGAGTTCCAGAAAAAAACATCTATTTCTGCTTTATTGACTATGCCAAAGCCTTTGACTGTGTGGATCACCACAAACTGTGGAAAATTCTTAACGAGACGGGGATACCAGACTACCTGACCTGCCTCCTGAGAAATCTGTGTGCAGGTTAGGAAGCAACAGTTAGAACTGGACATGGAACAACAGACTAGTTCCAATAGGAAAAGGAGTACATCGAGGCTGTATATTGTCACCATGCTTATTTAATTTATATGCAGAGTACATCAAGAGAAACACTGGGCTGGAAGAAACAAGCTGGAATCAAGATTGCTGGGAGAAATATCAATAACCTCAGATATGAAAATGACACCATCCTTATGGCAGAAAGTGAAGAGGAACTGAAGAGCCTCTTGATGAAAGTGAAAGAGGAGGGTGAAAAAGTTGGCTTAAAGCTCAACATTCAGAAAACGAAGATCATGGCATCTGGTCCCATCACTTCATGGCAAATGGATGGCGAAACAGTGGAAACAATGGGTTACTTTATTTTTCTGGCCTCCCAAATCACTACAGATGGTGATTGCAGCCATGAAATTAAAAGATGTTTACTCCTTAGAAGGAAAGTTATGACCAACCTAGACAGCGTATTAAAAAGCAGAGATATTACTTTCCAACAAAGGTCTGTCTAGTGAAGGCTATGATTTTTCCAGTGGTCATGTATGGATGTGAGAGTTGGACTATAAGGAGGGCTGAGTGCAAAAGAATTGATGCGTTTGAACTGTGGTGTTGGAGAAGACTCTTGAGAATCCCTTGGACTGCAAGAAGATCCAACCAGTCCGTCCTAAAGGAGGTCAGTCCTGTGTGTTCATTGGAAGGACTGATGTTGAAGCTGAGACTCCAATACTTTGGCCACCTGATGCGAAGAGCTGACTCACTGGAAAAGACCCTGATGCTGGGAGGGATTGGGGGCAGGAGGAGAAGGGGATGATAGAGGATGAGATGGTTGGATGGCATCACCAACTCGATGGACATGAATTTGGGTGAACTCTGGGAGTTGGTGATGGACAAGGAGGCCTGGCGTGCTGCGGTTTATGGGGTTGCAAAGAGTCATACACGACTGAGTGACTGAACTGAACTGAACTGAATGTTGTGGTATTTTCTACTGTACAGTAAAATAAATCAGCTCTACCTGTACATATATCCCTCTTTTTGGATTTCTTTTCCAGTTAGGTCACCACAGAACATTTGAGTAGAGTTCCTTGAGCTATATAGTAGGTTTTCATTAGCTGCCTATTTTATCAGAAGCATCAATAGTGTATATATTTCAGTCCCAATCTCTTAATTCATTCCAGCCCCTCTCCCTGCCTTGGTGTCCATACGTTCGTTCTCTATGTCGGTGTCTCTATTTCTGTTTTGCAAAAATGTTCATCTATACCACTTTTCTAGACTCCACTTATATGTGTTAATGTATAACCTTTGTTTTTCTCTTTCTGACTGACCTTACTTAGTATGACAGTTTCTAGGTTCATCCACGTCTCTACAAAGCCACTTCTTAACTTTATATCTTTTAAAAGGGGCTTCGGGGGGCCACTGGAGGAATCTGAGATATATGTATATAGATATGAATATGTATAGGTTTGGGTATATATATGTGGGCTCCTTGGTGGCACAGTGGTAAATAATCTGCCAACCAAAGCAGGAGAGGCGAGAGACCAGGGCCCCATCCCTGGGTTGGGAAGATCTCCTGAAGTAGACATTGGCATCCCACTCCAGGGTTCTTGCCTGGAAAATTCCATGGACAGAGGAGCCTGGCAGGCTACAGTCCATGGGTTCTTGAAGACTTGGAAATGACTGATCAACTGAGCACATATGTGTATATATGTATGAATGATTCATAATATGCATGCATATATAATATAAAAGTGTATTTGTAAGTGTATATTAGTGTATTTTCTAAAGTTGGGGGAAATTGTGCACTTTCAGGTCACTAATTATACTCTGAGCTCTTAAAGTGCACTTTATTCCACCATTTTTACTTCTTCACTTCCCATTAGTTCCTCACACACCACCATTAGTCTTTACCACTAATGTGACAACTGTGCAAACTGATAAGACTCTCGTAAGTTTCCATATCACTTTTTTTCTCTGCAGTGTTTGTGCTCACCACTATTTATTTTTAATACTTTCCTGCCTCAGATTCTATGACACCAAACTTCTTGGTTCTCTTTCCACTTCCTGAATCAGTCCTTGGAATCTTTGATACCCATTCCTTCTATACCCAGCTTCTAAAAAAATAATAATAATAATAATAATAATGACCTTTGGGGTTTACTCCTCAGTCCATGCTTTCTTGACTCTATGTCTTTCCCCAGGGTAAGTTTTCTTTTCTCTGCCAACTGTCAGCAATTATGAACTCAAATCCCAGAGAACTCCTTACCTACGGGACACTCTTTATCTCAAATTCAACATGTCCCAAAGCTGAACTCTTCATCTTTTACTTCCAAACTGGCTACTTCTTCTGGCATTTACTATCTTGATTTATTGTACCATTATTCACCATACCCTACCCTCTGCCGAGTCAGTAACCTGGGAATGATCCCAGACTCCTCCTGGACCTTCATTTCCACATCAAAGCAGTCACCAAGCCCTGGAGATAAAACCTTTGGAGGAGCTCATGAATCTATCTGCTCCATGTCATCCTCACTGCTACTGCCTTAGATTAGGTCTTCCCTGGGTCTGAACTGGGTGTTACGTTAGCCTCTGACAGTCTCTGACTACTATTTCTATTACTTTAAATTTCAGATCCACGCTATCACAAGAATCATCTCTATCATTTTTTCTATATAATAAAATAAGAAAAACTCTTCCAACTCTCTTTGAGTCTGTAAAGAAATGACAAATTTTGTGTTAACAGCGGGACAGTCAAAGCCCTCCTGATCTGACTGCTGTTGACCTACTAGTTTTGGAATAAGAGTAATATGATAAACACAGAGCATGTCCTTTACCATCAAGCCAGTCCCAAGTTCTCTTCCTGGCTCTGCCACTCACTGTCTGTCTGACTGGGCAAAGTAATAAGCCTTCTGGACTTGGGTGTTTCATGGGTAAAATATTGGTCAGTGTATACAACCATGGTGAAGATTAAATGGAACCATGTATGTGATGCGTTCAGCACCTAAACAGCGCTCAACACATTTCCTTTCCTCCTTCACTCACTCGATTCCTTTTACCTGTGTCAGCTTGCTGGTATGCATGAAATACCTCGAATCTGTTTTTTGATCCCATCCATTTTTGTCATATAATATTCTCTCTAAGAGTAACTTTGTCTTTCCTGCTGGAGAGTTACTTCTCATTCTAGAAGATGAAACTGCAGGGCACTTCTGCAAAGCACCCCCTGACACCCAAGGCAAAGGTAAACACTCTATTCTCTTTTTAAAATCTCTTTCAATGTCTTGCTTAATTGCCAAAGCAGCTCTTATGTCACTGTGCCATAAGAATGAGGCACTTGTCTTGGAGGATACACAGTCAGTCACATTATGTTCTTAAAAGCTGACATGATATTAATACAAATAAAGAAAAATGCATAAAAGGACCTCTGAAATGATCTCATTACTGTGCAGTCATGCACTGACCAACCTTGTGTCTGATTGTCTTCACTGTTAAAAACGAGTTTGGCAAATTTGTATGGGATGGACTGAAAATTATGATGCTTTATAAAACAAGACCTATGAGGAAAGTCTAATTGTACTGATATTAGTCAATCTAGAGAGGAAGTAGAAATCACTCAATAACAATTCTCAGTTGCAATGTGGACACAACTGAGCATTTTCTGGAGTCAGTGAGCACCAGATGAGTGGGGATAGTATAAATTTCCATAGGAAATGTAGATACGATAACAGAAACATTTCTTGAGGGTAAAAGATACTAAATAATGAAATGTTTCATCCAAGTGGCTGTGACGATTCCTCAATACTGTCTTTCCAAATTTGTTTAACAACTATTTCTCTTGAATGCCGGAAAATGGACCCGTTGGCTCATCAAGGTCCTCTCCACCCACAGGATCCCATGAATGCCATCCGGGAATGAAGACTTAACTCTCGTGCAAATGTAAGCACAATAAATTCTTCTTAAAGCTATTAAGCCCTTTTTATTGTAAGCAGTACTCGCACCAGGGGAGACTAAGGTTCACAGATGGATAGCATAAACCCATATAATTATGCTACATCTCTGCAAATAATTAATTTGGCTTTGTGCATGTAATTTGTGTGTCATTGCCCAAACATCCTCTTACAAAAATACAGCTCAAAATGTGCTGAACGGGGCAACAAGCTTTTTAGGCTTCAGAGTGACATATTTCCAGAATAAGTTACAGCAGACATGAAAGTAGACAGTTGGCCTGTCTTGCATGGGGCCTAAAAGTAGTTACTAGGTGATTGAGGAGTGATTGTAAAGGCAGAAGGGGTTCCAGACAGAGAATTTTCTGGTCATGAGCCAGTAGTGTGTGGGAAGCTGGCAACCAGTCAGATGGAGACTAAACCAGGCTTTACTACTGCTCTTTACTTCCAGTGAACTGGAGACATGCATCTCCTAATGTGTTTTCTCTTTCCTTTCCTTCCTACTCATGATGATGACTCAGGATGGCGACTGACCAACTTTTTACTTCCATGCGTTCTGATCTGCCCCCTAGCACCCCTCGCACACTTGATCTAATACAGTTTTGCCCTAGAGCAGTGGCTTAGTACAAATCTGCCTATGGCAGCATGTGATCTGCTCCTAACATTCTTGGACTAGGATCAAAATGATGTAACCCTGCAGGGGAAGTCCAGGACTCATTTTTGCATCTATATAGCAGTTTCTTGCTGACTGCAGAACATTGCAAGCATGCACTCAGTGATTCTTAACTAGGGGCAGTATCACCCCTAGTGGGGTTTGTATTTGTGTGGGGGCCTTGTGGCACCATTGATATTTGGTGGGTGGCAGCCAGAGATGCAAATGTCTGGTAATATTTGAGACAGTTAGCATTATAAAGATTTATTTCACCCCCCCAAAGCCAAACCTGAAAAGCATGTTAGATTTAGACCTGCCCCAATATTTGCCTCAATAGCCAGGAAGCAATGTGAAGGCACTTTGCCTTTTTGCCCAAAGAGATTGTATGTGAAAGAAAATATGACTCATTATTATTTGCCCGAGACACCAGGCCCTCATTATAAAAGGGGACAATTAATCTTATATGTTATGTCCAAGTCGCGAAATCTCCCAATGACCACCAGGGAGCCGATATCCGATGCAAAAGCAAGAGAGTTTTTATTACCAAGCTCAAGCTAGGGCTCCCACCAATATTGACGCAGCAGCTATAGGGAGGAGCCCTGAGCTCTGGGTTACATTGCTTATATAGGGTATTCTCCCGCGACAAATTTGAAAAACGGGAGTCTCCGGGTCTGATTGGTCACCTTCTGGTGAAGGGTTAGGTGTTGAGTTCTGATTGGTTCTCATTTCCCGGGCTGGCCACGGGTGCTGATTGGTTCCCATTTCCCAGGCTTGATTCGAATTTCCCGGGGCTGGCCAAGGGTTCTGATTGGTTCGCAGGTGGTGGGGTGAGGTCCGGGGATTTCCAAAGGCTCTTTTCTCAGAACCTTACAAAATGGAGTAGCTTAGATTCTTCATTATTGAGGAACTTAAGATCTTAATAGTGAATCTAGACCCAGAATCTGTTAAAGGCTTTGAGCATTTCTTACAATTCCAGTCCAGTGAGGGGAGAGAGAATGCATTTGAGAGGTAAGTACAATTTAGTGGTACTTAGCCATGAGATTGGACTTCCCTAGTGGCTCAGACAGTAAGGCGTCTGCCTACAATACGGGAGACCTGGGTTTGATCCCTGGTTCAGGAAGATTCCCTGGAGAAGGAAATGGCAACCCACTCCAGTACTCTTGCTTGGAAAAATCCCATGGATGGAGGAGCCTGGTAGGCTACAGTCCATGGGGATGCAAAGAGCTGGACATGACTGAGCAATTTCACTTTCACTTTCTTTCAGCCATGAAATTAGAAGATGATTACTTCTTGGCCAGAAAGCTATGACAAACCTAGACAGTGTCTTAAAAAGCAACGACCTCACTTTGCTGACAAAGGTCCATATAGGTGAGAGCTGGACCATAAAGAAGGCAGAACACTGAAGAATTGATTCTTTCAAACTGTGGTGCTGGAGAAGACTCTTGAGAATCCCTTGGACAGCAAAGAGATCAAACCAATCAATCCTACAGGAAGTCACCTTGGAAGGACCATTGCTGAAACTGTATACTTTGGCCACCTGATGCAGAGTTGACTCTGGAAAAGACCCTGATGCTGGAAAAACTGAAGGCAGAAGAAGAGGGTGACAAAGGGTGAAATGGTTGGATGGCATCATTAATTCAACGGATATACACTTGGGCAAACTCCCAGAGATGATGAGGGAGGGAAGCTTGGCGTGCTGCAGTCTGTGGGGTTGTGAAGAGTCGGACACAACTTGGTGACTGAACACCACCACCAACAACAACCGTTGAGTGGAAATCCCCCATATCATAAAAGATTTAGGAAGCCCTATCTTTGAATTCCTCTTCAGCACTTATTGTCTGTATACCCTTAGCCAATGTGCTTACTACTGAACCTAGAGTTTCCTATCTGTAGAAGAAGTGTTACTGTATCACATAGGTTGCTGAAAAATTAGTTTAATGCATAAGTATTACCACAGTATCTTGGTGTGTGAAAAATGGTAGCTAAATAATAATAATAAATAATTATTAATGTTAGTAATAGTGTAATTATTCAGAGTAAGAAAAAAGGAACTCAATTATCTGTGTTCAGTTGATATTCTATTCAATGTCTTTTATAAAACAGACATTATAAAAGGGGAAAATAATTCTTGTCTTGATGAGATGGTAAACAAGTAATAATGTACAAAATATGTGTAGGGGAGGAAATGTGGTAAAGAGGAAATTATTTTGGTTCCTAGTATTATTTTTTTTTCTCTGTATTAATTATATGGCTCCCTCCCATGCCAGGCCTGGTTGACTTTAACTTTAAAAGCTGAGGACCTCTTCAGGGGCTAAAGATTCAATTATTCAATACTATCCATTAAAACCCCCTACTGTGAGTTTTGTTGCTGTGAGCTTTCATTTAGAACTATTGTGTAATTAGCAGCATCTTGGTATAATTCAGTTTTGGAGGGTGAGAACATTGAAACCATGGGCCTTGCTCTATTCATCCATCATGTACATCTGTGTACAAGAAAGACTATACTATGTTGAAGAACAAATATTCTTAGGAAAAAAAAATACAGTACTCAACAGGCTGACTTTTTGAGTTCACAGAAGACAAATAATTGTCCTATGTTATTTCCTCCTATCAATTCCAGATGCAGGCAAAGATTTACCAGACTTTTCAGTAGTTGCTTTGTTGCTCATGTCTCCAGTGAATCTATAAGAAGATCTGTTGTTCTCTTAAAACAATACTCCTTTGCTTATTCTCCCCTACCTGGCTGAAATTCTCAGGTCCAATGATTGTTGGAGTGGTGGAAGGGTGCTGTCCTAGTTCCATTAAATAGTAATACAATTTTAAGTTCTCTAACAGAAACTTAGCAAATAAAGATCTAATTTGCAGTTATACATAAAGGGATTTGCAAGAACTTCTTTGAGTAAAATAGGAGAATGCGTAAGAAAGGGCAGTTTTCAAGTTATGTGCACATTTGAGACTCTTCTCACTGAGGTCCTGGACTTAAGAGTTTGCCCCTTTCCATGGCTGCCTCATTCATAGTTTGTGTTCTTGACTCATAGGAAGAGAATATAAGTTCTTTCTCCAAAAATATCAAATGTAGGGGCCCAATTGGTTTAATAAACAATTTATAAAGCATCAAATGCTGAAAAATTGGAAAAAAATCTTTCGGGGAATATTGGGTAAGCAACTATTCCAAAAGAATAGCCTAGGAAAACATAAAGTTCAGTTATATATGTTATTAGTATTTTAAAGTGATTATGCTAACATTAACTTTATTATTATAATGTATTATAATTTCATATTTGGATTTAATGAATAATTAATTGAGCATGATTAATCATTTTACATAAAGGGAAAGAGTTACCAGTTAATGAATTTGGGTGATTAGAACCTAAAACTTTATTGTCTACCTGAACATGATTTCTATGGAGGTAGAGACAATATTCTCATTACACTCTACATCTGTCCCCAGGTTATATTTGCATTCTGAAACACTGGAGCAGGTGGAGCTCAGATATTGCAAAGGAAGGTTCATCAGCCTGGTTCTCAGTGCTTGTCTATTTATGCAACCCTGAACCCACTGTCCCGTCTGGCCCTTGGAGCTTACAGACATCTCTGAACTATCTTCACTTCTGTCGGCAGGGTGCCTTCAGATCCTGGCACAACTGAGATTTGAACAGGACTGGTTAAAGTGCTAGAACTCTAAACCAGTTCATTTTAAGTGACTGTGATCATTATGATATGATGCCACTTTTGACATTAAAGGTGACTAAAGAAATTGTGACTGCAAGCAAGAATGAAAGGGCCTGGTAATATTAGGTGCCAAGTGTAAGATTCTACCTAAGAAAACTCAGAACCATTTGGGAAGAATTTTTTGAAGGCTAGATCAGGCAGAAGGAGAGCCAGATCAAACTGATGATTACTGTTGTTATTACCTTATCTCACTCAGAGGCTAGTATAGACTGTGAAGTATAAGTTTCATTAATCTTTCTAAATCCCATGGACAGAGGAGCCTGGCAGACAACAGGCCATAGGGTTGCAGAGTTGGACAAGACTGAAGCGACTTAGCACACACACACATCTTTCTAAAAATTCATAAGGTAATAAAAATGATACATATATAATCGATAAGGAGAGATTTTCATCAAACTTTCAGATATTAACTGAATTCCTTTTTAAAAAAGTAACTCATGTAATTCCAAGATCCAGCTCTTCAGAAATTCATAAAGATGTAAAGTGCTTCAAATGAGATGGAGAATGTTTGGAACATAAGCAGGGAAATTATCACTTGATAGGTGGCAAGCACTGTGAGAACAAATTTGCCTTTTTTCATTCCCTTCCTGGTTTTTTTTCCCGTCACATAAAGGGAAAATGAAACACCAGGAAAAGTCAGGTTATCGTCATCTACACTGGTTCCTGTCACTGCTTAAATAGCATATACTTCTTAAGAGAAGCCAATGCCTGACCCACCATTCGCAGTGCATACGTTTTGAGCTGTTTCCCATGCATGCCGCAATGCAGGAGGGGCTCGTTGGTTACTGTGGGGCCTGCTCCTCAAAGCAGGAGTTTTCAGTCTTTATTGTTCTGGTTGCAGAACCCTTTGTTTAAACGCCTAAGATGTAAACCAGATGAAAACAGAGCTGCTCTGTTTGAAGAAGGCGCTTGAGGGGGCTCATCCCATTGCTCTCTCACTTCTCCGAGGGCTCTGAAGCCCTTTGCTCTATATCAATTCCGACTTTCTTATTAAAATAAAATTCCAGAACGCTGTGGGTTTTCCCTGGAAGGGGAATCTCCAAATGAAGAAGCACAGCTTATTGAGTTTCTCTGTCTCTGCTTCCTTCAGTTTCACACTCAATTTAGTCCCATTCCAGCTTCATTTGAGTGTGTGCATTTTCAGCTGTGTCTGACTCTTTCACGATCCTACGGACCCTAGGTCGCCAGGCTCCTCTGTCAATGGGATTATCCTGCTAAGAATACTGGAGTGGGTTGCCATTTCCTTCTCCAGGGGCGCTTCCCCATCCAGGGATCAAACCTACGTCTCGGGGGAGCCCTCCCACCTTCATGATGTGCTCCTGTTAAGCCACTGGCCCTGGGCTTCTGTTCAAGACATAAGGCAGGGATTTTCTGCTACTGAGCACCAAGGAGGTACACTCACAGACTGTGAGCGCAAGAAGGGTAGAGACTGGGTCTGTTTTGTTAAGGTTGCATTGTGGGGACATATGCTGTGCCTGGCATATATTGGGCTTTCAATCAATATTTGTGGACTGAATAATAGGGTAAAGGAATAGCCAAATGGGGGAAAGCATAGATAGTTCAGGAGATATAAAAAGAGTACAATCAAAGAAGTAAATAGTTTCTAGAGTTGTGTTGGCAGTCCTGCCACTGGGCTCATGAACTTGACTCATCTCATTCTCCAGTTTGAGTCAGATGGCCCCAAGGGGCCCTCACAACTTTGCCTGGGCTCTTATGACTTACTTCTTAGATGGTTTCGCTTAGTACCATCTTAACACTACCCTAGGGGATGGCTTCGGAGAAGGCGATGGCACCCCACTCCAGTACTCTTGCCTGGAAAAGCCCATGGGTGGAGGAGCCTGGTGGGCTGTAGTCCATGGGGTCGCTAAGAGTCGGACACGACTGTGCGACTTCACTTTCACTTTTCACTTTCACGCAGTAGAGAAGGAAATGGCAACCCATTCTAGTTCTTGCCTGGAGAATCCCAGGGACGGGGGAGCCTCGTGGGCTGCTGTCTATGGGGTCGCACAGAGTCGGACATGACTGAAGTGACTTAGCAGCAGCAGCAGCAGCAGGGGATGGCTTAAATACTCTTCTCTATGGTGACCTAATGTGCCCATGATTGAGGCAAAGGTACTCTGATGTTTTTCCTCAGTTACTGGAAGACTGCACTTTGGTTTCTGAGTTTTTCTTTTTTTAAAAATTTACATGTTTGTTTTGTCTAAGTAGTACTAGAAATGACTTCATCTATCTGATTAGTCCTTTCCCCATACATAGTGGATGAGCTTGGCTCTTACACCTGAGTATATAAACATATTTAAATACAATTCATTATAATAAGAATGGTATTTACAGACTGCTTGCGTGTTCAATCATTCAGTCATGCCCAACTCTTTGCAATATCATGGACCGTAGCCCACCAGGCTCCTTTGTCCATGGAATTTTCCAGGCAAGAATCCTGGAGTGGGTTGCCATTTCCTTCTCCATTTATTGAGTAATGATAGCAAAATGATCCCCTGATATTTATATAAAGCACCCAGAATGGGGGGGGGGTCATTGGAGGCTGGAGTAAGCTGAGTAATGCCCCCCAAAGATATCAGTTCCTGGTCCCTGAAACTTGTAAGTGTTGCCTTATAAAGGGAAAGAAAAGATCTATGTACAGTAGATGTGATTCGGTTGAGAATTTTGAGTTAGGGAGATTATCCTGAATAATCAGGATGGACCCTAAATGTAATATGTTATAAGAGAGAGGCAGAGGGTTTGATGGAAGAAGATAAGCACGTGGGAGATATACACACAGAAGAAGAAACGCACCCAGCACCACCAGAAACTGGGAGAGGCCAGGGACCAGTTCTCGCCTAGAGCCTTCAGAGGGAGGGCAGAGCTGATGAGCCTTTGATCTTGGCCCATGACACTGATGTTGGAGCTCTGGCTCCTAGAACTGTGACAGAATCCATTTTCATTGTTCGACACCACCAAGTTTGTCATAGTTTGCTACAGGAGCCACAGGAAACAAAAAGGGAAATGTACCCTTTTAAGATTTGGTATTTTATGTTCTTAAAAGTGCTCACTGCCAAGTGTTTCTGGGTTGTTATGTATACACACTATCAGGATTACCAGCTATTTCCTGTGGTTGAAATCTGCAAGGATTTTATAAATCTTAAGGGATGAGAGGAATTTTTAATATAATTTTTAAAGTTTCTTTTTGGCTGTGCTGAATCTCCATTGCTGCTTGGGCTTTTCCCTAGTTCGTGACTGGGGGGCTACACTCTAGTTGCGGCGCACAGGCTTCTCCTTGTGATGGTTTCTCTTGTGCACCATGGGCTCTAGGTACTTGGACTTCAGCAGTGGCGGCACGTGGGCTCAGTAGTTGTGACTCCTGGGCTCTAGAGTGCAGGCTCAATAGCTATGGCTCACAGGCTTAGTTGCTCTGCTGCACGTGGGATCTTCCCGGATCAGGGATTGCACCCATGTCTCCTGCGTTGGCAGGCAGATTCTTTACCACTAAGCCACCAGGGAAACAAGAGAGAAACTTTTGAAAGGCCAAATCACCATAAAGAACACCTTTAGCCTGTAAAAGCTGAGAGATGAAAGGATGAGACTGAGTTTGAGCGGATCACTCTGAGAGCAAACAATGCAACTGAGGGCAAATAATGGATTATTCAGGGAACAGACCTCTTAGTGTGGTTAGGCAATTAGGTGCGACTGGGGTGATGTGGAAGTGGACTAGGGAACTTACCTGTTAAGTGAACTATGATAATTACAAATTAATGCTAATGTTGGTGTTAACTTCCTTTGCAAGCCATCCAGTCTTTGCATGCAATAAGCTGTGCTTGCCGTCACATAGGTAAACAACTGGTAAATACCCATGAGAACCAGGACCCCGTGTAGGAGGCACTTGTTAATAGCAAAAGACTCCCCTGGATGGAGAGCCTCTGTGTTGGTGAACCTTGAAGCATCAACCCTTGGAGACCTCACTTCAACTCAGGCCTGCCTTCTTCCCCTGACAGAAGCACAAGAAATTTCTGCTGCTTGCTAAATGTGTCCAGTTAGTTTATGAGCACCACCAGAGAACCTCTCCCCACCAAATACATCCTTTTACTTGCCCACAGGCCTTAGTAATCTTTTTAACTTGAGCTATTCAGTGGTATGTTTGTGGATACCTCTACATTCTCATGAGTTTTTTCCATGACTCAGAACATTCTTTCCAAGAGGTCAGGCTGGAGTACCTGGCCTTAGCCTTAAAGCTAAACAAAGACATTGGACTTTCTTTAGAATCCTGTTCTAGCCAGGATTCTTGTATAAAGAATAGATGTGAGAGCTCCTCTAGAATTTCCAGGTAGTAGAAAGTACATAATAGTTATCTTGACATTTTAAAGCCATCTGTGCATAAGTTTTGAATTCTCATTATGGCATATAAAAAGTAGACTGTTCACACATAGGCACTTATGATATCTAATTACTCCATAGTTCTGGAATTCTGAGAAAAGTTTTTGAGATGGAAACTCATCATGTGATAGACTTCCTGAAGTCTTTACATTTGCATATAATTTCTATAGGGCCTCTCTGCATTTGTGGTAAGATATGACCCTCCAACTTGCCATGTAACTTGCTAATTTTCTCTCTCAGCTGGTCATAAGTTTTTATACTTCTATATCCCAGAAAAACAGTGTGTCATCATCGTTGCGGTACTGATGAATAAGGCTTAGTCTTACTATGATCCTGTAAGATGTTTGGTTTCCTTTAGCTCTTTGAAGTTTATAAAATTAGTCTCCAGCAATGTTTTAATATTTCTCTAAAGAAACAGCAAAGACATAAAACTCATGTTTGTTTGATTCTGTTCTGTGTTACAAACTTTCAAAGTTGAGCATCTCCGGAACTCCAGAATTCCCCACTCTAGAAGATGAATGGCTAATTGGATCTGAATATGTAAGAAAACACTAGCAAAGTAGCAGTCCATACCAAATATTTCTTTTCATGATTCTAAAAGCAGTCAAAACATAGATGAGCTTCTAAAACAACAGTGAAGAGTATGCATTAAATTAACAGTCTTTCATTTGTTAGTAATTTTGTTATATGCTGCTTGGAAGAGATTAGTTAAAGCTATAATTCTGGAAAGGACAGTCAGACAGAGACAGTGTAGCACCCTAGTAAAACAGACTAATTTTAAAAATTCTGTCATTCATTCATTAATAAGATATTTTTCTTAGTGGCTTTACCTTTATTATATGGTATCTTTTTGCAGAAGAACGCAGTGAAAGCAGTGTGTCTATGTCAAACAAAGACAATACTTATTAACATGTGTTAAGCTCTATGTGTCAGGCAGAAGATATTAACACTAAAATATCTGTTCCTCACAATAATATCTAAGAGAGATAAAAGTTTTCTGGTTTTAGGAGTGAGATATCTCAAGCCTAAGACTACATGGTTTAATAAATTGTGAAGCTGGGTTTAAAACTAGGTGCTTTTTCTCTAGAGCCTAGCCTATGCTATAACACTCTGATAGAATATTTCTTATCACAATTTATATTTTAAGTACAGTGAAAAGCATTGAATTAATTAAACTTCATTTTAAGAGAGAGATGTCATTTTAGATGGACTCAGTCACCAAAAGTTTTGTAGAGGACAGCCTATAGATTGGATAAGTTTGGGTTTGAGTATGAAGGAGGGTAAAGGAGGTATTTGTAGGTTAAAGGTATAAGAGGTGAGAAAAAATGAAAATGGTCAAGTAGGTCAAAATGTATATGTGTATATATATATATATATATATATATATATATATATTTAAACAAGTTACGGGAAACCAAGTCCCTCCCTACATCTGATATTTTATTATTAAAATTTCAAATGCACAGAATTTAAAAGAATTATACAGCAAACGTTCATATACTACTACCTAAATTACACACTCACCGTTTGAGTATATTTGCTTTATCACATATCTGTCCATCTATATATCCATCTATCTGTAAGTCAATCCATCTTACTTATTAATTTATTTCAAGTAAGTTGCAAACATCCGTACACTTCCCCACCAAATGCTTCATCATGTATATGAGTAAGTGGGTTCAATATTTGTGCAAAGTTATTTTTTAAAGTAAAATATATATACAGAAAAATATATCTTAAGTGTACTGTTGAACAAGTTTGACTACTCCATGTACATTTTTAAAACCAACCTCTTATCAAGATACAAAATATTACCATCATTTCAAACCGTTATCTTGTTTCTGTTGTGGTTAGCTTTTGTAGCTGCTGCCCCACTAGTCTGATATTACTTGGCCATGGATTTGTTTTGCCTTTTTTTTTTTCACTTAGCATACTGTTTTTGGGATTCATTCATTTTATTGTATCAGTTGTTCATTTTTACAACTGAGTAATATTTTCTTGTATGAATATACTATAGTTTATCCTTTTGTCTACTGATGAATACCTGGACTGTTCTGAGTTTGGGGCTATTATGAATAAAAGGTGCTATTACTCTTCCTACATATAGTTTTCTTTTTTTAGAAAAATACCTGAGTGGAATTTCTGTGTCATACGGTAGATGTGTATTTAGTTTTATGAGAAATTGCCATGTCTCTTCTCAGTTTCCATTAAAAATGTGTGAGTTCTGCTTGCTCCCTATTCTTGCTAGCATTTAGTGCAACAGGCAGAAGCTAAGTGGTAAAAACTGAGTACTGATTAGGTTGTGAAGGAACCAGGCTTTGTGGCTAGAGGTTCCATCTTCAGTAGCCGGGAGTCACCTAGGGGTCTGGTCTAGTAGAAAGCCTAGGGAAGGTAGTGCTTGGGAAGATAAGCTGGCAGTTGGGTATAGGATAGTTTTGAAAAGTAAGGAATTATAGATAGAAGCTAAGAAAGCTGTTGTAAGAATTTAGGCATGATCTAAGGATGACTTCGATTAAAACCTGGTCAGTGGATGTAGAAAAATTTTTAAATGAAAAACTCTATGAAGAATTAATTTAGAGTATTTGTTGCTAATAGAGTGGTACATGAAGAGACCAAAAAAAAAAAAAATGCTGAAGTGGGTGTAGGGAAAATGGTATTACCATTAGTCATTATAATTATAAGCAAAGGGAGAATTGGTTTTGTGCTTATCTAGAGAAGGAAATGACAACCCACTCCAGTGTTCTTGCCTGGAGAATCCCAGGGACGGCAGAGCCTGGTGGGCTGCCGTCTATGGGGTCGCACAGAATCGGACATGACTGAAGCGACTTAGCAGCAGCAGCAGCTTATTGGTTGTATGTACTCACGGACCAGTAAAATAGCCATCTTCTCTGTGAGGTTGAAGGAATAACATTGGAATTACGTACTATGATCTCCACTGTCTACACACATTTGCTCAGAAGAAAAATTCTTGTCAGTTATTATAGAAGCCAGGAAACAAGACTTTACCTACAAAGGATTATCTAATATGATTTTCTTAATTTGCTCTATAGTATTAAATTTTACACATTGTCTCTTCTGTCTGAAATGCCTTTCCCTGACTGCTCTACTTGTAACTTAAAAGACATTGTTGAAACACTGCCTTATCTGTGGAGTCTCCCCTGACTCCAGTGACGTTTCACACTCCCCTCTATCACAGAATTTCCTGTTCCATCCTGGAATTATATGCATTTTATGCTTCTCTTCTTGCTCCCTTGCCCATGTTAGAAACTTTGATGCAGAAAAATATTTGTTGAATGAAGGAGGTGCTTCAACGTCTACTCTCTAAACTTCAAAATATCTCTGTTTCTTCAGTTACTGACTCCTCTTTTCTTCATTCTTCCTTTCCTTCAAAATAAGTCTTTTCTCCCTACTACTCTGTCTCCCTGGAGAAGGAAATGGCAACCCACTCCAGTATGCTTGCCTGGGAAATCCCATGGACAGGGGAGCCTGGTGGATTACAGTCTCTGAGGTCGCAGGAATCAGATACAACATAAGGACTAGACCACCACCACCACCGTGATTCTCTATCTACCTATCCTATGTGCTTTGATTGTATACCCTCTATCTATCCTTTCTTTTGCATCTTTAATATTGAAAAATTCTCCACTAGTATGCATGTTGAAATATTCTGCATCCTAAGACAAGCTTTTCTTTTTTGCTACCCTTTTGAATTAGTCTTCTAGGTCTCTCCTTCCTTTTCCAACGAAACTTCTAGAAAGAGTTGTTTCCACCGCATTTTCTAGTTCTTTTCTACATCTTAAAAACCATACTTTTGTCTATTGCTCCAACCGCTCTGTAAAAATAATTTTCTCAAAAGTCACATATAACCAGCTGGTTGACAGATCCAATGGCTCTGACTCTTCCTCAGATTCTTCAACACCTCTGAGTATTTGATAGTGTTGAAAATATCATGTCATTGGAATTCTTGCCTTTGTAGGCTTCCTTAACATTCTGTCATCCTTAATATCTACTATGAGACAGGTACAGAGCTAGATGCATATCAAATGCTATGAAACTGACCAAAGTAGAATCCAGTCTCCTCCTGAAAAATAGAATATTTTCCAAAGTCTTTAGTTTAATTCAAATGTTCTAACAGTTGTTTTTACAAAATTTTATCAATCCTTTCCCTCAACTGTTCTTACAATCCCTCTAAGTCCATCTTAGAGGGATGGACATCACAGTATCACTGTAACCTATACCCACTGAATATTTTCCTACTAATAGTGGGAATAGTAGTGAGGCTAGGCCTATGCCATGCTCATGTAATATATAATATATGCATATTATATAATATAATTATAAGAACAAACTTGTGATATACAACTATCCCTACTTTGGTAATAAAGAAATGGAAGCTCACATAGGTTAAGTAGTAAAGATTACTGGTGTATAATGAACTGAGGAGCCACAGATGAATTGATTTGCACATTTGCTTAATTGTTGTGTTGAGAATGTTACCTCCGTCTTTATCCATTCTCTCTTTTTTTAATACCAGAATGTCCTTATTCAATACAAGGATATTGTATTATCTAAATCTTAACAATCTGTCAGTGTCTATTTGGAATATCATCTCTTCTGAGTGGTTTTATTTTCCCTGATTTTTCTGACTGGAAACAATTTTTTTCCCTCTGAGCTCTGATAGCATTTTAAAACACTATTAACAGGATTTATTTTTTAGAGTAGTTTCAGGTTTACAAAAAAATTAAGCAGAAAAGACAGAGGTCACATGTACTCCCTCCTTTCTGACATATAGTCTTCCATAATATTAACATCTGGCATTAGAGTAGCAAATTTTTTAGAACTGATGAAATAATATTAATACATTATAATTAACTGAATGCATAGTTTACATTATGGTTCATTCTTTGTGTGCTTCTTTGTATGGTTTTTGACAAATGCATAATATTATATATATACTGTTACAGGATCAGACAGAATGTTTTCACTGCTCTAAAAATTCTCTATGCTCTGCTGATTCATCCCTCTTTCTCTCCCATAGTTTTATCTTTTCCAGAATTTCATATAGTAATAATTGGAATCATATAGTATGCAGCCTTTTTAGATTGGTTTCTTTCACTTAGTAATGTGCATTTAAGGTTCCTCAATGTCTTTTCATGGCTTAATAATATTACATTGTCTGTATTACCGTAATTTATTCATTCTACTGAGGAACACCTTGTTGCTTCCAAGTTTTGGCAATTGTGAATCAAGTTATTATAAACATCCATTTCCCAGAGTTTGTCCAAGTTCATGTCCATTGCACTGGTGACGTTATCCAACCACCTCATGCTCTGTTGCTTTCTTCTCCTGCCTTCAGTCTTTCCAAGCATCAGGGTCTTTTCCAATGAGTCAGCTCTTTGCATCAGGTGGCCAGAGGATTGGAGCTTTAGCATCAGTCCTTCCAATGAGTTTTCAGGGTTGATTTCCTTTAAGACTGACTAGTTTGATCTCCTGGCAGTCCAAGGAACTCTCAAGAGTCCCCTCCAGCACCACAGTTTGAAGGCATCAATTCTTTGGTGCTCTGCCTTCTTTATGATTCAGCTCTCACATCCATACATGACTATTGGAAAGACAATAGCCATGACTATATGGACCTTTGTCAGCAACTTTGCTTTTTAAGACACTGTCTAGGTTTGTCATAGCTTTCCTGCCAAGAAGCACTCATCTTCTAATTTCATGGCTACAGTCATTATCTTCAGTGATTTTAGAGCCCAAGAAGAGAGGAAGTCTGGCACTACTTCTATCTTTTCCCCTTCTATTTGCCATGAAGTGATGAGACTGGATGCCATGATATTGGTTTTTTAATATCGAGTTTTAAACTGGCTTTTTCACTCTCCTCCTTCACCCTCATCAAGAGGTCCTTCAGTTCCTCTTTGCTTTCAGCCATTACATTGGTATCATCTGCATAACTGAGGTTGTTGATATTTCTCCCAGCAATCTTGATTCTAGCTTGTTACTCATCCATCCTGGCATTCCTCATGATGTATTTTGTGTATAAGTTAAATAAACAGGGTGACAATAAACAGCCTTGTCATACTCCTTTCTCAATCCTGAACCAGTCAGTTGTTCTACACAAGGTTCTAACTGTTGCTTCTTAACCAGCATGCAGGTTTCTCAGGAGACAGGTAAGATGATTTGGTATTCCCATCTCTCTAAAGAGTTTTCCACAGTTTGTTATGATCCACACAGTCAAAGGCTTTAGCGTAATCAATGAAACAGAAGTCTTTCTGGAATTCTCTTGCTTTCTCTATGATCCAGCGAATGGTGGCAATTTTATCTCTGGTTCCTCTGCCTATTTTAAACCTACCTTGGACATCTGGAAGTTCTTGGTTCACAAAATTCTGAAGCCTAGCATGCAGGATTTTGAGCATAACCTTACTAGCATAGGAGATGAGTGCAATTGTCTAGTGGCTTGAACATTCTTTAATACTGCCCTTCTTGACAATTGGGATGAGGATTGACATTTTCCAGTCCTGTGGTCACTGCTTGGTTTTCCAAATTTTCTGACATATTGAGTCCAGCACTTTGGTAGCATCATTTTTTAGGATTTAAAATAGCTCAGCTAGAATTCCATCACCTCCATGAGCTTTATTGAAAGCAGTTCTTCCTAAGACCCACTTGACTTCACACTTCAGAATGTCTGGCTCTGGGTAAGTGACCACAGCATTGTGGTTATCTGGGTCATTAAGATCTTTTCTGTACAGTTCTTCTGTGTATTCTTTGCATATCTTTTGTGATCTCTTTTGCTTCTATTAGCTCTTTACCATTTCTGTCCTCTATTGTGCCCATCTTTGGATGAAATATTCCTTTGATATTTCCACTTTTCGTGAAGAGACCTCTAGTCTTTCCCTTTCAGTTGCTGTCCTTTTATTTCTTTGCATTCTTCATTGAAGAAGGCCTTCTTGTCTCTCCCTGTTATTCTCTGAACTCTACATTTAGTTGGGTGTATCTTTTCTTCTCTCCCCTGCTTTTCACTTCTCTTCTTCCTTCAGATATTTGTAAAGCCTCCTCAGGCAACCACCTTGCCTTCTTGCCTTTCTTTTTCTTTGGAATGGTTTTGTTGACTGTCTCCTGTACAATATTACAGACCTCTGTCCATAGTTCTTCAGGCACTCTGTTTATTAGATCTAGTCCCTTGAATCTATACATCACCTCTACTATATATTCATAGGGGATTTGATTTAAGTCATACCTTGCTGGCCTAGTGGTTTTCCCCACTCTCTTTAGTTTAAGCCTGAATTTTGCTCTGAGAACTGATGATCTGAGTCACAATCAGCTCCATGTCTTGTTTTTGCTGACTGTTTACAGTTTCTCCATCTTTGCCTATAAAGAATGTAATCAATCTGATTTTGGTATTGATCATTTGGTGATGTCCATGTATAAAGTTGACTCTTGTGTTATTGAAAAATGGTGTTTGCTATGATCGGTGCATTCTCTTGGCAGAATTCTGTTAGCCTTTGCCCTGCTTCATTTTGTACTCATAGGCCAAACTTGCCTGTTACTCCATGTATCTCTTGACTTCCTACTTTTGCATTCCAGTACCCTATGATGTCGGAGAAGGCAATGGCACCCCACTCCAGTACTCTTTCCTGAAAAATCCCATGGATGGAGGAGCCTGGTAGGCTGCAGCCCATGGGGTCGCTAAGAGTTGGACATGACTGAGCGACTTCACTTTCACTTTTCACTTTCATGCATTGGAGAAGGACATGGCAACCCACTCCAGTGTTCTTGCCTGGAGAATCCCAGGGATGGCGGAGCCTGGTGGGCTGCAGTCTATGGGTTCTCACAGAGTCGGACACGACTGAAGCGACTTAGCAGCAGCACCCTATGATGTAAAAGACATCATTTGTTTGTGGTGTTAGCTCAGTTCAGTTCAGTTGCTCAGTTGTGTCCGACTCTTCGTGACCCCAAGAACTGCAGCAACCAAGCCTCCCTGTCCATCACCAACTCTTGGAGTTCATTCATACTCATGTCCATTGAGTCAGTGATGCCATCCAGCCATCTCATCCTCTGTCGTCCCCTTCTCCTCCTGCCCCCCCCCATCCCTCCCAGCATCAGAGTCTTTTCCAATGAGTCAACTCTTCGCATGAAGTGGCCAAAGTACTGGAGTTTCAGCTTCAGTATCATTCCCTCCAAAGAAATCCAAGGGATGATCCCCTGCAGAATGGACAGGTTGGATCTCCTTGCAGTCCAAGGGACTCTCAAGAGTCTTCTCCAACACCACAGTTCAAAACCATCAATTCTTTGGCGCTCAGCTTTCAACACAGTCCAACTCTCACATCCATACATGAACACTGGGAAAACCATAGCCTTGACTAGATGGATCTTTGTGGGCAAAGTAATGTCTCTGCTTTTCAATATGCTATCTAGGTTGGTCATAACTTTCCTTCCAAGGAGTAAGCGTCTTTTAATTTCATGGCCGCAATCACCATCTGCAGTGATTTGGGAGCCCCCCAAAATAAAGTCTGACTTGTTCCACTGTTTCCCCATCTATTTCCCATGAAGTGATGGGGCCAGATGCCATGATCTTCGTTTTCTGAATGCTGAGCTTTAAGCCAACTTTTTCACTCTCCTCTTTTACTTTCATCAAGAGGCTTTTTAGTTCCTCTTCACTTTCTGCCATAAGGGTGGTGTCATCTGCATATCTGAGGTTATTGATATTTCTCCCAGCAATCTTGATTCCAGCTTGTGCTTCTTCCAGCCCAACGTTTCTCATGATGTACTCTGCATAGAAGTTAAATAAGCAGGGTGACAATAGACAGCCTTGACGTACTCCTTTTGCTACCTGGAACCAGTCTGTTGTTCCATGTCCAGTTCTAACTGTTGCTTCCTGACCTGCATATAGGTTTCTCAAGAGGCAGGTCAGGTGGTCTGGTATTCTCATCTCTTTCAGAATTTTCCACAGTTCATTGTGATCCACACAGTCAAAGGCTTTGGCATAGTCAGTAAAGCAGAAGCAGATGTTTTTCTGGAACTCTCTTGCTTTTTCCATGATCCAGCGGATGTTGGCAATTTGATCTCTGGTTCCTCTGCCTTTTCTAAAACCAGCTTGAACATCTGGAATTTCATGGGCCATGCATTGCTGAAGCCTGGCTTGGAGAATTTTGAGCATTACTTTACTAGAGTGTGAGACAAGTGCAACTGTGCAGTAGTTTGAGCATTTTTTGGCATTGCCTTTCTTTGGGATTGCAATGAAAACTGACCTTTTCCAGTCCTGTGGCCACTGCTGAGTTTTCCAAATTTGGTGGCATATTGAGTGCAGCACTTTCACAGCATCATCTTTCAGGATTTGAAATAGCTCCAGTGGAATTCCATTACCTCCACTAGCTTTGTTCGCAGTGATGCTTTCTAAGACCCACTTGACTTCATGTTCCAGGATGTCTGGCTCTAGGTGAGTGATCACACCATCGTGATTATCTGGGTTGTGAAGATCTTTTTTGTATTGTTCTTCTGTGTATTCTTGCCACCTCTTCTTAATAACTTCTGCTTCTGTTAGGCCCAGACCATTTCTGTCCTTTATTGAGCCCATCTTTGCATGAAATATTCCCTTGGTATCTCTAATTTTCTTGAAGACATCTCTAGTCGTTCCCATTCTGTTGTTTTCCTCTATTTCTTTGCATTGATCACTGAGGAAGGCTTTCTTATCTCTTCTTGCAATTCTTTGGAACTCTGCATTCAGATGCTTATATCTTTCCTTTTCTCTCTTGCTTTTCACTTCTCTTCTTTTCACAGCTATTTGTAAGGCCTCCCCAGACAGCCATTTTGCTTTTTTGCATTTCTTTTCCATGGGGATGGTCTTGATCCCTGTCTCCTGTACAATGTCATGAACCTCCATCCATAGTTCATCAGGCACTCTATCTATCAGATCTAGGCCCTTAAATCTATTTCTCACTTCTACTGTATAATCATAAGGGATTTGATTTAGGTCATACCTGAATGGTCTAGTGATTTTCCCTACTTTCTTCAATTTAAGTCTGAATTTGGCAATAAGGAGTTCATGATCTGAGCCACAGTCAGCTCCTGGTCTTGTTTTTGTTGACTGTATAGAGCTTCTCCAGAGAAGGAAATAGCAACCCACTCCAGTGATCTTGCCTGGAAAATCCCATGGATGGAGGAGCTTGGTAGGCTACAGTCCATGGGGTCGCGAAGAGTCAGACATGATTGAGCGACTTCACTTTCACTTTTCATTTTCATGCCTTGGAGAAGGCAATGGCAACCCACTCCAGTGCTCTTGCCTGGAGAATCCCAGGAATGGGGGAGCCTGGTGGGCTGCCTCTATGGGGTCGCACAGAGTTGGACACGACTGAAGCGACTTAGCAGCAGCAGAGCTTCTCCATCTTTGGCTGCAAAGAATATAATCAATCTGATTTCGATGTTGACCATCTGGTGATGTCCATGTGTAGAGTCTTCTGTTGTGTTGTAAGAGGGTGTTTGCTATGACCAGTGCATTTTCTTGGCAAAACTCTATTAGTCTTGCCCTGCTTGATTCCATATTCCAAGGCCAAATTTGCCTGTTACTCCAGGTGTTTCTTGACTTCCTACTTTTGCATTCCAGTCCCCTATAATGAAAAGGACATCTTTTTTTAGGTGTTAGTTCTAAAAGGTCTTGTAGGTCTTCATAGAACTGTTCAACTTCAGCTTCTTCAGTGTTACTGGTTGGGGCATAGACTTGGATTACCGTGATATTGAATGGTTTGCCTTGGAAACGAACAGAGATCATTCTGTCGTTTTTGAGATTGCATCCAAGTACTGCATTTTGGACTCTTTTGTTGACCATGATGGCTACTCCATTTCTTCTGAGGGATTCCTGCCCACAGTAGTAGATATAATGGTCATCTGAGTTAAATTCACCCATTCCAGTCCATTTTAGTTCACTGAGTCCTAAATGTGGACAATCAACCTTGCTATCTCCTGTTTGACCACTTCCAATTTGCCTTGATTCATGGACCTAACATTCCAGGTTCCTATGCAATATTGCTCTTTACAGCATCAGACCTTGCTTCTATCACCAGTCATATCCACAGCTGGGTATTGTTTTTGCTTTGGCTCCATCCCTTCATTCTTTCTGGAGTTATTTCTCCATTGATCTCCAGTAGTATACTGGGCACCTACTGACCTGGGGAGTTCCTCTTTCAGTATCCTATCATTTTGCCTTTTCATACTGTTCATGGGGTTCTCAAGGCAAGAATACTGAAGTGGTTTGCCATTCCCTTCTCCAGTGGGCCACATTCTGTTAGACCTCTCCACCATGCTTGCCCATCTTTGTGGCCCCCCAGGGCATGGCTTAGTTTCATTAAGTAAGACAAGGCTGTGGTCCCAGTGTGATTAGATTGACTAGTTTTCTGTGATTATGGTTTCGGTGTGTCTGCCCTCTTGCAACCCCTACCATCTTACTTGTATTTCTCTTACCTTGGACTTGGGGTATCTTTTCAAGGCTGCTGCAGCAAAGCGCAGCCGCTACTCCTTACTTTGGATGACGAGTATCTCCTCACCGCCGCCCCTCCCAACCTTGAACGTGGAATAGCTCCTGTAGGCCCTCCTGCGCCCGTGCAGCCACTGCTCCTTGGACGTGGGGTCGCTCCTCCCGGCCACCGCCCCTGGCCTCGGGCGGGGGTAACTCCTTTCGGCTGCTCCTGCGCTGTGGCAGCCTGGCACTCTCGGCCGCCACCCCGGCCTTGGATATGGGTGAGAAGGTCTTGTAGGTCTTCATAAAAGCAGTCAACTTCATCTTTTTTTCAGCGTTAGTGGTTGGTGCATAGACTTGGATTACTGTGACACTGAATGGTTTGCCCTGGAAACGAACAGAGATCATTGTGTCATTTTTGAGATTGCACCCAAGTACTGCATTTCAGACTCTTTTGTTGACTGTGAGGGCTACGCCAATAAATTATGGGGGCATGGACTGAGAAAAGTGAAGAGAATTGAACAATATTCTAACAAAATAATTTCATGGGGCGTGTAAACACCGTTTCAAGATGCAATAAAAGCATTAGACAACTCCAGTCTAATACAAAGTGACAACTTACTAATTAACACCAATATTGGGAACACTATGTTTGCAGGCCCAATTTTATAAATAAACAAAACATTGAATGTACTTTAATCTAGTTTCACAGCTGTACAGTATTTTAAAATGCAGATGTAAATTAAATTTTCATCTCTAGAGATTTTCTCTAACTTTATATTTTAATTGAATAACAGAGTTAATTTAATTTATCAAAAGATGATAGAGATACCCCTAGGCATATAGGAAACGATTTCATGAACTTGTATTTTAAAGAGCATGTAACTGAGTATTTATTACTTGCATATTTATTTTTAAAAACTTGCGTGATGGTATTACTTCAAAATGTAACAAAACAAACATTTGTTTTAAGAAAATTGTTGAATTTGTATTAGCTTTGATGAAAAATAGTGTTTTCAAAATACCTTTGATTAAAAAACTGACGCACATAATTTGAAAACTGTGTTGAAGGTATCCGGGTCCAACATTCGTGCTTATGAGCTGCTTCAAAACATCATTCTAAAATAATTCATTAGTGTTTAGAACTTCACAGTGAGCACATAACACACAGATCCTGCTCTTTAATGACATTTGACAATGTCTTTGAGAAATTGCCTTAACATATTGTATTCTGCCTTTGCCCAGCTATGCCTGGAGCAGGTGCTGCTAATCTAAATTCTTCGGAAGGGAAAACTGTTCTTATTGATTACATGTGGCTACAAATGAGATCTGGGAAGCTCTGTCATTCAAGGGGTGCCTGTCTCCACCCTGATCTTTGTCTTGATTACATGGTTCTTTTCCCAGCAGCTCCCCTCCTATCCCAGGCTGGTGTACACTGCACAGATGTTTCTCCTATTGCTGCTACATGGTGATTTTTCAAGCAGCTTCATAGACAGATATTTCCAGATGTTTTCCCCCATTTCTCTGCATAGACCTTTTCTCCTTACAAAGAGCAGATCGCACCACCACTCAGGCTTTTGATCTATTGACTATAGAAAAAACAAACAGCACTCCATTGATATTGTGTTTTGGGGGGCTTTGGCAATAGCACACTCAGTAAGTGTCCTCTTCACTCTTTGAAACCCTACTGGAAGATGTTTTCATGAGCTTCTCCATCCAACAGCTTTTATTCTCACCCCAGCTCCTCTTTCTGGGGTGAGGGAGGATGGTAGTTTACTTCAGTCTTTGTTTCCCATTTATATTTACTTTAAGGCCCTCTTTTATCTGTCCTTTGAGGTTAATGGCAAAGTTTAGCTTGTAGCAAATTAAGACCTAGTCAATGTCTTATCCGAGAAGGTGAACTCTAGTATTCTTGCCTGGAAAATCCCATGGACAGAGGAGCCTGGTAGGCTGTGGTCCATGGGGTCGCGAAGAGTCGGACATGACTGAAATGACTTAGCAGCAGCTGCAGCAATGTCTTATATCAGTAATAAGGTAAATAATTTTAGGAAATGTGTATTTACTGTCAAGAGAGAAATTTTAATTTAAATTACTTAATAAATTCGTTTACCCAAATTTAGAGGGAGATTATGAGACCAGATTGTTTTAGCACTTAAATATTTGTTTCTCCAGTCGTCTACCCTTCTAATATCCACTCATCCATTCACGCCTGATGATTCAGTTCTTGATAATCGAAGACCTACTGGGCAACAGACATTGTGGATGCAAAGAATGGAAGGGACAGAATCCTTGAGCTCAGGAAGCTCATGACCCAGTTGAGGAAGCCAATATGAGAAATGTTTAATATAAGTTCTTTGACAACAATCTGTATAGACTTCTGAAAGGATGAAAGGAAAGAGCAATTGGATGGTTAAACTATGAGGAGGTATCAGTTCAGTTCAGTTCAGTTCAGTCCCTCAGTTGTGTCCATCTCTTTGGGATGCCATGGACTGCAGCACGCCAGGCCTCCCTGTCCATTGCCTACTCCTGGAGTTTACTCAAATTCATGTCCATTGAGTCGGTGATGCCATCCAGCCATCTCATTTTCTATTGGCCCCTTCTTCTGCCTTCAATCTTTCCCAGAATCAGGGTCTTTTCCAAGGAGTCAGTTCTTCTTATCAGGTGGCCAAAGTATTGGAGTTTCAGCTTCAGCATCAGTCCTTCCAATGACCATTCAGGACTGATTTCCTTTAGGATGGACTGGTTGGATCTCCTTGCAGTTCAAGGGACTCTCAAGAGTCTTCTGCAGAACCACAGTTCAAAAGCATCAATTCTTCAGTGCTCAGCTTTCTATATAGTCCAGCTCTCATATCCATACATGACTACTGGAAAAACCATAGCTTTGACTAGACAGACCTTTGTCAGTAAAGTCAAGTCTCTGCTTTTTAATATGCTGTCTAGGTTGGTCATAATTTTTCTTCCAAGGAGCAAGTGTCTTTTAATTTCACGGCTGCAGTCACCATCTGCTGTGATTTTGGAGCCTAAAAAAATAAAGTTTGTCACTGTTTCCACATCTATTTGCCATGAAGTGATGGGACCAGATGCCATGATCTTAGTTTTTTGAATGTTGAGTTTTAAGCCAACTTTTTCACTCTCCTCTTTCACTTTCATCAAGAGGCTTTTGAGTTCCTCTTCACTTTCTGCCATAAGGGTGGTGTCATCTGCATATCTGAGGTTATTGATATTTCTCCTGGCAATTTTGATTCCAGCTTATGCTTCATCCAGCCCAGTGTTTCTCATGATGTACTCTGCATATAAGTTCAGTACACAGGGTGACAATATACAGCCTTCTAAATAAAATCCCTGTTTGTGTCTCTGAATGCCCAAGGACTTGGGTAGTCTGTCTATCATTCTAATGTGCTGTGTCAGAACAAATTAAGTAATGCTGTGATGACAACCACATTGTCTTTGGGTTAAAACACCAAAGGTTTATTTCTTGTTCATGTTTCAAGTCCATTGCAACTTACATTGCCATTGTCCTCAGTCTAGAACCCATGCTGGAAAAGTAGCTCCTAGCTAGAGGACTTCCTATCACAGTGGTAGAGGGAGAAGAGAGTATGGCTTCAGCCTGGAAGTCACAGAGAACATTATAACCCATTTTTTTCATTAGCCAACACAAATCACTGTTGAATTGAAGTAAAGCGTAACTTTAATTATGCAGGGAAATGTAATCTTTCCCGAATAGGAAAAAAAATACTGAGTAACAGTAATATACTCTAACACATGTTGTACACAAGAAATTTTTGTAGACTATCTTGGCACATCTCTTATAATTTTCACTTACTTGTGTTACTTATAAATTTCACTTATTTGTATAGTAAGTAGTCTTGAAGAAAAACACTTAATATATGTTTTATTATACTACAGTATACTGATAATACTTTTTGAATAGTATCATGTAGTATATATATGGTCATCTGATGTGAACAGCTAACTCCTTGGAAAATTCTCTGATGTTGGGAAAGATTGAGAACAGAAGAAGAGGGCATCTGAGGATGAGATGACTGGATGGCATCACCAATGCAATGGACATGAACTTGGGCAAACTGGGAGATGGTGAGGGACAGAGAAGCCTGGCATGCTGCAGTCCACGGGGTCTCAAAGAGTCAGACATGACTGGGTGACTGGGCAACATACAGTATATTTAGTATATGGTATTGATGGTACTATATGTTTAGATTTTTGTGGTTCACATATTATTATAGCATGCATGCATATGTGCTCAGTTGCTTTAGTCATGTCTGACTCTTTGTGACCCTATAGACTATAGTCTGCCAGGCTCTTCTTGTCCATGGGATTCTCCAGGCAAGAATACTGGAGTGGTGGCCGTGCCCTCCTCCAGGGGATCTTCCCAGCCCAGGAAGTGAACCCCTGTCTCTTGCATCTCCTGCATTGCAGTTGGATTCTTTACCCACTGAGCCACCTGGAAAGCCCCATATAATAGTATAATATACTAATATTATATAATTATAGTTTACATAATATAGTAGCATATAAAACATGTACATGTATAAATATATGTATATATATGGTGTGTATAAAATATTGCTATATATTTTATTGAAGTTTTTGAGGTTGTTTATTGTCAACAACTTAGTCAGGACCTAGCCTTCCTGACTGATAGAGCTACTTTTGTTAATCTCCATATGAATTCACATAATATCGACATTAATTCTTTTTTGTTCAGTAGGATTTTATCTATATGGGCTCAGAGGTCTCCTTGTGGGAATGTTTTAAATATTCAGATTATTTCAGTAAAATTATAGTAAAGATTTAATAACAATTACCAAAGATTTCTTTAAGCCTTTTCAGTTTTTTTGTTTCATCTTCTATCAGTTTTGATAGGTTTAGGAATTTATCCATTTCTTCTAAATTTTCAAAATTGCTGGCCTAAAGTTGTTTACAATGTTTGGAGAATCTGATATTAGGTATTTGCACCATCTCTTTCTAAACAAAAATTAATCTCAATAGAGTTTTATCAGTTTTATTTTTGTGTTCAAATAACCAACTTTTGGCTTTGCTAATTCTTTTGATCAATCTCTTTAATATTTCTTTCTACTAGTTGTACATTTATTTTGCTATTATTTTTTCAATCCCTTGATACGTTAACTTTCAGTATTTCTTCCTTTAAGGACACATTTGGGGCTTTATATTTCTCCCAAAACACTGCTTTAAATGCATCTCATACATTGTATGGAACTTCTATTGAATAATAACAAAATGAAATCATAACACAACACTCATCCTGATAATGCTGAGTCGCTGAACAAGCACCAGTAACTACATCCTTCCCCCAAATTATTTTTTTAAAGTTAGAATTGTGTAAAGCAAAACTCCTTTTTATAGCTGCCCCTATGGGGTGGGTCCACAGGATTACTTTGTCTCTACATCATATCTTATGTATGAAAGGAAACTAGGAACAGAAGCTTTCTTGATTATTTGAGTGTTAATTTTGTGTTCATTGTGCCTGACAAAATGCAATTATGCAAGTGTTTCTCTGTTATTTTAATAAAATAAATTATGTGTAAAACAAGCAACAACAGCAGAACCCTCCCCTTTTTAGGAGTGTGGTTTGATGTGTATAGTTGCGTGAGCAACGTGCAAAAAAGATTCATACCATTTCCATCACCCCCTAAAGTTTTCTGAGTCATCTGCAATAGGCTCAATCCCTGTACTGAACGAAACTTTTTCCTGATAATCAAATTCCCTTCACAATCATGCTTCTCTTATTACATCACAGTTTGAGTAGAAATCAAGTAGATATAAGTCCTTCTGGTATTTCTTGTGTTGTTGATTTAAAACTGGTAAATTTTCCTATAAGTCAATGAGTTATTTCACTCAAATGTTTTTGGTAGATTTTTCTATTAAGATGCTGACACCAAAAGAATTGTGGTCTCTTTGTCAATGTTAAGAATTGCACTAATATTGTCTTTTCCAAATAACAAGAAACCTTCTTTCCAAAAATTAAAATACAGTAAATTCTGTTACTGGGTTCCAATCTCCTCCAAGCCAACATCGACTCTCCTAATATTTTCAAGAACCCTGGGAAATCATAATGCAAGCTACATATTTTTATTTACCTTTCAAATAGTTTGGGGGGAAAAGTACAATAGTTATGGGAAGAAATAAAGCATTTCCATATTAAGTATACCTTTCACTCTAGTCCATTTTTCACCTTCTCAAATTTGATTTAAGGAAAAATGAGGCCCTTTGGGATTTTCATTGTTCTTAAAAGTTGTCAATAGAAGGTTTCATAAGCCACTAGTGCCAGAACTGGTTACAATAAACTGTAATTAAGTTAGTATTGGTAAGCAGCTGTTATTCTTCAGCTACTACTCATCAATAACAGTGTGCTATTAAATTTAAAATCCTGTGTTTAAGCCTTTTTAAGTTAATGAGATTTTAATCTGAGACATCAGCAGCTCTACAAATGTTTCAGATCAATTTATGCTAGAAACTGTGTTTCCAGAATCATATTTCATTGATCTCAAGAAGCCAGCGAACAAATACAAACCACATCTTTGTATTTATTGCCATTTATATTTACTTAACAGGAGACAGGGATGTTTGATGTCTTTCAATAAGTGGGGCAATTCCACACAAAAGAGAATTGGCTCCCATCCTGCATGAATTTTGAAAACTCTAGGAGACAAACACATGACTGAAAAACCAATTTGTAAATATCCAAACCTTAATACAGTTATCTAGTATATAACTACAAGAAGTTTGGAACATCTTTACATGCACTGAATTTTTTCAGAAATCAGAAGATATAAATTGGAATAAGATTTTTAAAAATTTATCAAATTTAAAATTTATTTGATTTGGAAAATCAAATCACCACTGGCAGTGCCACTTTGGTATTTGAGTTGCCAGTACCACTTATTCTTATCAGCTTTTCTCACATTCATTGTAATTCTTGTAGCTACACATATGCATACACACACATACAGACACACATTTACTTAGAGTCTTTTTTGATGGCAAAAAGAAAAATACTGAGAACATTCAGTTGAATATTTGTAATTGAGTTTTATAATTATGCTCACAGCTGAAAAGTTATCAATGTTCTATGGTAACATTCTTTTTCAAATAGTGAAGCAAGTAGTGAAACCAAGAAAACCAAGTGAACATTTTACAAAGAAAGACAGTGGCAAGTTAACAAAGGTATATTGTCCTTACTTTTTCTATTTTCACAAGATGTAATTTGGTCTGTTAGCAATTCCTCCTATTTAGCAATTAGGTAGCAATGCTACCTATTTAGCATTTCCTCTTCTTTCTCATAAATACACAAGTCTGGTTTGTCAATACTTCTCCTAACTCTAATTTTTAATCTAATGTCACCAATAGCATCAACAATTCATTTTCCTTTACTTCTTTTATGGAATGACTTCTGATCTCCCTTGTTCTTTAAATACAAACATATTCATTACAAGTAGGTGAAGCACCTGGTGAGCTCATTTTGCCTTGTAGTATAGTTATACCTGGGCATTTGCTGCATATCGAACCCTACATTCATTTGCTAAAATTCCTTTTAAAATAAGATTTCATGTTATATTTTCCTGAAGATATTTGTTTAAATGTTATAGTATCCCAGAATTACTTTTCAGGGTACTAAAGAGGATACTATAATACTACACATTTACTTCTTAAGGGGGGCAATGTAGGTTTGAGGACCACTGCCCTAAGCTCTGCAGAGAGTTGAGACCTCAGTGTACTACTCAGCCTATAAACCAACTAAACTTTCTTTCTCTTTTTCTTTCTCCCTTTTCCATCCCTCACTCTTCTTCCTTCCCTCCTTTCCATTACTTTCTCCTTCCTTTCTTCTTATATTTAATGTGTACTATAATACTGCTGTGTATTAAATTTTGTCACAAGTTACTGAAATGCAATAGAAGTGAATAATATTCCTGGCAACAGAGAACCTTAAATGGAAACACTGTGTATATGCTGATAGTTCAAGGACTTAAACAAAATGTCAGGGAGAGAGAGGTGAGTATAGAAAATGTGTCTAATATTTAATTAATGTTGTATTTAACATTTAATAACTATGGATATAGCTATCCTTAATTTTCCAAAATAGGGACACTGTTCTGTGTCCTGTGGTAAAATCATGTACACATAGTAGAGTTCTTTACCCTGATCAGAAACTTCAGCAGACTAGGTTGAGGAGCAAATTTTAAAACTATCCAAAATGCTGTGCCTGTGGCATACGTAGCAGTTCATTTATTACTTAAGCAATTGGTCCCTCAATATTCCCAAGTTACCACTTTTGCAGAGAAAAATTGTGAGCATAATCAGAAGATAACAATAAATCACTGCAGATGGTGACTGCATCCATGACATTAAAAGATGTTTACTCCTTGGAAGAAAAGTTATGACCAACCTAGATAGCATGTTGAAAAGCAGAGACATTACTTTGTCAACAAAGGTCCATCTAGTCAAGGCTATGGGTTTTCCAGTGGTCATGTATGGATGTGAGAGTTGGACTGTAAAGAAAGCTGAGCGCTGAAGAATTGATGCTTTTGAACTGTGGTGTTGGAGAAGACTCTTGGGAGTTCCTTGGACTCCAAGGAGATCCAACCAGTCCATTCTGAAGGAGATCGGCCCTGGGTGTTCTTTGGAAGGAATGATGCTAAAGCTAAAACTCCAGTACTTTGGCCACTTCATATGAAGAGTTGACTCATTGGAAAAGAGTCTGATGCTGGGAGGGATTGGGGCAGGAGGAAAAGGGGACGACAGATGGCTGGATGGCATCACTGACTTGATGGACATGAGTTTGAGTGAACTCCGGGAGATGGTGATGGACAGGGAGGCCTGGCGTGCTGCGGTTCATGGGGTCTCAAAGAGTCGGACACGACTGAGCGACTGGACTGAACTGAACTGAACAATACAGGGAGAGGATTGAATCTAAGATTGTCTAGGCTTCAAAGATAGATTTGAGTGGTGCTGTTATGGAGGGTTCAGGGCAGAGGCTCTAGGGTTGAGCCTGGATTCACCACTTACTAGATGTGTGATGTCAACATTAAATTTTGGTGCCTCAGTTTCCCTACCTATAAAAATGAAAGTCACGAAAACAAAACAAAACAAAAAACAATGTCTATTCATGCCTTATGTTTTGCTAGTACTCACACACACACAAATGTATGTCCTAGCAGGTACATTCTATCAGTGGACAAATTGCATTGACAACACCAAAGCTTTTTTCCATTTGGCTTAATTGTGTGATCGCTTGGTCACTAAGTCATGTCCCACTCTGTGACCCCCTGGACTGCAGCACACCAGGCTTCCCTGTCCTTTTCTATCTCCCAGAGTCTGCTCAAATTCAAGTCCATTGAGTTGGTGATGCTATCTAACCATCTCATCCTCTGCAGCCCTCTTCTCCTCTTGTCTTCAATTCTTCCCAACATCAGGGTCTTTTCCAATGAGTCAGCTTTTTGAATCAAGTGGCCAAAGTGTTACCTCATTATCATCTGTGATCTTCTATCTTTAAGAAAATGCATTGTTTCATGCATTTTATATTCCTGCTTTTTTGTTATTTCCACACATTCTTCTGCTTTTTACCTTCTTATTTCAGGAAGCCATGTACTTCTAAGACGTTTATAAATGTCTTCTAGCCTCAAATTTTAATAATTTAGATATAATTCACAAGCAACAAAATTTACTGCTTTTAAGCTTATAACTCATTGGCTTTTAGAATATTTGCAAGGTTGTGCAAAGATTCCTGCTGCTAAGTCACTTCAGTCATGTCTGACTCTGTGCAACCCCATAGACAGTAGCCCACCAGGCTCCCCTGTCCTTGAGATTCTCCAGGCAAGTACACTGGAGTGGGTTGCCATTTCCTTCTCTAATGCAGGAAAGTGAAAAGTGAAAGTGAAGTCTCTCAGATGTGTCCGACTCTTCGCGACCCCATGGACTGCAGCCCACCAGGCTCCTCCGTCCATGGGATTTTCCAGGCAAGAGTACTGGAGTGGGGTGCCATTGCCTTCTCTGTGTGCAATGATTACCACTATTTAATTCAAGGGCCTTTTCATTATCCAGAAAGAAATCGTGAACACATTAGCAACTAGGCCTTGGAAACCATTAATCTCCTCTCTCATGCTGTGGATTTGCCTGTCTTGAATACTTCATATAAATGTAATCATACAGTATATGGCCTTTTGTGCCTGGCCTTTGTCAATTAACATACTGTTTTCAAGGTTCATCCATTTTGTAGCATTTATCACTACTTCATTCCTTTCAATGGGTGAATAATATTTCTCTGGGCTTCCCAGGTGGCACTCGTGGTAAAGAACCAACTGACCAATGCAGGACACTTAAGAGACTTGGGTTAGATCCCTAGGTGAGGAAAATCCCCTGGAGAAGGAAATGGTAACCCCCTCCAGTATTCTTGCCTGGAGAATCCCATGGACAGAAAAGCCTAGTGGGCTATGGTTCATAGGGATGCAAAAGTGAGACACAAGTGAAGTGACTTAGCATGCGTGTATGCAATGTTTCACTATATGGATATACCACATTGTGTTTATCCACTATCAGTTATTCAGTAGTTTGACATTTGGGTTGTTTCATTTTTTAGCTATTATGAATAATGCTGCTGTCAATATTTGTGTGCAAGTTTTTATATGAACTTAAGTTTTAACTTTTCTTAGGTATGTACGTAGAAGAATTGCTGGATCAGAGATGGTTGGATGGCTCCATTGACTCAATGGACATGAGTTTGAGCAAACACTGGGAGATAGTGAAGGACGGGGAAACATGGTGTGCGGCAGTCCATGGGTCACAAAAAGTTGGATGCAACTGAGTGACTAAACAACAACGACATGGTAATTCTACATTTAACTTTTTGAATAAATGCTAAATTGTTTTCCACTACAAGCGCAACATTTTACATTTTTACTGGCAGTGTATAACAGTTTCAGTTTCACATTCTTCTCCAGGTTTCTCTTCCTTCCCTCCTTTCTTCCGTCCTTCCTTCTTTTTTAACAATTGTCATCCTAGTGAGTGTGAAATGTGTCTCATAATTCTGCTCACCTGTGAATAGAAGAGATTAACACACTCCTTCCAGAGGCTGACCCTCCCAGGAGATGTTTTGCAAGACCCTATTTTTCTTTACTTCCTCACTTCCTCTCACTCTCTATTCTGCCTTTTGACTTTTGTTGCTCATTGCCTCTCTCTCTCTGATGCTATTAAAAATCACTAGCATCCAGGCCCCAATAAGATGATTCATTTCAGTTCAGTCTCTCAGTCGTGTCTGACTCTGTGCAACCCCATGAATTGCAGCACGCCAGGCCTCCCTGTCCATCACCATCTCCTGGAGTTCACTCAGACTCACGTCCATCGAGTCTGTGATGCCATCCAGCCATCTCATCCTCTGTCATTCCCTTTTCCTCCTGCCCCCAATCCCTCCCAGCATCAGACTCTTTTCCAATGAGTCAACTCTTCGCATGAGGTGGCCAAAGTACTGGAGCTTCAGCTTCAGCATCATTCCCTCCAAAGAAATCCCAGGGCTGATCTCCTTCAGAATGGACTGCTTGGATCTCCCTGCAGTCCAAGGGACTCTCAAGAGTCTTCTCCAACACCACAGTTCAAAAGCATCAATTCTTCGGCGCTCAGCTTTCTTCACAGTCCAACTCTCACATCCATACATGACCACTGGAAAAACCACAGCCTTGACTAGATGGACCTTTGTGGACAAAGTAATGTCTCTGCTTTTCAATATGCTGTCAAGGTTGGTCATAACTTTTCTTCCAAGGAGTAAGCGTCTTTTAATGTCATGGATGCAGTCACCATCTGCAGTGATTTTGGAGCCCCCCAAAATAAAGTCTGACATGTTTCCACTGTTTCTATTTCCCATGAAGTGATGGGACCAGATGCCATGATCTTAGTTTTCTGAATGTTGAGCTTTAAGCCAACTTTTTCATTCTCCTCTTTCAATCAAGAGGCTTTTTAGTTCCTCTTCACTTTCTGCCATAAGGGTGGTGTCATCTCCATATCTGAGGTTATTGATATTTCTCCTGGCAATCTTGATTCCAGCTTGTGCTTCTTCCAGCCCAGCGTTTCTCATGGTTACTTTGAGACTTTACCATCTTCTCAGTCAGTGAGTTTTCCAAATAAAGTTGTATTCCTTGCCTCAACATCTTGTCTCTTGGATTCATTGGCCTGTTATGCAGTGAGCAGACCAAGCTTGGACTCAGTAATGTGAATTCTAGAAAGGCAGTGAAATTTTGAAAGGGGTCTTTGAATCTGAACACTTATTTGGAGAGTATCATGGTCTTAACGATATTAAGCTTCCCAATTTAGGAGCACAGAATGTTGTTCCATGTATTTATATCTTTAATTTCTTTCAACAACATTTTAAAGTTTTTCTATGAATAAATTTAACAAAAGGAATTCAAAACTTATACACTATTTGTATCTTAATAAACTTTTTAAAAAAAATCATCAAAGAGTATTGTGTTTTGTCAAACTATCTCTTGAGATTACCATGGTTTTTCTACTTTTAGTCTAGTCATATGGAATATTACATTGATTGATTTTCATTATATGAACCAGCCTTGCATCACTAGGGTAGATCCAGCTTGGTCATGTTACGTAATCCTTTTTAGTTGCTGCTATGTTCAGTAGTTTGCTTGTACTCTTTATTTCTTCATTTAAGCTTGAGTTGTGGTCCAGTGTCCTTTCACAACTTGAAGTGAAATTAAAAACTCCATGTAGTCATTACATTGGAGAAGGCACTGGCACCCAACTCCAGTACTCTTGCCTGGAAAATCCCATGGATGGACGAGTCTGGTAGGCTGCAGTCCATGGGGTCACTAGGAGTTGCACACGACTGAGCAACTTCACTTTCCCTTTTCCCTTTCATGCATTGGAGAAGGAAATGGCAGCCCACTCCAGTGTTCTTGCCTGGAGGATCCCAGGGATGGGGAGCCTGGTGGGCTGTCGTCTATGGGGTCGCACAGAGTCGGATACGACTGAAGTGGCTTAGCAATCATTACATATGACTTCATGTACTCAAAGCTCAAATTTAATCATTTAAGAAATATTCATAATATATTAATAACTGAAAAGTCAGTTATAAATCAATATACACATCGTGATCTTGTTTATATAAAAAGTGGGTGTATTTTATACAAAGAAAAACTAAAAACAAAAAATTTGTATCCCAAATATTTAACAATGTTTATCTTCCTATAGTGGAATTAATGGTGATTTTGGCTTCCCTGGTGGCTTAGCAGTAAAGAATCTGCCTGCAGTGCAGGAAATACAGGAGATGTGGGTTCAGTCCCTAAGTTGGAAGATCCCTTGGAGAAGGAAATGGCTACCCACTCCATTATTCTTGCTTGGTAAATCCCATGGACAGAGGGGCCTGGCAGGCTAGAGTCCATGGGATTGCAAAAGAGTCAGACATGCCCTAGCGACTAAACAACTATGACAAAACCCCAAAATTTTAAATGGTGAGTTCTTTTGGATAGCAGGCATTCTGACTGCAATAAATGCTGGGGAGGGTGTGAAGAAAAGGGAACCCTCTTGCACTGTTGGTGGGAATGCAAACTAGTTCAGCCACTGTGGACAAGAGGGTGTGGAGATTTCTTAAAAGAACTGTGTTATGACCCAGCAATCCCACTTCTGGACATACACACCGAGGATACCAGAATTGAAAGAGACACGTGTACCCCAGTGTTCATCGCAGCACTGTTTATAATAGCCAGGGCATGGAAGCAACCTAGATGTCTGTCAGCAGACGAATGGATAAGAAAGCTGTGGTACATATACACAATGGAGTATTACTCAGCCATTAAAAAAAAACACAGTTGAATCAGTTCTAATGAGGTGGATGAAACTGGACCCTATTATACAGAGTGAAGTAAGCCAGAAAGAAAAACACCAATACAGTATACTAATGCATATATATGGAATATATAGGGTAAAGATAACCCTATATGAGAGACAGCAAAAGAGACACAGATGTATAGAACAGTCTTTTGAACTCTGTGGGAGAGGGCGAGGGTGGGATGGTTTGAGAGAATAGCATTGAAACATGTATAATATCATATGTAAAACGGATTGCCAATCCAGGTTCGACGCATGATACAGGGTGCTTAGGGCTGGTGAACTGGGATGACCCAGAGGGATGGGATGGGGAGGGAAGTGGAATGGAAGTTCAGGATGAGGAACACATTTATACCCGTGGCAGATTCATGTCAATGTATGACAAAACCAATACAATATTGTAAAGTAACTAGCCTCCAAAAAATAAGTTAATAAAAAATAAAATAAACAAATGGTGAGCTATTTTTTTTCCAAAAAATTTCTATGAATATATAAAAGAAAAGCACTGTGTTGACTATTTATTAATAATTTTCTTATTTCTCAGTTCACAAGAAGACTAGGAGACCACAGCATTGAAAAGAATTTGTTCTGGCTATTGAGAGTAGGATCTCAAAGAATTGATTTCCTAATCAGAACCCTTAATACTTAATACTTCTTTATATAGCCTGAAATCTACACAATGTTAGACAGTTATGAACATGACATGAATATATGTCAAGTATATAGATCAATGACTCACTAATTCAGTGAATAATGTATGAATATACAAATGAAAATGATTATAGCCTATATATACTTTTCTTCTTCTGGAACTACGTGGGAAATACTTACTGGCACTGCCTTTGAGACTGTTTAGTTGCAATTCTGGAATGAGTGATTTATTGCTTATAAAACCATATGAGATACTAGGTGAAAAGTCCTACATAAATATGAAATATTATTTTATTCATTGCAACTTTTAGAAAGACTCATAACATATTGTGATTGCCAAAAGCAGCTGACAAACCTGGTTAGCTTGGTGTGTTTGCTTTTAACAAATAAAAGTGAAATTGGAAGGAAAAAATCATAAAGTTATTCCATATAAGCTGAGACTTACCAGACTTACCAAGCCAAATGAATAATATTTACTTTCATTTAAAAATTATATAATCCAACCAATAAATGTTTACATAGAATTAAATATGGTTATTATTAATTTATACCATGGGGCCATGATTAATGTTTTTTCTGCCCAAAGATTTTATTTTTTTTTCTTCCTTTTCTCAAACATGTTTGGCATTTAGAAGTTTTAAAAGTAATTTCCCCCTTTGGCTTCACCTGAGGTCTCGGCTGTCCCAGAACCTCCTCCTGACCTCAGTGTTGTGTTTTCGTTTAAAATAGGGCATGTCTATAAATGTCAGCAACACAAGGCAATTAGAAGTTTGAAAAGAGCTGTAACATAAACCAGCATTATAGCGAAATGGATATTGCCTTAAGCTGCCTGCAATTCACTTGCTGGTAGAAAGATAATATCCTGCCATTCTTCCATGGTGGCCTTCAGCTGAACACATTTGGCTGAGGATTGACCCATTATTAGGATAAGTCTCTCCCGGCTTGAAACAATGAAGAAACAGAGAGAGAGAGTGAATCCAGCAAATTGGACTGGTAGTTAGTCAGGGGAGAAGGCGATGGCACCCCACTCCAGTACTCTTGCCTGGAAAATCTCATGGACAGAGGAGCCTGGTGGGCTGCAGTCCATGGGGTCATGAAGAGTCTGACACGACTGAGCGACTTCCCTTTCACTTTTCACTTTCATGCTTTGGAGAAGGAAATGGCAGCCCACTCCAGTGTTCTTGCCTGGAGAATCCCAGGGACGGGGAGCCTGGTGGGCTGCCGTCTATGGGGTCACACAGAGTCGGACACGACTGAAGTGACAGCAGCAGCAGCAGTTAGTCAGGACCACTGGATTAGACAGTAATAGCTGTCTATGATGCAATCTGTGAAATCCAGTCCTGTCTTGATTTCCTCGAATTGAATGATACGTGCATGCTGTTTGGGTTTGCCCCAGATTTTCCAGCTTTTGAAGGAATTAGTGTCTATATATTTCGGCATGTATGGGTGTTATTTTTATTTTTTATACTACCATCGCCACCAAAAAGTCCAGCACTTCTGACATTAACTTACTTTTATTCATTTTCATTTTCTTTGCTTCCAAGAATCCAGACCACAAACTGCTTTCACAAAGTTAGAAAATGGGAAATGTTTTCAGACATGGCATATCATATTGTTCCAATTTGCCCACTTCCAAAGATGCTCGACCTTTGTGCACTCACCATGCTTTCATTTGTGAGCTTGAAGCCTTTTGATACACTGTCAGCTGAGTTCTGGCTCACCCCAGGTGACCTCAGAACATGCATTCAAACAAGATAAGGTTGCTGTTGAAGGTCTCTCCTGGGTTTTCAATCTTGGTCAAACTTGTTTTTCAAACTTGGTCCTGTCTATCCCAATGTTTGGTGGGATAATAAAATGTAAAAGGGTACCAAGCAAACATATATTCCCTTCCAGAATCTACTCAGGACCTGTTTTGAAGAGTATTTTTTTTTTAAAGACCGTGTGAATTTGGTGGTAAGATAAGGAGAACATTTGGGGGACAATCTATGAAAATACCTGCTTTTTTTGCTTTGTTAGGGTGAGTCATTTTAATTAAATATATATCTGGCGGGGTGTTACCATGCCCTTGCCTTTTCTTCCTAACATTTCATCTCGTCAGACTCAGCTTTGTAAAACTCGTATGCAAAGCTGAACTGAAATGAGGGAATGTAATTGAGTGTAGGGAGGGGAAATCTATATCACTGGTCTGCTTGTAAAAATCAAGGTTTCTATGCAAGCTCTGAACTACAGTTTTGGCTGTCTTAGGAGAGACTTTTAAAAATCCTTGCTGTCAACAGGCTTTTGAGGTTTTCCAGACTTCGGGGAAAGTTAAATAGACCATGAAACATATAAGAAAGTATGTCTGGGCCATAAGAATTGGGAGAAACTAGAATGGTCTACAAAGGAAGTTGGCTGAATCTTTCTTACTGAGGTTTAGTGATATTTGAGGGCCTGTACTGTTTTGCTTGAGATGGCTTCAGGGACACAGATGCTTGAGTGCCTGAGATATCTTAAATGCCGACTGTCTGTAGCTGATCATGTGGATTAAATGGTCAAGCTCACCACTATATTCTAGATTCAACGTAAGTGCTTTGTCTTCATTTCCCTTGCATATTTTTCTATATAACTAAGTATAATTGTTTCTGAACAGATATATAATGCCCTTTTACAGTGAGTATGTTGTAGAAGCACTTCTTAGTAAATGAATGAATTAGACCTCAGAGATAACTCCAGTAAGACCTATGCTATGTTTCATAAACCAAGATGGTACAGCACCCCTGAGAGCAGAGAAATCACTAAAACAGTACCATTTGTTGTTGTTCAGTCGCTCACTTGTGACCAACTCTTTGCGACATCATTGACTGCAACACGCCAGGCTTCCCTGTCCTTCACTGTCTCCAGGAGTTTGCTCAAACTCATGTCCATTGAGTTGATGATGCCATCCAACCATCTCACCCTCTGTTGCCCTCTTCTCCTACTGCCCTCAATCTTTCCCAGCATTAGGGTCATTTGCAGTGAGTTAGCTCTTTGCATCATGTGGCCAATGTATCGGAGCTTCAGCTTCAGCATCACTCCTTCCAATGATTATTCAGGGTTGATTTCCTTTAGAACTCACTGATTTGATCTTGCTGTCCAAGGGACTCTCAAATCTTATCCAGCACCACAGTTCGAAAGCATCAGTTCTTTAGTCTCAGCCTTCTTTATGATCCAACTCTCACATCTGTACATGACCACTGGAAAAATCACAGCTTTGACTATATGGACCTTTTTGTTGACAAATTGATGTCTCTGCTTTTTAATACACTGTCTAGGTCTGTCATGGTGTTTCTTCCAAGGAGCAAACATTTTTTAACTTCACGACTGCTGTCACTGTTCACAGTGATTTTGGAGCCTGAGAAAATAAAGTCTGTTACTGTTTCCATTTTTTTTTTTTTTTGCCATTTATTTGCCATGAAGTGATGGGACTAGATGACATGATCTTAGTTTTTTGAATACTGAGTTTTAAGCCAACTTTTTTGCTCTTCTTTTTCACCTTCATCAAGAGGCTCTTTAGTTCCTCTTTACTTTCTGCCATTAGGGTGGTATCATGTGCATATCTGAGATTATTGATATTTCTCCTAGCAATTTTGATTCCAACTTGAGCTTCATCCAGCCCAGCATTTGGCATGATGTACTCTACTTAGACATTAAATAAGCAGAGTGACAATATACAACCTTGAAGTACTCCTTTCCTAATTTTGAACCAGTCCATTTTTCCACGTCTGGTTCTAACTGTTTCTCAGGAGGCAAGTAAGGTGGTCTGGTATTCCCATCTCTTGAAGAATTTTCCACAGTTTGTTGTGATCTGCACAGTCAAAGGCTTTAGCATAGTCAATGAAGAAGTAGATGTTTTTCTGGAATTCTTTTGTTTTTTTTTTTTTTTCAATGATTCAACAGATGTTGGCAATTTGATCTCTGGTTCCTTTGCCTTTTCTAAATCCAGTTTATACATCTGGAAGTTCTTGGTTCACATGGTATTGAAGCCCAGCTGGAAGGATTTTGAGCAGTACTTTGACAGCATGTGAAATGAGTGCAATTGTGCGATAGTTTGAACATTCTTTGCACCATAGACTCATATAAATGACATTGTTTTCATTATCACCTGTCTCTCTGTATTCTCAGTCACTCTTCTATACATGCCTAGTGAACTCTCATGTCCAGTCTTCCCAACAGATATCCCAAATGTTTCTTCTACATTTGCAAACTCCCTACCTTGCCTTGTTTACTTCCCCTTCATTAGTGGCCCCATTCTCTTGGATAATGAATACAGAGCACACTCAAAACTTCTTCAAAATTTTAGCCCCAAACACATCTATCCATTATTCTTTGCTCTCAAAGAAAAGGTAGGTTTCATCTCTGTAAAAGTAAATTTCCTGTTGTATATTTACTTCTTTCCCATTCCTATATCTTGCTCATCAATGACTTTCTGAGTTCCTCTTACTTCACATCCTTGTCAAATTTGCAATTGACATCTTTCAGAAATTTAGTCATTTTGGAATGTGGTGGTATCTCAGTGTATTTTGAATTTTGCATTTCTCTGAATGCTAATGAAGTGAAACACATTTTTACAATGTCTATTGGCTACGTGGGTATTATTTCTTTAAAGTGTGGTTTAAGTGCCTTTCTCTGTTTTCTCCGTGTGATATTCTAAAACCTTATAGGTAGTCCTTTTTACTGTGTCCTGTGTACTCTTTTATTTTCCACAAGTTATGATTTTATTCTGGACACTTTTCCCCCTGATTTTTCTTGCAGGTTACTAATTGTCTCTTTAATTGTGTTAACCTACTGTTAAACTTACTGATTGAATTTTTAGTTTTGTTTTTTGCATTTTTGAGTTTCAGAATTTCCATTTGAATATTTTTAGTATTTCCAGTTCTTTCATCAATTTTTATTTTGTCTTTTATTTCCTTGCATGGAATTCATGGTTATTTTAAAATATCTATCAGTGAATGACAGTATCTGAAGCCCCTAACAGTCTTTTTCTATTATCTAATTTTTGTTGTTGTTGGTTTGCTTTTGCTCATGTTGCCTTGTCTTCTAGTATGCCTGATTATGTGTAAGATATTATATTTCAATATTTTACTGAAATAATTTGAATCTTAGAATGATGTTATCATATCACAAATGGATTTAAATTTACCATGTGTTTCTGCCAGGAACTTGTGCACTGTTTTTATCATCTGAAAGTTACTTGGAAGGTCCCTCTTCCAACTTTACCCTTGGCCTTCTTTAAGCTCTTTCTGAGTCTCTTCATCTACTCTCATGCTTTCAATTGCCAAATCGACTATGTGAAGCTGAAATCTGTATCTCTATTCAGATCTCTTTCTTTTGAATGAGACACTCCATCTCTAGCAGCAGCCCAATAAACATATCCACCTGCATAACCTGAGGGTAGCTCAGTCTTGAATGTTTTATACTTCTACATTACTTAATTTGTGGTGAATATAATCAATAAATACTTTTCACAGTATCACTTTTCCAAATTTGAATCCTCTCATTGCTTCTCTGAGGATTCCTAAATCTAATCAATCATTAAATTATATTGATTTTTCCTTCTAATACTTTCTTAACCATTTTCCATTTATTAAAAACTTAGATACATATGGGCTTCCTTGGTGGTTCAGATGGTAAAGAATTTGTCTGTAATGCAAGAGACCTGGGTTCAGTTCCTGGGTTGGGAAGAGCCTCTGGAGAAGGAAGTTGCAACCCACTCCAGTATTCTTGCCTGGAGAATTCCATGGACAGAGGAGCCTGGTGGGGTACAGTCCATGGAGTCACAAAGAGTTGGATATGACTGAGTGACTAACACTTTGTACCTCTGTACCTAGACATATATAAGAAAATTCTTTTGACAACAGACTAGAGCTTTGCTGTTTGATGAATGGCTTAAGGTCAACTATTTAACAAATTTGTGTTTCTGTTTCCCTACCTGCAAAAGAGACTTGGTAATAATACCTCCCAGAGGCAGACGTCAAGGATCACCACAATATTTTCCTCTTCTCTTTACTGTTCCCCTGGCAATGTGATTTTCAAGCTCCTATCATCAAGAGAGGAGGTTGATGGCCCTGCACCCCCTGGATCCCACAGGCAGCCACCCTAGTACCCAGATTCATCCTAGCTGGAAACTTTCCTAACCCGGGCAAGGAAATAGATAATCAACTATAGAAAGGACAGAGAGTCCCAAAAAAGATGGACCCAAAGATGTCCACACCAAGACACATTAGAATTAAAATGGCAAAGTTTTCTCTGCTTTCTCTCTCTTTTATCCTTCTGGGAGAAGGATGGTTCAGTATTTGCAAATCACCCAATAATATATATTATATTTAAAAATTGAAGAATAAAAATAGACAAAGGTATCACACACTTGATTTCAGACCATACCACAAAGCTACAGTACTTGAAACAGTATGGTACTGGCACAAAAACAGACACACAGATCCATGAAACAGAATAGAGAACCCAGAAAGAAACCTACACTTAACTTAATCTACAACAAAGGTGGCAAGATTATGTGATGGAGAGAAGATGACCTTTTCAATAAATGGTTTTGGGTAAACTGCACAGCTACACGCAAAAGAATCAAACAAGATTGCTTTCTCACATTATATACAAAATTAATTCAAAGTGCATTAAAGACTTAGATGTAAATCTTTTATAAAACCCCTAGAAGAAAACATAGGGAGTATGTTCTTTGACACCAGTCCTAGCAATTATTTTTGGATATGTCTCCTCAGACAAGGGAAAGAAAAGCAAAAAATGAAGAAATGGGATACATCAAACTATAAAATTTTTTGCACAGCAAAGGAAGCCTTTAAAGAAATGGAAAGATAGCCTACTGAATGGAAGAAGACATTAGCAAATGATATGTTTAGTAACAGGTTAATATTTAAAATATACAAATAACTCATGGAACTTAATAAAAACAACAACAACAAAAACAGCTTAATTAAAAAAATCAGCAGAAAGCCTGAATAGATATTTTTCTAAGAAAGGCATACAGGTGGCCAACAGATACATTAAAAAATGCTCAACATCACTAATCTTCAGAGAATTTAATATGCAGCATAAGAAAGATGGTCAGTGATAATGCAATGTTTGTTTGGGGACAAACATTGCAGTCTAGATGGTTACTAGACTTATTGTAGTAATCATTTCATAATGTATACAATGTCAAATCATTGAGTAGTAGAGCTGAAACTAACATAATGATGCATGTCAACTATGTTTCATTTAAAAATTAAAAGAGACTAAGTTAATTTTCCACCTTTGAGTCAGGTTTAGACTTATACTGCTTTGATTAATAGAATGAAGAATATATGATAGTGTGTCCATTCTAAACAAGTCTTAAAAGACTTTGAATATTTAGGTTCTCTCAAACATGAGCCAACTTTCTGGGAAAGGAGAGACCATGTGGTTCAGAGAAAAATCTTAACTATAGCCATTTTAGCCCAGTCAGACCCTAGCCGACACAGACACTGACCACAGAGAATGTGTGATGTTAGCCAAGATTAGGAGAACTGCCAACCTATGGACTGTTGTGCTAAATAAATGGGTATTATTTTAAGGTACTATGTTTTGGCTTATTATCTCATAAAAGCAAACTGATAACACTAATTCATAGGGTTGCAGTGAAGATTAAATGAATTAATATGTGTAAAGTGCTTAGGATGTTGTCTGGCACAGAGTAAGCAGTATTTAGATGTCAGTTAATATTCTTTGCCACTCTATCCACACTGCCATGGGACTTTCAATTCCCATCAATTTGCTTCTTAACTGTTCTCATTGCTGCTAATCTCTTCCCCCTCATGTCCATCCTCCACAATTGCCTCTTGAGTGCTCTTCTAAAACACAAGTTCAATCATGTCAGTTCCCCTTTTAAAATATTGCAATGACTAGTTAGTACTTGGATGGGAGACCTCCTGGGAATACCGGGTGCTATAGGCTTAAAAATACATATTGCAATGAATCTTTACAAGTTACATTTAAGTCTAAACTCTTGTTTAGTTATTTAAAAGTGAAAAGTGAAGGTATGTCCAATTTTCTCTTTTTGTATTACTTTGATTCACTTATGTTTTTATCTGTGCCTATTATGCCATTTTGATTACTAGTAAAATAACTAACAGGGGGACTTCCCTGGTGGCTAGTGGTAAAGAATCCACCTTGTAATTCAGGGAACACAGGTTCAACCCCTTGTCCCACATGTGGCAGGTTAACTAAGCCCATGGACTATAGCTACTGAGCCAGCACTCTAGAGCCCATGAGCTGAAACTACTGAGTCCATGTCTTACAACCACTGAAGCCTGTGGTGCCTAGAACCTGTGCTCCACAAAAAGAGAGGCCACTGCATAAAAAGTTCATGACCACAACTAGAGAATAGCCTCTGCTCACTGCAAATAGAGAAAGCCAGTGTGTAGCAATGAAGACCCAGCATAGCTGAAAATCAATAATAAATAAATAACGTTACTCTCTCAGTTTTTCCAAACATTGAAACATGAAATTAAAAGATGCTTGCTCCTTGGAAGAAAAGTTATGAGCAATCTAGATAGCATATTAAAAGGCAGAGACATTACTTTGCCCACAAAGGTCTGTCTAGTAAAAGCGATGGTTTTTCCAGTAGTCATGTATGTATGTGAGAGTTGGACTATAAAGAAACCTGAGCACTGAAGAATTGATGCTTTTGAACTGTGGTACTGGAGAAGACTCTTGAGAGTCCCTTGGACAGCAAGGAAATCCAACCAGTCCATCCTAAAGGAAGTCAGTCCTGAATATTCATTGGAAGGATTGATACTGAAGCTGAAACATCAATACTCTGGCCACCTAATGCAAAGAACTGACTCATTTGTAAAGACCCTGATGCTGGGAAAGATTGAAGGCGGGAGGAGAAGGGGACGACAGAGGATGAGATGGTTGGATGGCATCACCCTCTCAATGGACATGAGTTTGAGTAAACTCTGGGAGTTGGCTGCAGTCCATGGGGCTGCAAAGAGTCGGACACGACTGAGCGACTGAACTGAACTGACTGAATGTTACTCTTTCAGGTTTTCCAAACATTGAAACATGTACATTACCATATGTAAAACAGATAGCCAGTGGAAATTTGCTGTATGACGCATGGAGCTCAAACCCAGTACTCAGTGACAACCTAGAGGGATGGGATAGGGTGTGAGGTCAGGGGGAGGTTCAAGAGGGAGGGGACATATGTATACCTATGGCTGATTCATGTTGATGGCAGAAATGAACACAATATTGTAAAGCAATTATTCTCCAATTAAAAATAAATACATTTAAATTAAAATAAATCTTTAAAAAATAACTAGCAGGGAAGCCACAAATTTTTTTTTTTTTTACAGTATAGAAACAATTGCTTTGTAGTGGAATTAATGTTATGTTTGTGGTCAATTCCGTAAATACGGAGTGGAAGATCAGGAATGTAATAATAATACTGGAATTTACCATATTAAGATAAGATTTGATTTATAGCATCTTTTCTGTAAACTAATCCATCATCAAATGCTAGCTCTAGACTGTTCATATTAAATTTATTTTCATTATAACACCTGGTGCATCAGCATGGTGAGGTAATGAAATGTTCCACCTCAGGAATTTTCAGATGCAGATACTCTCATTGATAATGGATATTACATAAGAGAAAATCCAGGTTTTTCTTTTTTAAAAAAATCTGAATACTCTAGTGCTACCCAAAATCTACTGAAGACTTTCTTCTATTTGTACTACAACTAAGGATCTGTGTGGTTTCAAAGAACTTATGGCTCATAGACCTATTATAACTAAGGAATATTTTTAGTTATTTTGAAGTTAACTGAAAACACCCTAGGGCACAAAAAGCTATGGTTTAGAATCTATGGAATCTGGGACTGGGACTTTCATATGTATATGTATGTTGATTGCTTTCTTATTTCCACCAACTGTAGATCTGATAATCAAGAATTAAACATAATATTTTTTGTTAGAATATGGTAAAAGCACAATGTTATTAATAGTGAATTTTATTTGGAATGAACTGAGAAGAATTTTCAATATGGTTCCTGACATTTTAAAGACATTTGGATTGATTTTAGAACTTCACAGCTGATGGAATTAGAAAGTATTTTCCAACAGTCATAAAATTATTTGATACCTGGAGGCTTAGTTTGTTTCATCTCATGTGATGTTATTCTAGCTTAGAGAGCATTCAATCTCTAATTTAGAGATTGAAATATACCTGTGAACTCTATGTGTAACTGAAATATTTTCTTCTAAAGCCTTTCTAATATTTTATATTAACATGATTTCTTTAATTCTGAGGTTGAGTGGTAAAGAGATTATAGGCTAAATTCAGATGTGCAGTAAGTCATCAGATTATTTACCATAATGATGATATTATAGGTTTAAATTGAATCCAATGTACAACTACTAAAGAGCAATTTTTTGCTATGGAGAGCCTCTGTCTAATAATACAAATTAACTTGCCCAGAGAGTGCATAGGTGACCATGGAGGAAGCCTCTGGACTGTGTACAGGTTGGGGTTAAATTTTTGATTCTAACTCAGTTTTTCCATATTCTAAATGTTAACATAAGGTTGAGCAAGTTCATGAACATGAGTTTGAGCAAGCTCTGGGAGTTGATGACGGACAGGGAGGTCTGGCATGCTGCAGTCCATGAGGTCACAAAGAGTCAGATAAGACTCAGCTGACTGAATAGAACAAAACATAAGTAACAAGATTAACAATGCCCCAAACAGAAAATCACTAAAAGGATTTAATGAGATAGTATACATAAATATTCTTAGCTCTAACGTAGTACCCTGTAAATGTTAATTATTATAATTCAGAAATATATGGTCAGTTCTTAGTTATCATCAAGCTTAAAATGTCATTGAGTCATATAAATATTGTTTTCCTAAAGATAATTTTAATAATTCCATAGTGGAAATGACATTAACTAGTAATCAAAGGCTTCAAGTTTAATCAAAACCACTATGAACAATGTACATTTAGGCAGTCCCTTCATCTTCTCCCAGCCTTGGACTTCATCCCTCAAATAAGAATTCTGATGCTTTGTAGGGATAAGATACAATAAGTAGGTAAAAAGTTTCATAAACTCTATTTTAAGCAATAAGGTCTTGTTACTATCAACAAGACTTCTATTGACTCAAGTTCTCATTACATGTATAAATATTTGTAGTCATTATAGAATTGTTTAGGGCATTTTTTTCACATCAACTGCACCAATCAGTTTGAACAGTTCTGTGCAAGTTGTAGAGTGAGCATCATTTCATAGAGAGCCTGTAAACCACTGTGGTTTACAGTGATTTGCCATTTCAGTAATTATTGTCTAAATTTCTGTTTTGATATCTCTAGGTTGTTGGCTGTTACATCTAAGATGCATTGCTATTTAGCTCATCAAGTGCTTATACTGTTTCTCTTCTTGAGGGTGGGCACCATAATTTAAACTTCTTGATTGATTATCTTGCCTTCTCATGAAAAGAAAACATGATCTTAAATAAAGTAAAAAGATAAATGAAGTTGGGGGCCTTTCTTCTTCTTTGTCTATTGTTTTGATATTTGTATTAGTCATCTGAAATGAAGGTTGAAGGGACAAGAATAGTTTATTGAGGATTGCCTGAATCCACCCCTATCAGAGGGCTTCCCAAGTGGTGCTAGTGGTAAACGACTTGCCTGCCAATGCAGGAGACATAAGAGATGTGGGTTCAATCCCTGGCTTAGGAAGATTCCCTGGAGGAGGGCACGGCAACTAACGCCAGTATTCTTGCCTGGAGAATCCTGTGCACAGAGGAGCCTGGCAGGCTATAATCCATAGGTTCACAAAGAGTTGGACACAACTGAAGTGACTTAGCATGTACCCTATTAGAAGTCTTCCCTGGATGGCTCAGTGGCAAAGAATCCAGCTGCCAATGCAGGAGACATGAGTTTGATCCCTTGGTTGGAAGATCCCCTGGAGAAGGAAATGGCAACTCACTTCAGTACTCTTGCCTGGGAAATTCCATGGACAGAGGAATCTGGTGGGCTACAGTCCATGGGGTCGCAGAAGAGTTGGACATGACTTAGTGACTAAACTACCGAGTTGCTTAACCTTGGTTTTATCTATTACTATAAGGATCGTGATGGAACTCTCTTAGTAAGCACCTGCCGCTGCTAAGTCGCTTCAGTCATGTCCGACTCTGTGCGACCCCATAGATGGCAGCCCACCAGGCTCCACCGTCCCTGGGATTCTCCAGGCAAGAACACTGAAGTGGGTTGCCATTTCCTTCTCCAATGCATGAAAGTGAAAAGTGAAAGTGAAGTTGTTCAGTTGTGTCCGATTCTTAGCAACCCCATGGACTGCAGCCTACCAGGCTCCTCTGTCCATGGGATTTTCCAGGCAAGAGTACTGGAGTCGGGTGCCATTGCTTTCTCCTACTTAGATATAATTTCCTTAGTTGAATGATTTTGGAAAACTCAGAAGGTATTTTTTCCATTCAGCAACTTCTATATAAAGAATTAATCTTTAGAAGCCAAATAATGAGACAATTACACATATTTGCTTTCCTATATTAAAAGGCATGCATGCATGTTCAGTAGCCTCAGTCATATTCTATTCTTTGTGACCCTACAGACTGTAGCCCACCGGGCTCCTCTGTCTCTGGGATTCTCCAGGCAAGAATACTGGAGTGGGTTGCCATGCCCTCCTCTAGGGGATCTTCCCAACCCAACCCAGGGACTGGACCTAGGTCTCCTGCATTGCAGGCAGATTCTTTACTGCTGAGCTGCCGGGGATATCCCTATATTAAAATATCAAAGTGTAAAATTAAAATGAGAGGAAAGCAACTTGTAACCATAAAATATTTCTCTTTAAAGATAGCATTTTGAAGTTTACAAAGCCTTTCTCCTTACATTATCATGATGAATCAAAAAATGAGCAAAAAGTATAACATGTCAAACTGTGAGTATGGAGCTTAATTAAATGCAAGAGAAATGAATAGTACTGGATATTGCTTTGTTAAAGCTCATGACTTCTCAGAGATTTCTGGTCCTCACTGCAGAAAACAATGGGATGAAAAAAAAAAAAAACTAAGTCCAGTTGCCTGATGGAGTAGTAATCTGAGAATTGGGCTTTGAATACTTTCCTTTCTTTGGATACATGAAGTAGCCGAGCATTACTCTGTGTGGGTTGGTTCCACTTTGTGTTTTGGCTTTTGTATTCCAAAACGAAATAGTTTTCCTTGGCAGACACAGCAGTAGAGTAAGTCTAGAGTAGGTGGAGTGTGTGTATTTTATTTTTTTAAAGGAGAGTAGGGATTTGCACAGTGACCCAGATGTGTGCTCTCTGAACTCCAACTGTCTGTGTTCAGATATGCAATGTGAAGGGAACAGGGTTTAAAGAGACCCCTTTGAATACCTTGGGGGTATTTCTTGCACAGTGTTTTGGCAGCATGCTCTTCTAGCTGAATTAGATTTATTGCTGAAGCACTAAATCTTCATTATACGTGACAACCTTACTCCCCTGCCGTCCTGGTCTCTTTCCATTCAGTCTTTTTTTTTTTTAAACTCCACATCTTGTTTCTTCCCCTTCCCTAGCCCCAAGATCCCCAGATATTCTACATTCCACTCTATCTCAAAGTTGAAATTGCATTAAATTTGTGAATGTGTCATTCACAGATGTCAGAAAGTAGAAAGCAGAGTAAAGGTTAAAGATGTCTCAACCAATCCATCAGTGTTTAGCAAGGAGGGCACTGGAGCTTGTAAAAGTGATCTGTATGGCTGGATGCCTGACATAACTCTATCAATGAGAAGCAGTCCCACACTTTCTGGCTAGGTGTAGTTACAGGTGTGGATGGAGAAAGAATACTGTCTCAGGTGTGTGGTCCACTTTCCTATCCAGCTCTGGAAGCCAAGGTAAGGAGTCAGTGTGAATGCTCAGTGGACTTCATCTCCTGTCAAACTTCTCTGGAACATTTAATAACTTAAGAAAGCCTAGACTGTAGAATAGTGATAAATTAAGGAATATCAAGAAAGCTGCTTTTCTTTAGTCTGGCTGAAGAGGAAATTCCACCTAGGTCCAAATTGCTTAGATCTATCATTCAACTTGTTCAAAAGTTATGATATAGTCATATGTTCTTTCTTTATTCATTTACTGCAATAATACTAGATTTGAGCAATGATATCAATTATTATGTATAAAGTCAGCAAATATTACTCTCATGTTCCTCATACAGGTCTGAAAGTCATTCATTCATTCATTTACTACTTACTCATTTAATAAATACTTATAAAATACCTACCATGTGCCAGACACTGTGAGATATATAACTGTGAACAATATGACAAAGTATTTCCCTTTCAGTGAGCTTTCAATAAGGGATGAGACTCAGACCAGTAAGCAGCCAATTGCAATGTAAGTGCTCAATAAAAAGAGGAAAACAAAGCTATCATGATACAAAGATCTTCTAACTGACCCGTGTTAGTTATTTGCAATAGGTGGTGCCTGAGCAAAGGCACATAAAAAGAATTAAGAGTGAGAATGGATGTGATATATGGGAAGTGAGGGCAGTTCTGTCTGTCTGAGCATCAAGGATGGTGAGAGAATAAGAGTGAAAAATCCTAAAAGAAGCAGGATGCTTGTTGATATGAACTTGACCAGGAACTTCCAAAGCACATCCACCATTCCTAGACCCTGGTAGCAGAGCTTCCTGATTCCTACCGAAATGCCCTTCACCTCTTCAGTGTGCTTTGAAACACTGAATGCCACTTTCAGCTACCATTATGTTTAGCTTCTGGCATATATGAAAGTGATTGAAACAGAGGAATAAAGAAACAAGCACTAAGTAAAGGTTTTCCAATTCCATTGAAACACTGGCTATCTTCTTTTGCAGTTGAGAAAGAGGACATGTCATTGTTACGTCAATGAAAAAGTTATTTATAAAAATATGTAACATATGAGGAACATAAATGACACACTGAATAAAAAACAAAGCTGCTCAAAGAAAAAAGTGAAAATAGAGGTTAGCAGGTAAGGAATTTTGATTTTAAAAAAATCAAAAAGAAGAAATTGTTCTCTAACACGTAGAAGTGTCTCACCTTGTTATCGACTGTCCTGGAGAGTGCTGTGGGCATTGTCAGAGAAGAAATCGAACAGACTGTTCCCCCATTTGTCCATTTCACATGGAAGGCTTCTGATAGATACAGAAAAATATTATTCATTCATGATGTTGAAACACAGCTTTTGTCTTTTAAATGGGCTCAGTTAATTTAAATGAATTAAATAGTAAATTTGAAGGCAAGTGCTACTCCAGATCACTTAAGGTCACCTTTCACTGAAGTCTGATCTCTTTACCTGATGTCAGTAGCAGTTGTGTCTAAGAATTTGGCCCACTGTCCTAAAGCTCACCAGGTTTGTTGAGGTCTTTTGAGTCCAATTTTAACCCCAGAACCTTGACATGGCTGAATTTTAGACTGCTGAAGCCATTTTCCAACAACACATGTCAACGAGTTGTCCAGGTGTTAAATATATACAGTTTGTAATATATACCTCAGAGCTTTAATTGGCATACCTTGATGCTAAATTCTTCTTTGTGGACGGTAGTTTGTTGAAACTTTTTGAAGTGTTCATTTATAAACAAGAACAGATTCATTACGTTAAATTTGGCTAAGGTACAAATATGATAATCTAGATTTTTAGAAAAATGCCTGCAAATTTTTTCTAGGAACATTCTCAGGTTAGATTTCATAAATCTTACCTGAAAGAATCTCTTATCTGCCAGAGACTTAACTTCCTTCATGAAACACACCAGGTAAAATGGAAATCACTTACCATGTATCTACAAAAAAGCAAATAAACAGGACATCCAATTTCACATAGTTTAAAAGCTATGTTTAACAATATGGTTTCTCCCTACAATATTCTTCTAATTTTTAAAACACTGTTTGAAATGCCATTTTTCATGAAATAGTTTCTAAATTTTATAAATTGGATTTCATATCAACTTTATTTAAATCCCTTACTATACTCTTAAACCTCTCCTACTACTGTCTTAAACCTCCCCTCATACTTTGTCTTACACTTATTCATGAACTCTAATCAGTTAACTTTCAAAATAATCAGTGTTACAGACTCTGCATTACCTATTTTAAATATTCTACATTGCATACATGTGCTGTTGTTGCTGTTCAGTTACCCAGTTGTGTCCAACTTTTTGTGACCCCACAGACTGCAGCATGCCAGGCCTCCCTGTCCCTCACCATCTCCTGGACTTTGCCTAAGTTCATGTTCACTGCATCAGTGATGTCCAGCCATTTCATCCTCTGACACCCTCTCCTACTTCTGCCCTCAATCTTTCCCAGCATCAGGGATTTTCCAAAGAGTTGTCTGTTCACATCAGATGACCAAAATACTGGAGCTTCAGCTTTAGCATCAGTCCTTCCAGTCAATATTCAGGGTCGATTTCCCTTAAGATTGACTGGTTTGATCTCCTTGCATTCCAAGGGACTTTCAAGAGTCTTCTCCAGCACCGCAGTTCAAAGGCATCAATTCTTTGGTGTTCTGCCTTCTTTACGGTCCAGCGCTCACAACCGTCTCTCTGTTCCTCAATTTTCTCACCTATAAAATTAAAACATTAACACAGACAGTATATAGATTTTCCGTAAGGATCCTAAAAAACAATATATCTAAGTGCATTGAGGAGGCAGTAAATAGTTGCTCTAGTTCTGCTCTTTAGCAGAATTTCTATTTTTCATTCTATCAAAGCATTTTGTACCTTTTAAGGTATCTATTTTTCTTGTACACATACTAATTCATGAAATGTAATTGCTTTCTTGGTTATTACAGCCAATTAGTTTAATTTACCTCTAAAAGCTACAGCGTGCTATTCTTATCTAAAAGAACAGCCTTGTCTTACATGTAATATACAGTGATGTGTGCTGCTAAAGGTCCTTAGAGTCCTTTTCCTTATGCCTAGGGAGATTCCTTGTGTCGAGAAATGAAGTGTTGTTAGAAACAGTGAGAAGTTAATGGATCGACAACAGTCCAGTGAGCTGTAACATTATGGTAACATTAGGTAATGATTTATGTCCCTGATGTTCCTAGGTGACAGGGGAACTGAGATTGTAAATTCATGTAGATTTAAATTGCTGCACAGGAGGTGCCAGTGGCCTTTGTTTTCTATTTTGAGGCACAACAAGGACAGAGGAATGACGTACTAGCCCACACACTAGCTAAGCTCATGTTACATTTCACGCTCTGCTCCATCTTCTGATTTCGTTTTTGTGTGAGGTAGTTCTGCTATTTTATTTCATGTTGTAGTATATTTACCCCCCCGACCCCCGCCCCTATACAGCCTCATGACTAATTCTAAATGACCGAGGGCCTCCCACCTTATTACTTTCCAGGTCCAAAACCACCTGCTGTCATTGAAAACAGACACAGTGATGTGTTTTCATCATGGTCATCATCAGATGCCTTCTGTTTCTTGTACTAAAATTCACCAGAAGTGTTTATGCAAATTATACTCACTGTCAGAGTGACTTCTGAATGAGCAAGTGTCAAAATTGTTGCAAAGGGTTACTGATCTGATAAAATTCAATGGGGTTATGCAAATTATACTCACTGTCAGAGTGACTTCTGAATGAGCAAGTGTCAAAATTGTTGCAAAGGGTTACTGATCTGATAAAATTCAATGGGGTTATGAAATTTTTGTTTCTGAATCTGTGTACATGAGAATTTTCAAGTCAGATTCATGCATAGCATTAAGGTTAAGATTTTGACTTAAAATTTTTATTGTTCAGGTGATTATTTGAGAAGTTAAAAAAATAGACCAAAAGCCAGTATTTCTAGAAAAACACTTTAAAATATTTTATCTCTTAAAGAACTTTTACCATAAAAGAAAACTTTTACTTACTTTTGTAGAGAAGCTTATTAATATCCCCAGAGTATTCTGGCTAGTACAATTTGGAACCAGAAGAATCCAGGTCTTTTGAGTCTTATACCAGTGTTCTTTCTGTTGTTGAATTGCCTCTCTGGTCATATGTAATATGAACAATATAAAATGTTTTGTCTGACAGAGAAATTTATACATGGGCACAGGTACGTAAGTATGTATATATTCTATATGCATACATTTATCCAGTAAGTATCTATTTTCTTCCATATTGTAGAACAATATATTTCAAGACTGTTTAACAATGCATCCATTAAAGTACAAATAAATAAAATACCAGAGCCAAAGAAAGTTTGATAAGAATGATAAAACATTAAGAAAGTTAAAATATACTATGAAATAGAAAACATTAAGTGTGGTGACTTAACTAAGAATCAACACACAGGTCATGTTAATAAATACAAATGACCTGAACTCATCTATTAACAGAAGAGAATTCTAAATTGGATCACAAGGCAAAACAGAGAAAACAAGAGATTTATTTAAGTGAAAGTGACTCAGGAAGACTGAAAATTAAACAACAAGTAACAACATACCGGACAAATGAAAATAGAAAGGACACATCATTGTATCAAAAATGGTTGGACTACTGGCACAAACACTAAAAGACTTAGAAGAATCCTTAATAATGATAAAGAGTGCATTCTGCAATGAAACTCTGACATATGTGAATTTGATAGAAACATTGCATTGTCATTCTTAGAGCAAAAACAAACTCAAATGCATACAAAAACAAAGAGACAACATTAGTACCTGACTTTTATTCACTCTCTTAGCCTTTGACAGATTTAGTGGATAAAGATTTTTAAAGGAACTGAAGACCTAGATAGAACAAAAGACCTTATAGTGTTAACTAATATGACAAACTTTGTATGTAGCTTGGAAACAAATTTTATATGCTTTTTTTACATGTTCAATGACTATTCACAAAATTTAGTTTAATATACGACATTAAAAATATCTTAATACATGTAAAGCAGGAGAAATAATACAAACAATATTCTCTGACCATAATATAATATGAGCAGAAATAATGGCTAAATAAGAAAGTAACAAATACTTCCATTTAGAAATTAACCCCCCCAAAAAAAACCTTTCTCAAATAACAAGAGAAAAAAAAAAAAAGCCTAGAAAATAAAATGAAAACACTCAGAACCTAAGAAAATTCTCAGCCTTAATATTCACATTAATGAAAAATGAATAGTAAAAAGAAGTGAATAGAGCATTCATTTCAGAAAGGTGGAAAGGAATAACAAGTAGCCTTAAGGAAAGGAGAAGGAACGTAGTGGCAAGAGAAAAGCAGAAATTAGGAAATTAGGAAATGGAAAGAACTTAGAACTACTGAATAAATCCAAGAAAAGGGCCTTAAAAATTAGGTAAGCAGACCTACTCAAGGACAGCAGGAGGAGAAAGCACAAATGTGCAAATAAGAATTGACGAGGGGGAAATAACTATAGATAGGGAGAAATCTAAAAGGACCACATGATGTCTTTTAACCTCCTTCAAAAACCTAGCACATCGTGATAAAGTGGGAGATTTTCTAGGAAAGATAAATTTTGAAAACAACCCTTACTGCAAGTAAATAGTTCAAATGTCATAAAAGCAAGGGAAGAATTTGTACTGTGTTACTGTCTTTTCTCCACCCTAAAGCTTTAGTCCAAGAGTATGTTTTAGTGTATGGAGCATAAAACTCATTTATTTACGTGCTCTATGACATAGAAAATAAAATTTTGAATTGTTTTACTCAACTTAGCCTCATTTTTATAACTAAACCTGAAAAATAAAACTTTAAATGGCATTGAAACATGTATAATATCATATAAGAAATGAATCGCCAGTCTATGTTCGATGCAGGGTACAGGATGCTTGGGGCTGGAGCACTGGGGTGACCCAGAGGGATGGTGTGTGTGGGGGGAGAGGTGGGAGAGGGGTTCGGGATTGGGAACATGTGTACACCTGCGGGGATTCATGTTGATGTGTGGCAAAACCAATACAATATTGTAAAGTAAAAAATATATATATATTGACCATAAATTAAATAAATTCCACCATAAAAGAGAAAAAAAATCTTATTCTAAGGGAGAAATTCTAAAAGGGGAACTTTAGGAACATTCCCAATAATGTTTTAGGAAAAGACAAATGTGCTGTCACGGCTATTTTTTTAAGATTCTAAAAAATGTGACCATTCATCTATTAATAACTCTTATGAATGGAGAGTGAGCATAAGAGATGAACGCTCTTTTCTAGTTAAGCCTTTTAAGAAGAGGTTCACTCTGCCATAATCTCCACCAACTTTTAGCATTCAACACATATGACAATGAGAACATGGGGCTTGGCAGGGCCACAAAAGATCCCTGATTCAACACATGGATGAAATTGAGCAACTACAGGGAGCACTCATTTTAGGCTTTATGTGAATGACAGATAAACTGCTCTTGTGTTTGAAGCACATAAAGATGTTTAGGTCCGTTTGTTAAATCGGTTTCAGTTCAGTTCAGTTCAGTCGCTCAGTCATGTCCAACTCTATGCGACCCCATGAATTGCAGCACGCCAGGCCTCCCTGTCCATCACCAACTCCCGGAGTTCACTCAGACTCACGTCCATTGAGTCAGTGATGCCATCCAGCCATCTCATCCTTGGTCGTCCCTTTCTCCTCCTGCCCACAATCCCTCCCAGCATCAGAGTCTTTTCCAATGAGTCAACTCTTCGCATGAGGTGGCCAAAGTACTGAAGAGTTTATTTTTATTTTGTTTTTCTTATTGCAGCTCTCAATATAAGTCTAGGACCCAATACCACAGTATGTGTGTTCAGATGTTCGGTTGTATCAAACTCTTTGCAACCCTATGGACTATAGTCAACCAGGTTCTTCTGTCCATGGAATTCTCCTGGCAAGAATACTGGAATGGATTGTCATTTCCTTCTCCAGGGGATCTTCCTGACCCAGGGATTGAACCCTCATCATTAATGTCTCCTGCATTAGCAGGGGGATTCTTTTGTACCAAAGTACAGTTCAATAAAAATAGGTCTCTAGAGAGCTATAATAATAGTGTTTCCTAGTGTTTGAGGCTTTCTGATGGTGCAGATTGAACTAAGGATGCAACTCAGTTAAACTAGAGGATTGTTTATCTTTGATATTTCCTTCCACATATATGGGGCTTCCCTGGAGGCTCAGATGGTAAAAATGTGCCTATAATGCAGGAGACCCAGGTTCGATCCCTGGGTCTGGAAGATTCCCTGGAGAAGGGAATGGCTACCCACTCCAGTAGTCTTGCCTGGTGAATTCCTTGGACAGAGGAGCCTGGCAGGCTACAGTCCATTGGGTCACAAAGAGTAGGACACAACTGAACAACAAACACTCACTTTCAAAATATATTTACTCTCAGGTGTTTTTGACAAATATAGGACAATAAATACTTGAAGATTTATCCTCTGACAAAGGCTTGCAATCTAGGCATTGTGACTTTCTGATAAGGAGAAATTCTATTTACTTAAGTGAAGTAAATGATACATGAATTGTGAAAAATGAGGATTCTAATTAGGACTCTGATGTAAATAGGTAGTCAAGCCTTTTGGGAAAGAAGTCAGCCATACTAGCATCATTAGGCAGTTCCAGGATCACTTAAGGCATCAATCAATCAATCAGACCATCAATCCATCACCCTCAACAGCATATGAATAAATAATAAATCCTCAATGGCTGTCAACTTAAACATAGCTGACTTGATGTCCACTTACACCTTTTTTTAGAGCGTAAACCATGATATGCCATCCATTGCCACTTAAAATCCTAAAAAATGTACTTACACCACATTTAGGTTGGTCGAATAAGTAGACTTGAGGGAGATTTCTTGCATATCAGTTGGTTGCTTTCAGGGTCTTAACTTCTGTATGGTAAAATTGGAAGGAGAGAATATGATATTATGCTAAATTTGTCTAGATTTACCCAATGGAATGGCCTTCTCTGTAGCTCAGAAGGTAAAGAAATTGCCTGCAATGCAGGTGACCCAGGTTCAGTCCCTATGTCAGGAAGATTCTCTGGAGAATGGAATGGCAACCTACTTCAGTATTTTTGCCTGGAGAATCCCATGGACAGAGGAGCCTGGTGGGCTGCAGTCCATGAGATCGCAAAGAGTCAGACACAACTAAGCGACTAACATTGCATATTTGCTAAGTCGCTCCAGCCATGTCTGATTCTACACATGAACATCACCAGATGGTCAATACTGAAATCAGATTGATTATATTCTTTGTAGACAAAGAACGGAGAAGCTCTATACAGTCAGCATAAACAAGACTGGGAGCTGACTGTGGCTCAGATCATGAAATCCTTATTGCCAAATTCAGATTTAAATTTAAGAAAGTAGGGAAAATCAGTAGACCATTCAGGTGTGAGCTGAATTAAAATCCCTTATGATCAAACAGTGAAAGTGACATAGATTCAAGGGATTAAATCTGATAGACAGAGTGCCTGAAGAACTATATGTGGAGATTTGTAACAGTTTAGAGGAGGCAGTGATCAAAACCATCCCCAAGAAAAAGAAATGCAGAAAGGCAAAATGGTTGTCTGAGGAGGCCTTACAAATAGCTGAGAAAAGAAGAGAAGTGAAAGGCAAAGGCGAACAGGAAAGATATACCCATCTGAATGCAGAGTTCCAAAGAATAGCAAGGAGAGATAAGAAAACCTTCTGAGTGAACAATGCAAAGACATAGAGGAAAACAACAGAATGGGAAAGACTAGAGATCTCTTCAAGAAAATGAGAGATTCCAAAGGAATATTTCATACAAAGGTGGGCAAAATAAAGGACAGAAATAGCATGGACCTAACAGAAGCAGAAGATTAGATGAGGTGGCAAAAATACACGAAAGAACTATATGAAAAAGATCTTCACGACCCAGATAACCACGATAGTGTGATCACTCACCTAGAGCCAGACACCCTGAAGTGTGAAGTCCAGTTTGAGCCTTAGGAAGCATCACTACGAACAAAGCTAGCAGAGGTGATGGAATTCCAGTTGAGCTGTTTCAAATCCTAAAGGATAATGCTGTGAAAATGCTGCACTCAATATGCCAACAAATTTGAATAACTCAGTGGCCACAGGACTGGAAAAGGTCCATTTTCATTCCAATTGCAAAGAAAAGCAATGCCAAAGAATGTTCAAACTACCACACAATTACACTCATTCCACATGCTAGCAAAGTAATGCTCAAAATCCTTCAAGCTAGACTCCAACAGTATGTGAACTGAAAACTTCCAGATGTATAAGCTGGATTTAGAAAAGGCAGAGGAGCCAGAGATAAAATTGCCAACATCCATTGAATCATAGAAAAAAAGCCAGAGAATTAAAAAAAAGTCTACTTCTGCTTCATTGACTATGTTAAAGCCTTTGACTATGTGGGTCACAACAAAATGAGGAAAATTCTTAAAGAGATGAGAATACCATACCACCTTACCTGCCTCCTGAGAAACCTGTATGCAAGTCAAGAAGAGACAGTTAGAACCAGACATGGAACAATGGACTGGTTCCAAACTGGGAAAGGAACATGTCATGGTTGTATATTGTCACCCGGCTTATTTAGCTTATATGCAGAGTACATCATGAGAAATGCTGGGCTGAATAAAGCACAAGCTGTACTCAAGATTGCCAGGAGAAATATCAATAACCTCAGGTATGCAGATGACACCATCCTTATGGAAGAAAATGAAGAGCAACTAAAGAGTCTCTTGATAAAAAGGAGAGTAAAAAAGCTGGCTTAAAACTAAACATTCAAAAAATGAAAATCATGGCATCTGGTCCCATCACTTCATGGCAAATAAGTGGGGAAACAATGGAAACAGTGACAGGCTTTAGTTTCTTAGGCTCCAAAATCACTGCAGATGGTGACTGCAGCCATGAAATTAAAAGATGCTTGTTCCTTGGAAGAAAAACAATGACAAACCTAGACAATGTATTAGAAAGCAGAGACACTACTTTGCCTACAAAGGTCTGTCTAGTCAAAGCTATGGTTTTTCCAGTAGTCATATATGGATATGAGAGCTGGACAATAAAAAAGGCTGAGTGCCAAACAATTGATGTCTTCAAACTGTGGTGCTGGAGAAGACTCTTGAGAGTCCCTTGGACTGCAAGGAGATCAAACCAGTCTATCCTAAAGTAAATCACTCTGAATAATCATTAGAAGGACTGATGCTGAAGCTGAAGTTCCAATAATTCTGATGTGAAGAGCCAACTCATTGAAAAAGACCCTGATGTTGGGAAAGATTGAAGGCAAGAGGAGAAGGGGACGACAGAGGGTGAAATACTTGGATTGTATCACCGACTCAATGGACATGAGTCTGAGCAAACTGCTGGAGATCATAAGGAACAGGGAGGCCTGGTGTGCTGTAGTCCATGGGAATCTAAGAGTCAGACATGACTGAGTGACTGAACGACAACCACTATCTCTGTTAAATGTAGGACTTAAATTTTCCTTGGGTTCTGGACTCATAAACCAATAAACATTATTTTAGCATCTTTTCTCCCCACCACCCTCAACAACCTAATACTATCAGTCAGAATCTGGAAAACAAATCATTCCACTTATTTCAGAGGTATTTAATTCAGATAATTGTTTACACAGTGACTTGAGAAGACAAACAGAGGACAGTAAGTTATCCTAGAGGTTATCAATGGTGAGAAGATGACATTGTCCCTATGACTGAAGAGACTTGAGGACAACCTACTATTATCAAAGACTGACCACCAACGCCGCTGGCCAGAAGCAGAAACCAGCCTGCGAAGGTGGGTACATGGAAAGAACAGGTGTGGCAGGAGTGGGATCCTCTATAGAGATACAGTCACTGCCAGATGCCAGCAAGGCAGACAGAAGGCGCAAGATAACCTAGATGTTCCTTTCTCCTGTTCTTTAATTTCTTGCCATTGCTTCTCATTGACTCAGTTTTGCCAAAACCGACTGTCAAGGGGGTTGAGGAAATGTAACTACCTGCAATACAGACAGAAGAAAGGCAGGGGATGGATTTGAGTGCAGACAAATGACAGCCCTGTCTCCCTCCTCATCCTGCCCAGTGCGCGCGCGCACACACACACACACACACACACACACACACTAGTTCACCGTGGTTTTTCTTTCATTTCAGGTCCACAGAGAGCTCTGTCTCAATTTTCTTTAATTTGTCTCTATCACTTCACTGTTTTCCTTGAAATTTCTTTCTTTCTTTTTTTTTTTTAATAACTGCTGAGTTTGGAGTGGGGTGGAGATGGGGGGTATGACCTCAAAGCATGAAAGCACGCACGTAGGCTTGACCAGAGATATCATATTCTCTCCTTAGCCCTGGTGTTTCACTTTATTATTATTTTTTTAGGCACAGTTGCTGAGTGAAAAGAGAGTAGACTTTCAGTGCAGTCAGATCTGGATCTGAGTTTCAGCTTCACATTAACCAACTGTGTGATTATTTTTGGATGGGCTACTTAACAAGTTTCCTTATCTATAAAATGAGAATGATAACTTTGACCTTAATATTTGTTTAATGATTAAATAAAAGAGAATATCCAAATTGCTATATCACAAACCATGTACTATGTGTGTTCTCAATATACAGTTGTTATTATTATTATTATTATCATAGCTATGTTCCATTTCATTCCTAGTTAAGTTAAAGCACTATTAGATTGGACTTGTATTCTCTGATATATGATTTTCATCTTATTTTATCAAGAAGACATTGATTAGTAGAACTCAGAGTAGAATGAACTGTAACCTGTTAGGTATCAAGTATTATGTGGCTTTTTGTTTGAGTATGAAGGATATGCTTAGGAATTAGTATGGTACCTATACAAACCTTGCTTTTATCAACTGAATCTATATATCATAAAACACATTAGCAGAGAAAAAGCACATTATAACCCAGAGAAAATTTTAAGAGAAAGGGAAGATTCATTCAAAATATATTTTAATGCAAATTCCCAAAACCAAAGATTTTAATCTCAGTACATAATACTTCACAACTTATTGTTGAAATAAGTTGTACTTATTTTTCAGTACTTGTTTTGTTGAAATAAAATGTTAAGATTTTAATATCTCAGAGGACTTCTGCAAATGTAGATCTAACACTTTCATATTTTATAGCCTTTGAACACCAGAATTTGGTGAGGAAAATTTTTCTTGCTCTACAAACACTAAGTAATACGGACATATGCAACCTGAAAAGAAGCATAACTTCCATATTCTTTCCCCCTCCATTTCATTTCAAAACCTTATCAGAAAATTTCAGCGTCTTTTTGTTACTTCTAAGGAAGAATGAATAGCTCAGTTCACACTTGACCACTATTGCCCCACTGTTCTCCTTCAGAGGGTGTCTTCTTTAATGGGTTGGTTTTACATAAAAAGGATTTGACTATATTCAGTATTAAAACAAACATCAATTAACATATTTGTTGGGCTTTCATGCTGCCAAATCATTGGTTAGACTCACTGTTTCCCTTCCCAAGCTTATTTTGGCATGGTCAGAACTATGTCTGAGCTACCCAGACTCTTTCCTAACTTCAGAACCCAAATGTTTGGCTCCATTATCGGGTCAATGAATCATCAGGATCTATCAGACTTCACAGGACCATGTAAGTAGTTAGAAAGCTGTTTCATTGCCTAGTATCTACCCTGTCCCATTTGATTCACATTTTCAATTTGATTACAATCGATTTATACTGTTCTCTACATGGCTAGTGGAAATATACAATACAAAGGCTGAAATTAGACTGTGTGGTAACTGTCTTTCTACTATTTCCAACATGAGCGGTTCTTTATCACTAAATGTTCTGGAGGACTGAAATTTTGACCAATGCAAGTATAAATAATTGTAATGGTTGTAAGTGTATTCCTGGGCAATGAGAAATTCAATTTGTCCTTGTCAAAATAAAAACAAAAGAAAAAAACATCAGTTGGTTGGAACCTTTGAGGCAGTGGAAAGCATTCATCAGAGATTAATTGGAGAGGGAACTAATTCGAAAATGGTTTAACTGCATCAGTTTTGCATCGATCTGACTGTAATAAATGTCTTTTTGTGTCTCTATAACAATGGTGGCGGTTGTCTTAGGGTCAAAATATCCACAGGGAGTTTGTTGAAAGTAGCATGAAAGGATATCATGGGGAAGGGAAAAAAGGAAAATGATTGATGATGTGTTGAGGGCTTCATTCTGTGAGAATAATCTAAAAGTTTTAGTATTTTTTTCAGTACTGTTTTAACTGTTTTTCGTATAAAGTAGAACTATGGTAAAATACTGTTTAACTTTATATGGATCCAAATGTGTGGACTCCATACTATTTGGTTGATTGTTGCTATGTCAAGCGCCACATAAATGAGAGGGGCAGGTAGGGAGGAGGCTCAAGAGGGAATATATATATATAGTTATGACTGATTCATGATGTTGTATGACAGAAGCCAGCACAACATTGTAAATCGTCCAATCTTCCAGTTAAAAATTAAAAAAAAATTCATTTGGTAGAAAAAAAAAGTCACAGAAATATTTATTCTCAAGATATATTCTTGAAAATACTGAGAAATTGATCCACAGGAGAAATAGTGCTAGGACTTACCAGCTTCAGAAATAACCACATTATCTCAAAACACAAATTTTATCTTAGACTCTCAATCACAAAGAATAAGTGAAAATGTTGTGTGACTATAGTAACAGCTTTGGATAACTATAGAATATATTTCACATTTATTATAGGAAAGCAAATTTAAATCACATGTGCATAAAAAAAGAGGCTCTATTTTTTCTCAATCTTTAGAAGTATCTTACATTTAGATGGTCTATTAATAACCACAAGATACTGCACACACTGTATGTGCCATACACTGTGTTTTTCAAGGTACATTGTGTTGTTATCTGATGTAAGCAAATTAAAAAGAAGTTCATGGGAGAAAATACTAAGGAAAAGACCCTTATGGACAAGTTTCATGACTCCCCAGGTGGTACAGTGGTAAAGAATCTACCTACCAATGCAGGAGACTTAGGGCTTCCCCTGGTAGCTCAGATAATAAAAGAGTCTGTCTGTAATGCAGGCAACCCGGGTTCAATCCCTGGGCTGGGGAGATCTCTTGGAGAAGGGAATGGTGACCTTAAGAGACATGGGTTCAATCCCTGGGTTGGGAAGTTTCCCTGGAGTAGGAAATAGCAACTCACTTCAGAATTCTTGCCTAGAAAATGCCATGGACAGAGGAGACTGGTGGATTGCAAAGAGTCAGACACAACTGAGCCTGCACGTATGAATGCACAGCAACAAGTTAACAACAATAGAATAATGACCTATATATTAAGAAATCATATTAATATTTAATATAAGTGGTAAACATAAATGTTAGGTGGGCCTAGAAAAAGAACGAGAATGATTCTATAGGATAAACACACAAGTTGGTCTCATTACTTTTTGATCACTTCTCAAATTAAGAAATCAATCACCTTACCCTTTTAAATTCAATAGCAGGCAAAAATATACAACTGGGACATGAGAAGAAGGGAAAAGGAAGTTGCACCATACATTTGTGTTTGCTATATACAAGGCTACTGTGGAAATGTGAAGGAAGTGTCTTTCATTATTGTTTTTATTTTTCTGGGTTTGAATTTTTGTTCACTCCAAAGATCCAAATGTGAGAACTTGCTCTAAAGTCCCAGCTTGTTGATGGACAAGCATCTTCTTTCAAGGTAATAGGGAAGCTGTTTTAGTAACTCATATTTTTGGAAAATCAGTGTTTGCTGTAATTTGATCCTGATTGCAACCCATATCTCACCTGCATTTATCAATGCCAAGCCACAGAAATGCCTAGAAGGGCCAGAGTGCTCCCTGTTCGTGCTATGCATTTGTGGTATTTTGGCTGCTTCACTATAAAAATATTATGCCACAGAAAATACACTCTGATTTCAATGTAACAAGTCAACCCACAAACATGAAACTGAGTGTTGGTTTTAATATCCTTAACTAATTTGTGTTTCCTTGAGAGTAGAGAGCAAGAGTCAATTCATGGATTCATGTAACCATGCTTGGGGAAAAAAGCAAATCCTATGTCAAATCTCAACAATGTTTTTTCCTTTTCTCCGACACCAATGCTTTCTCTCTAGCTTGCTCTATTTGTCTAAAATAAGTTTAAGCAGTTTCATTTTATGGATTATGTATGATATTTCCATTTATAAGTAAGGAGAGCAACTCTTCCATAAATGAGAATAAGAAATTCTGAAAATGATTAAGAAATGTTCAATCATTTTCACCAGAGAAAAGAAAAAGTACTTCTTAGGCTTAGAGATGCAGGTATTCCTTCATTTACTCATTTAGTGCATTTTCTGTCATTACAGATTTTAGGACAAACAATTTGTTGGAAATTGAAAGGGAAAAGATAAACAAGTGATGATCCAAGCCATCAAAAAGGCCCACATGGAGAAAAACACACTGATGCAAAGGCAATTGCAATAAAGGGACCTGAGTGCTTAAAACTAGTATGTATGTTAAGGTTTTATCTATCCCTTTAAATTCAGATTACATTAGAGCATTCTTTTGGAGCTATAGTTATTTAGGCCCATAGGTATTCTTCCATAGCATTTTCAATGTCAATATCTGTGTAATGTCAACTATTAGAGAATATCTACTTAGTTGCTCAGTCGGGTCTGACTCTGCAACCCTGTAGACTGTAGCCCGTAAGACACCTCTGTCTTTGGCGATTCTCCAGGCAAGAATACTGGAATGAGTTGCCATGCCCTCCTCCAGGGGTTCTTCCCAACCCAGGGATCGAACCCAGGTCTCCTGCACTGCAGGTGGATTCTTTACCATCTGAGCCACCAGGGAAGCCCAAGAATACTGGAGTGGGTAGCCTATCTCTTCTTCAAGGGATTTTAATGACCCAGGAATTGAATTGGGTCTCTTGCATTGCTGGTGGATTATTTACCAGCTAAGCTACCAAATGAGCCCAGAGAATAGCTAATGTGGTGTAAAGCAAGCGGTTTTGAGTAAGGAATCATACTTGTCCCAGTGGTGACTTTTTATGTTTTGGGCAACAAGGAAAATGATTGATTCTCAATACTTCTTCTCTTCCCTGTGATGTGAACTGACTACTTTTATGATAAGAGGAAGAGTGAGTTAAATTAAATGCTTAGCAATGAAAGTAACAGGCTCAATTTTGTGTACTCTTTTTTATTATTAATGAGAAATGTCGCTTATGGAGCCTGTTTCTCCTGCATAACTCAGCAGAATTATCAGGTTCTCAAAATGCTTCGGATCTTTGCCCTTATTTAGGGCATATCTTAATGTAAAATTTAATGTTTTAATGTGATATTTTAGAATGGATATAGATAGCTACAGACATAGACACAGATATTATGTTTATTCATTCAAATTACTTTTTATGAAATAATTACAGTAATTTGCCTTTTATTATGGAACTTAGCTATGTATTAAACACCTTTATTTGCATCCCCTGAATGCATGTGCTGATAAATCTGGTAGTTAGGGGTATTTCCAATGTTTATGAATGTGTTTATGAATCTAGAAATGTATAAATAATATGTCTGATATGCAAGAAAATTAACTTTATCTCCATGCTCCCTAATTCAGCTTGCTTGTATCAGTAGGAGATAAATTCTGTGGAGGAACACTCAAAGAAGAATATTTGTTAGGTCCAAAGAAGGAATATTTCTAAACCTATTTTCATGGAGGAGCCAAAATATCAATAAATTTGGATTTTCCAACTTATTATAGTGTACATCCGATGCCCAGAGGGTGACCTGAGATGGTTGCTAAATCTTCCTCTGTCCAGGTGCCCTCATCCATATGATACAGATAACAAATAGCCTGCTTTTGTGTTCAATAAATCTCTCACTTAAGCCAGTGATAAGTGCTATGTAAATATTAGTTGGAATACTTTGTAGGTCCACTGCTGATACATGTTATTATAGAATTTAAACCTTCTTTGAATTTCTCTTTGCAACCGCATGGACTGTAGCCTGCTCCTCTCTCCATAGAACTCTCCGAGCAAGAATACTGTAGTGAGTTGCCATTTTCTTCTCCAGGGGATCTTCCCAACCCAGGGATCAAACATAGGTCTCCTGGTTGTCTGAGGAGGCCTACAAATAGCTGAGAAAATAAGAAAAGTGAAAGGCAAAGGAAAAAGGGAAATATATACCCAACTAATGGCAGAGCTCAAGCCTTCTGAAGTGAACAATGCCAAGAAATAGAGAAAAATAATAGAATGGGAAAGACTAGAGGTGTCTTCAAGAAAACTGGAGATACCAAGGGAACATTTCTTGCAAAGATGGACACAATAAGGAGAGAAACGGTATGGACCTAACAGAAGCAGAAGATATTAAGAAGAGGTGGCAAGAATACACAGAACTAGACAAAAAAGATCTTCATGACCCAGATAACCATGATGTTGTGGTCACTCACCTAGAGTCAGAGATCCTGGAGTGTGAAGTCAAATGGGCCTTAGGAAGCATTACTACAAGCAAAGCTAGTGGACATAATGGAATTTCAGCTAAGCTATTTCAAATCCTAAAATATGATGCTGTTAAAATGCTGCACTCAGTATGCCAGCCAACTGGAAAGCTCATCAGTGGCCACAGGACTGGAAAAGGTCAGTTTTCATTCCAATCCAAAAGAAGGACAGTGCCAAAGATATTATACAGTTGCTCACATTTCATAATCTAGCAAGGTAATACTCAAAACCCTTCAAGCTTGTCTTTCACAGTGAGTGAACCAAGAATTCCTAGATATACAATTTGGATTTAGAAAAGGCAGTGGAACCAGAGATCAAATTGCCAAAACATCTGTTGGATCACAGAAAAAGCAAAGGAATTCCAGAAAAACATCTACTTCTGTCTCATTGACTATGCTAAAGCTGTTAGACTGAGTGGATCACAACAAACTGGAAAATTCTTAAAGAGCTGAGAATACCAGACCACCTTACCTGTCTCCTGAGAAACTTGTATGCAGGTCAAGAAGCAACAGTTAGAAATGGACATGGAACAATGGACTCTTTCAAAATTCTGAAAGGAGTACATTAAGGCTACATATCGTCACCCTGCTTATTTAACTTATATGCAGAGTACATCATGTTAAATGCTGGGCTGGATGAATCATAAGCTCAGATTAAGGTTACTGGGAGAAATATCAACAACCTTAGATATGCAGATGATATCACTCTAATGGTAGAAACTGAAGAGTAACTAAAGAGCCTCTTGATGAGGGTGAAAGAGAAGAGTGAAAAAGCTGGCTTAAAATTCAACATTCAAAAAACTAAGGTCATGACATCCTGTCCCATCACTTCATGACAAATAGATGGGGAAAAAATGGAACAGCTGCAGATTTTATTTTCTTGGGCTCCAAAATCACTGCTGACAGTGACTGCAGCTATGAAATTCAAAGACACTTGCTCCTTAGAAGAAACACGATGACAAACCTAGATAACATATTAAAAAGCAGAGAGATTTTTGTCACTGTGTTGACAAAGGTCCGTATAGTCAAAGCTATGGTTTTTCCAGTAGTCATGTATTGATGTGAGTGTTGGACCATTAAGAAGGCTGAGCACTGAAGAATTAATGCTTTTGAGTTGTAGTATTGGAGAAGACTCTTGAGAGTCCCTTGGACAGCAAGGAGATCAAACCAGTCAATTCTAAAGGAAATCAACCATGAATATTCATTGGTAGAGTTGAAGCTGAAGCTTCAATACTTTGGCCACGTTATGGGAAGAGCGAACTCATTGGAATAGACCCTAATGCTGGGAAAGATTGAGGGCAGGAGGAGAAGGGGCTGACAGAGGATGAGATCACTGGATGTCATCACTGACTCAATGGACATGGGTTTGAGTAAACTCCAGGAGATGGTGAACAACAGCGAAACCTGGAGTGCTGCAGTCCATGGGGTTGCAAACAGTTGGACAAAAGTTGGCGACTGAACAACGAACAGCTTCTTATATCTATCAGAGAATTGAGATCATAGGGCAAACTGCTGACCTTCAAACTGAGGAGACAGATATGGAAGATACAAAGAATCTCAACTTACCAGGGTAGAAAACCATGAGCAGAAATCTCCATGGAAACCAGGGTCAGGAGAGGAAAATATGAACTTCAATTGACGAACTGTTAGAGGCTCACAGTGGACAGGCTTGAGGGTTAAAAACTCCAAGAGGACCCAGTCATCTGAAGACCCTCACACTTTTGCTAGTTTTACTTCCAGGGGCTTCATGAGGTCCTCAAGGTGGGTATCAAGAAAATCTCCTCATGCAGTAAGAGATAAAAGAAACTATTTTGAAATGTGCTAGAGCACTCTGTTCATCTTAACAAGACCTTCCTGTAGGAGAAACTATTTTGCTAAAGCCTAAAAGATATTAGGGTTTTACCAGAACCTAGCTTATTTAGGGGAAGAAAAGTATCTAACTCCAGTCAGCAACAGCCTTTCACAGGGGAGCAGTGAAACACCTAACACCAGTCCCCTCCAGCCTTCCATGTGGGAAAAGGGAAATACTCAACCCCACGTCCGTCTAGCCATTCTGTCTCAATGGGAGAAAAGAGAAGAGTGAAGTCCACTTGGAAGGACCGCTTCCAAGACAGAAAGCAGCTTGGTGTATTTGAAGACACCCACTGGCTGCAGTAAGCAGGATCTGATAGAGGATGAGGTCAGAGCAGAAAGACCCCAGTGTATGTTGGTATTTTGTTAGGATAAAGAGTTTGGATTTTATTCTAAGTTCTATAGAAAGACTCAAGCAATTTTTAACAGGGAAGTAACTTGATCTGACTTGTCATTTAAGGAAGAGATGCTGGCTGCTGTATAGAGAACGGAATGAACTACATAAGAGAAGGGACAGAGGGATGATTTAAGAATCTGTGGCAAACAGAGTGAAGAGAGTCAGAAAGAGAAAAACAAGTATCATATATTAATGAATGTATGTGGAATTTAGAAAAATGGTACAGATGAACCCAATTGTAGGGCAGGAATAGAGATGCAGATGTAGGGAATGGCCCCAGTGCAGGGGGCCCAGGTTTGATCCCTGGTCAGGGAAATAGATCTCATATACCACAACTAAAGAGCCCGTTTGCCTCAACTAAGACCTGACACAGTCCAATAAATAAATAAACTGTTAAAAAATAAAACAGGCTAACAAACATGGCAATTTTTAGACAGAAGTAATCCTCTAGTAAAAATATAAAATGACCAAACTGGTGTGTTAATGAAAAATTGAGTTATTCCTAAAATTATTATCAGAACCTAATTCCCTAAAGACATTTCTGCAAAAACTACTATGGAATAAATGGTTTTATATTATATGAGCTCGAAAAATATAGCAAAGTAAAAGATGTTACTATTCCATTCAGATTATGAAACATAAAGATCTTTCTTGATTTATTATGGGATTACAGCTTGATAAACCCATTGTAGTTTGAAAATATTGTTGTCAAATATTCATTTAATACACTAATCTACTGGACATCCTAATCCAGCCTAGCTTACTTTAAACATTTTTAGAACACTTACATTAGCCTGCCATTGGGCAAAATCATTGAACACAAGGACTATTTTTTAATAAAGTATTGACTGTCTCATGTAATTTATTGAAAACCTTACTGAAAGTGAAAAATAGAGTGGTTGCATACACTGGATGAAGAATAGTTACAAGTGTATCAAATTTTCCCCCTTGAGACCCTGAGGCTGACTGGTTGGCTGCTCAACCGCATAAGAATCTCCTGCTGCATATTGCCAGCCCAGGAAAATATCAAAATTGAAAGTATGGTTTCTACTGAATGTGTATCTCTTTTTCATGATCTTAGAGTCAGAAAATCATAAGTTGAGCCATCACAGACCATTTGTATTTAGTTTTAGCACCAAAACTCAAAATGTCCCTGAAAGTGTAGAATTTAGGTTTATTTACAGATATTTTAATAAAAACTCTATATAAGATTTTAAAACAGACTATATCACATTGAAATAATTATCCATTGTGACCACAGAGTACCCCACCACCACCAAGCAGCAACATAAGGAAAAACATTAGCAGAATCCAATGGAAAAATAATAAATGTGTTATTAGACAACAATCATTGATTGAAAAGCTAAGATGATCATATGTTTCTATATGATATTATAGAAATAGAGAATTTCCTCAACATTTAAAATCAGGAAGATGCAAGGCTTCATGGGTTGGAAATATAGATGATTCAATCTAATAAAAATGGAAAATTCAAGCTATGGAAGTTCTCAGATGCTATGCTAAAGACTTTGGATTTTTCTCTAGGGGGTAAAGGAGAGCCAGTGATGAGTTCTATTATAAGCAAGAAGATCTGGAGGAAGAAGGAATAGTCCTCAGTGAGTCAAACTAAACAGGTAGCAACTCATGGGCCAGGAACAGAGCTCATGCTGAGCTGGGAAGGGGGAGGGGTTTTGTCACAAAGAATGGTATCCTAGTTTAGACATAGTCAATGGTCTTCCAGAGATTAAGGTCTAGAAAGTTAAAAAATGCCTAAAATAAGTAAATAACTTTGTATTCTACTGCTATCAAGTCTTGTATTCACTTTATTTATTTATAAAGTTTTTTTTTTGTTAATGTGGACCATTTAAAAAAATATTTATTGGATTTTCCCTGTGATATCCTTCTGATAGAGATAGGTAGTGAGGTAGGGGGATGCCAGTCTAAAAATTTGACCTTGAATTTCAAATATTTTAATTTCAGTTTTAGCTGTTTGTATAACTAAAGAAATGTGTGTTTTTGTTATTTCTCATGAAAATCTTGTGGAATTCATTTCTTTTTTATCACTAAGATCTAGAAACAATAGATGGAAAGGAAAAATTTTTTTACATAATAATATAAAGCACTATGTGCTGTGTGCTGTGCTTAGTCGCTCAGTTGTGTCTGACTCCTTGTGACCCCATGGATTGTAGCCTGCCAGGCTCCTCTGTCCATGGGGATTCTCCAGGCAAGGATACTGAAGTGGGTTGCCATGCCCTCCTTCAGAGGATATTCCCGACCCAGGGATCAAACCCAGGTCTCCCACATTGCAGGTAGATTCCTTATAGTCTGAGCTGCCAGGGAAGCCCTATAGTCATTGTTCAGACAACTATCTGTGTAGATTATATTGTATTCACAACATAGTGCTTTTCTCTCAATATGGGTTTAGACTGCAATATTTTTGAGATTATTCTTTATCCCAGGGAAGAGTGCATATGTGTGTATTTTTATGCTGGAATCCATGAAATATCTGGTATCATAGAAAAAATGCAAGAATATATTATTCAAAGAACTTCAGATTGTGATAGGAAAGCAACCCAAATTGGCCTAAGTTAAAAAAAAAAATCTTGGTTTCCATACTGAAAATTCCAACAGTACCAGCTTTTATCATGGCCGGATCTAAGTGTCATCATCAGAGCCAATTTCTCTTTACATGTCAACCCTGTTTTCCTCTTAGCCTTATTTTTATGCCTTTATAGTGACTGATGGAAGGTCAGACTTACTTCATCCTCTCTGCTAGCAGTCTTAGGAAAAAAAAAAAAAACAAACAAAAGCCTAAACAAAAACCTTGTCTTTCCTAGTTGCCCCAGAAAAAATCCTGGGATTACTTTGATTAGAGCAAAGAGTGATTAACGAATCACCATGGCCAGACCACAATAGTGATTGTCCAGATCTGGGTCATGAGCTCAGCTCTGATTCCAGGGGTTGGCTTAGCCCCACCCCAACCACATGGAATGAAAGTGGGTGGAGTTGATCCCCGAGGAAAGTAAAGATGCTATTAAAGGAATACTGGGTATGAAACAACACATGTCCACCCAGCAGCCTAGGCTGGCTTCTCTGTACATTGACTGAGAAGGCTGAGTGGTAACCAAATTTTAAATTGCAGAACCATTAGACTAATAGATTGTTTTCCAGAGGCTCTCGTCATCTCAAATCCAAGTCTCACCCACTGTTTTCCTGATCTTACTTTGGACTTGCGACCTCAGTCTTAGGGAAATGCCCTGGGAGATGATTACTGCATCCCAGGAGTGCCCAGATTGAGAAAAGGCCACGAGTAAAACCAATCTGCATCAAGTATCTGGCATTTAACACCCCCCCGCCCCCCTGGGAGGAAACTAGAGAGTTTTGCTTGGAATGATCCCCAAACTACATCCAAAGCTGCGACATCCATAAACTTTGTGGTTGGGTATTAATGGGAGCAAAGTGACAGGTGAGTGACGGAAAGTCTGACGCTCGTGGATGGGCATTCTATTACCTAGAAGACCCAAGTTTTGGGCAGTAAATAGCAGGGAATGGGACAATGACCAAAGGCCATGCTGAAAGCAGAGCTAAGAGGAGCACAGGACAGACAGTAGCTGCCAAGTCGATGACTCAGGAATTGACATGAGACAAATCCTCTTGTTTCTTTATTTTCCAAATAAACTAGAAGGTGACCCTTAGATACAGGAGGTTGACATGTTAGTTACACAATAATAGAAAACAAAAAATTAGAAGCAACAGCAAAAGGTACAATGCATTATTATTTTCAGATGGGAAAGCTGGAGTTGAATGACTATTTCAACAGTCACTATTTTAAGTTGTGAAGACACAGCACAATATTGCAAAGTGATTTGGCATTTTAATAGGCCACAATCAAATGATGATTAAAAACTGGAAGCTTGAGCTTCCTTGCATAAAAATTTTCTTCATCTGCTCTTCAGATGGAAATTTCTTATTCCTGCCACCTTCATACAATATTGTTCTCATCAGTTTTCTAGATGGCAATAATCAAAATAAGTTTGGGGCATAGGAGACAATTCAGGAACTTGGTAAAAAGAATTAAAGTGGGGACTTTTTGACCACAAACACTACCAAAAAATTATGAATATAATCATGAAATAATAGTCACTTGCATTCAACACTGTATAATGTTCTTTATGTGTACATGGTGCTGGGGAAGGGGTGGGAGAAGAGCTTAGGAAATCAATAAAACATATCCTAGATGCTTTGGGAGTTTCTAAGATCCTGATACAGATTTAAATGAAAAATAACATTTATGCAAATATGTACTAAATGAAATAAGTGATGTACCAGAGAGTGGGCTTCCCTGGTAGCTCAGTGGTAAAGAATCTGTTTGCAATGCAAGAGACACAGATTCGATCCCTGGGTGGAGAAGATCCCCTGGAGGAGGAAATGGCAACCCATTCCAGTATTCTTGCCTGGAGAATTCCATGGACAGAGGAGCCTGGAGGGCTACAGTCCTTGGGGTCACAAAAGAGTCAGGCACAACTTAGTGACTAAACTACCACCACCACCAGAGAGAGCACAGATGGAAAGCAATGTTTATGTTGCTTTGCAATCGTCAGTTGAATTATAGGACGATGACCACAGGAAGTGTCTATACTTTGTGGAAACCTGAAGGGCTTACAGATAATAGGATTATGGCTCTACTTTCATCCTGTATGAACTTCTTCTTGGGCAAATGCAGAGGCAAAGTCTCTTTTTCACCCTATAGGCCTCTAACTAGAGGATCTGTACTGACCGTAGACAATTCGCTGAACTTTGGACCTGGCTAATGTGAGCAAATAGGAACGAATCAGATTTCCAGAGAAATTGTCGACAATTTCCAGCCATCATTAATGTTCACTGCTCCCTTGGATTTTAGCCACGTTCTTACCTTTAATCACTGGACACCCATAGGATAATGCAGCACACCTGGGACTGGGAATAATTTACCACTTGCAGATGGGTTAGCGCTGCAGTTCACTTGGACAGAGTTTTGCATTTATTCTGGGTCCCAGAGGCCTTCCTTTTATAGTGCAGTTATATCCACTAAAATTATAACTTCCAAAATTCTGTTCTATTTTATTGCTCTCGCTAAGTATTTATGACCTCTACTGCTTAAGTGGACATTTCTAGAGATTTACTGCTGAAAACTTTCAGGAGAACTGCATAAGATTGGTGCTGCCGGTGCTGAACTATGAGACTTGACTCTGTAAGAACGTTTCTCTGAGATGCCAAGAGAAAGTATATCCAGTTTCGGTGCCCAAAACTTTAAGAGCAAATCACATTGAAATATGGAGAGTTCACTTTGTATGGCATCACCACCCAATAGGCTGAATGAGCTCCTCATATTATGCGGACTGATGTGTTGACTTTTTTGGTCCTAATTTAATGCAGGTAGCCAGAGATTGATTTCTTCCTTGAATACGTGGTGAAACTAGTTAGTGAATTGTATCTTTTTGCATATTACTGCTTATACTCAAAAGAGACCTCTTTTGTCAATTTCCTGTCCACTTTTCATATCAGTTTCCTTTTTGGTAAAGCGATTCTGTGTTCTCATACTGCCTTGGCAGGCAGAATTTGCCGCAAGTGTTACTGAGGGGAGTCCCAGGACAACAGGGGCAAAGAATTTTGGGGGTTGAACTGCTTTCTCATGCCAGATTGAAGGATTGTGCACCTTTTAGACTAGAAGATATACGAGAAATGAGTATTTATTTCACCATACATAAAGGCCTGGTTTGGGAAGAGGACTGGCCAGGGGAAAGTTGAGAACTTGTCACACTCTGTCACCAGAAGAGAAACAGTTGGTTGTGTCTTGTTAGATTCTTAGCAACCCCCTGTCCTCTCATCCCTGTTCTGACACGTCCATAGACATAAAAAACCCGCATTGCACCCTTTTACTGAATACACAGATATGTGTACAAATAATATTAAAAAGACATATTTGTTATTTGTGATTCGTGTTTTATAGCCTGCAGGCTATAAAAACTAACACACACACACACTCACACACACAGGGCTGGCTATCTATACCAACACAGCGTGCATCTGATTTCAACAAAGCAACCAAATAAATGCCATCTGACAACGGTTTCCGAGTAGTGCTTTATGTTTTGCTGACAGTATTAGCTACGACATGATAAAATTCAGTAACAGACCCCAATCCTGCTGAGTCACTTGGTGACACCACTAACCACTCAGTTGTCCCATCTTGAGGACTGAAAATGGCCCTTCCAGATGATCAGGTCACGTCGGGCCACTCTTCTCAGAGCTGCATGGATTCCCCTGCTTCCCCAGAACCAGAAACAGGAACTTCCAAGCGTCTCTCATGTAGTCACACTAGGGAGGGATGGTGGGAGGAGGAGAAGAAAGATGAAAGAGACATATTAAACCTATTTGGGTGCCTGGTTTCTCAACTGCCCCCACCTCTTCCTTGACATCTTCTGCCTCCACCCACAGCCTCTCTATTACTGCCACAGGGAATGGCTACTTCCCAGATGCATCATGCTTCTGCAGGGCCATGCTCTGCAAAATATGGTTTATCTCATGCTAGGGAGTACCTGGTTGTCCTTAGGGACTTACTCAAGTGTCAATTCCTCCCTGAATATGCCCCTAGCTTCCCAAGCAGACTTGTAATTCCTCCCTCTGTGTGCTGCTAGTACTTAGATTCATTAACTCAGGACTCTATTGTAATGATATTGTGGCTTTATCAGTTTCTTCCATCAGATTCCAAACCCTTGGAGGTCAGGAACCAGGTCTATTTTCATTTTGGTAACCATCTCTCTCTCTTTCTGGTCCCAATGTCTGTTCCTTTTTTTTTTTTTACCTTGTCTCAGGTCTCTGGACCCTTTCTTCTGTCTTCTTAGCATGTCTAAGTTTGCAGATAGCCCATGGAAGCAGATGGACAGACTCAAAGTCCCAGGAATCTAAGAATCTGGTACTCCAAGGCTTCCTACCCCCAAATTCTTGACTCTAGAATAGTGAGCCCAGAGTATGCACTTACTGAATCTCACTGAGAAGAGGGGGTAAACAGAAATGATGACCAAGAAGCTAGTCCTGAATTTTCTATGTAAATGCTGTGATGGTGTGTTGCAAAGGTGACTAAATGACATGCAATCTTAGAGTAAACCATTAACATTGATGCTGAATGTTGACCAGAAGTATAAGTGGGAAATAGAAAAAAAAATTTATTTCAAGCTACCACATTTTGGGTGTTTGCTATGATGCCTGGCACTATTCTAGATGCTTTACATACACTATATAATTTAGCTCTCATCACAGTCTTGTGAAGAATATTAGTTATTTCTCCATTTTGCAATGGAGAAACTAAGGTAGAAAGACAGGTTAAATAAGTTGCTCAAGCTCATGCTAGTTGGCAGGTAGAAAACAGGGGTTTCAGAAGCTAGCAGTCTAGCTCCAGAGTCTGCCATCTTAAATCTATATAGTCTTTCCAAATAAAAGCTAAATTTTTACATGATTTCATAGAAGCAGTGTTAACAGGTTAATTTATTATTTATGCATAATTACCTAGCAGCATAAGTATGTATCATAACTAACACATCATGGTGTGGGTACTAAGTAAGTTACTGTGATGCTGAGTTCCTAGAATAACAATCTATGTATATATAACCAGTGTTCATAATTTAAAGCTTATGTAATTTTTGAACTTGTCCAGCTTCTGTGTTTCATACTTTATAAATGTAGAAATTAAGGAACAAAACTGCTTAATTAATAGGCATAACTTTGTTAAAAAAAAGGTAAAATACCCAAATTTCTGATTCCATATTTCTTTATTCACGGTCACAAAAGTGTGTTACAGAACTTTTACTTTAATGTTATTTGACTGCTGTACAGGTGCTAAGATCTTTCACGTAAATACTGAAGAACTTGTAACTTTAATGACTGAGCAGAGTTACAGAATGATGCCTGAGGGACACAGCATAGTTTTAAGAAAGTTGACTGAAGTATTCTTAAGAATAATAGCTCAGTTACATTGAGGGCTTCTTATATACCAGCAACTGTCCAAGGTTTGTTGTTGTTGTTTTTTTAAAATATACTGACACCTTAAATTTTCTGAAAAAGTCTAAGTACTACAAGTGTTATCCTCATTTTACGGATGAGAAAACTAAGGCTAAGATAAGTACATTGCTCAAAGTTACACAGTGAATAAATGGAGAACTCAAGACCAAGACTGGAATAGGGCAGGTTTTGCTTCAGTCACTACACATACTGCTTCATTATGCTATATTATCAACTTTTTTCCTAAAGGAAATCAGCCCTGAATATTCATTGGAAGGACTGATGCTGAAGCTGAAACTATAAGACTTTGGCCACCTGATGCGAAGAACTGACTCATTGGAAAAGACCCTGGTGCTGGGAAGGATTGAAGGCGGGAGGAGAAGGGGATGACAGAGGATGAGATGGTTGGATGGCATTACCGACTCAATCGACATGAGTTTAAGTAAACTCCAGAAGTTGGTGATGGACAAGGAGGCCTGGTGTGCTGCAGTCCTGTGTCGCAAAGTGTCGGACACAACTGAGTGACTGAACTGAACTGATCAACTTATGGTAGAAAAATTTAGCCAAATTAGTGAAATTTAATTATTAGTCCGAGAGGTTTAATCCACTAGACAAATGACCACAGTGACAGCTCAGAATCTGAGGCTCTTATTCTCTAGGGTAACTGCCAGTGTCTTAGTATCACTTAATGGCAAGCCAAAGAAGTTTTATACAATCTTTCAGGAGATTTTAGATGCTAAAACACACAGCTTTGAATTCAGGTAAGAATAAGTGTTTATTTATTTATTTTTTTATTATTTTTTTTTTAGATTTATTTTTATTTTTTTATAAATTTATTTATTTATTTAAATTTTTACTTTACAATTCTGTATTGGTTTTGGCATAGATTGACATGAATCCACTGACAACATCAAGAATAAGTGTTTAAAAAGTCTATATTTTTCTTTCTTTTAGAGTGAACCACAGATCCAGAGACCACAAGTGTTCTGAACTGGTTTTTGTTTGTTTGTTTTCTGAGCAATTTTTTTTTCCTTCAATAATATTGCAGCCAAGCAGTCCATAGTACTGTCTATATTTAGGAGATAACCTTAAACTAAATATTGGCATCATTCCTATGAAGAATAGTCTAGGTCAACACATCTTTAATTTTGGTACCCAAGGGATGTGGGCTTTAGCATGGTGGCAGTGGGAAGGGAACAGCACCATTTGTCAAGGCTTGTCTGGTAGCTGAAGAGTAGCTACCCTTTCTGGCATGAGGCATATCTCCCTTTTCCTCCTTCATTCCTTTTTCAACTTCACTGGGTTGGGTTATTTATCCCACTTCACTTATGTTCCTTAATCTTGATCTATCTGGGTAGAGCAAGCCATCTCTTTTAGTTAAAGTCTGAGAAAACAATTGGAGCTTTGTGGATCATGGCATCATGAGGACTGGAAATGGGCATTCTTGGAGAGATGGAAAGAGAGGTAGGCCATTTTTAGTAAGAACAGGATGTAACCACTTACATTTTTTTCCAACTAACAATGTAGGTTGCTTTGAAATCAGTGGATAAGGGGAAAGAAAAAAATACATGTTAAGCCAAAAGTGGCTTTAAATGGGTTTAGTTAAAATGGATTTAAAGAGAAAATAATGTTTGCTGTGGGTTTATCATATATGGCTTTTATTATGTTGAGGTATGTTACTTCTATGCTTGATTTCTGGAGAGTTTTTTTTTATCATAAATGGATGTTGAATTTTGTCAAAGGCTTTCTCTGCATCTATTGAGATAATCATATGGTTTTTATCTTTCAATTTGTTAATGTGATGTATCACATTGATTGATTTGTGAATATTGAAGAATCCTTGCATCCCTGGGATAAAGCCCACTTGGTCATGATGTATGATCTTTTTAATACGTTGTTGGATTCTGTTTGCTAGAATTTTGTTAAGGAATTTTGCATCTATGTTCATCAATGATATTGGCCTTGTTTTCTTTTCTGTTGGGTCTTTGTCTTGTTTTGGTATTAGGATGATGGTGGCCTCATAGAATGAGTTTGGAAGTTTACCTTCCTCTGCAATTTTCTGGAAGACTTTGAGTAGAATAGGTGTTAGCTCTTCTCTAAATTTTTGGTAGAATTCAGCTGTGAAGCCATCTGGTCCTGGGCTTTTGTTTATTGGAAGATTTGTGGTTACAGTTTTGTTTTCTGTGCTTGTGATGTGTCTGTTAAGATTCTCTATTTCTTCCTGTTTCTGTTTTGGAAAGTTATACTTTTCTAAGAACTTGTCTATTTCTTCCAAGTTGTCCATTTTATTGGCATATGGTTGCTGATAGTAGTCTCTTATTATCCTTTGCATTTCTGTGTTTTCTGTTGTGATTTCTCCATTTTCATTTCTAATTTTGTTGATTTGACTCTTTTCCCTTTTTTTCTGGCTAATGGTTTGTCTATTTTATTTATCTTCTCAAAGAACCAGCTTTTAGCTTTGTTGATTTTGGCTATGGTCTCCTTTGATTCTTTTGCATTTATTTCTGCCTTGATTTTTAAGATTTCTTTCCTTCTACTAACCCTGAGGTGCTTTATTTCTTCTTTTTCTAGTTGCTTTAGGAGTAAGAAAAAGAAATAAAAGGAATCCAGATTGGAAGAGAAGAAGTAAAACTCTCACTGTTTGCAGATGTCATGATCCTCTACATAGAAAACCTTAAAGACTCCACCAGAAAATTACTAGAGCTAATCAATGAATATAGTAAAGCTGTGAGATATAAAATTAACAAACAAAAATCCCTTGCATTCCTATACACTAACAATGAGGAAACAGAAAGAGAAATTAATGAAACAGTTCCATTCACCATTGCAATGAAAAGAATAAAATACTTAGGAATATATCTACCTAATGAAACTAAAGACCTATATATAGAAAACTATAAAACACTGATGAAAGAAATCAAAGAGGACACTAATAGATGGAGAAATATACCATGCTCATGGATCGGAAGAATCATTATAGTGAAAATGAGTATACTACCCAAAGCAATTTACAAATTCAATGCAATCCCTATCAAGCTTCCAGCGATATTTTTCACAGAACTAGAACAAATAATTTCAAGATTTGTATGGAAATACAAAAAACCATGAATAGTCAAAGCAATCTTGAGAAAGAAGAATGGAACTGGAGGAATCAACCTGCCTGACTTCAGGCTCTACTACAAAGCCACAGTTATCAAGACAGTATGGTATTGGCACAAAGACAGAAATATAGATCAATGGAACAAAATAGAAAGCCCAGAGATAAATCCACACACATATGGACACCTTATCTTTGACAAAGAAGACAAGAATATACAATGGAGTAAAGACAATCTCTTTAACAAGTGGTGCTGGGAAAACTGGTCAACCACTTGTAAAAGAATGAAACTAGATCACTTTCTAACACCGCACACAAAGATAAACTCAAAATGGATTAAAGATCTAAATGTAAGACCAGAAACTATAAAATCCTAGAGGAGAACATAGGCAAAACACTCTCTGACATAAACCACAGCAGGATCCTCTATGATCCACCTCCCAGAATTCTGGAAATAAAAGCAAAAATAAACCAATGGGACCTAATTAAAATTAAAAGCTTCTGCACAACAAAGGAAAATATAAGCCAAGTGAAAAGACAGCCTTCCGAATGGGAGAAAATAATAGCAAATGAAGCAACTGACAAACAACTAATCTCAAAAATATACAAGCAACTCCTGCAGCTCAATTCCAGAAAAATAAACGACCCAATCAAAAAATGGGCCAAAGAACTAAATAGACATTTCTCCAAAGAAGACATACGGATGGCTAACAAACACATGAAAAGATGCTCAACATCACTCATTATTAGAGAAATGCAAATCAAAACCACAATGAGGTACCACTTCACACCAGTCAGAATGGCTGCGATCCAAAAATCTGCAAGCAATAAATGCTGGAGAGGATGTGGAGAGAAGGGAACCCTCCTACACTGTTGGTGGGAATGCAAACTAGTACAGCCACTATGGAGAACAGTGTGGAGATTCCTTTAAAAATTGCAAATAGAACTGCCTTATGACCCAGCAATCCCACTGCTGGGCATACACAATGAGGAAACCAGAATTGAAAGAGACACATGTACCCCAATGTTCATCGCAGCACTGTTTATAATAGCCAGGACATGGAAACAACCTAGATGTCCATCAGCAGATGAATGGATAAGAAAGCCGTGGTACATATACACAATGGAGTATTACTCAGCCGTTAAAAAGAATACGTTTGAATCAGTTCTGATGAGATGGATGAAACTGGAGCTGATTATACAGAGTGAAGTAAGCCAGAAAGAAAAACACCAATACAGTATACTAACACATATATATGGAATTTAGAAGAATGGCAATGATGACCCTGTATGCAGGACAGCAAAAAAGACACAGATGTGTATAGCTGACTTTTGGACTCAGTGGGAGAGGGAGAGGGTGAGATGATTTGGGAGAATGGCATTGAAACATGTATAATATCATGTAAGAATCGAATTGCCAGTCTATGTCCGATGCAGGATATGGCACGCTTGGGGCTGGTATGCGGGGATGACCCAGAGAGATGTTGTGGGGAGGCGGGTGGGAGGGGGGTTCATGTTTGGGAACGCATGTACACCCGTGGTGGATTCATGTCAATGTATGGCAAAACCAATACAGAATTGTAAAGTAAAATAAAAAATGAATTAAAAAAAAAAGAATAAAATACTTAGGAATAAATCTACATAAAGAAACAAAATATCTGTATATAGAAAACTATACAACATTGATGAAAGAAATCAAAGATGACACAAATAGATGGAGAAATATACCATGTTCATAGATCAGAAGAATCAATATAGTGAAAATGAGTATACTAACGAAAGCAATCTATAGATTCAGTGCAATCCCTATCAAGCTACCAGTGGTTTTTTCCAGAGAACTAGAACAAATAATTTCACAATTTGTTTGGAAATACAAATAAAAAAACTCGAATAGCCAAAGCAATCTTGAGAAAGAAGAATGGAACTGGAGGAATCAACCTGCCTGACTTCAGATTATACTACAAAGCCACAGTCATCAAGACAGTATGGTACTGGCACAAAGACAGAAACATAGATCAATGGAACAAAATAGAAAGCCCAGAGATAAGTCCACTCACCTAAGGACACCTTATCTTTGACAAAGGAGGCAAGAATATACAGTGGAGAAAAGTCAATCTCTTTAACAAGTGGTGCTGGGAAAACTGGTCAACCACTTGTAAAAGAATAAAACTAGAACACTTTCTAACACCATATACAAAAATAAACTCAAAATGGATTAAAGATCTAAATGTAAGACTGGAAACTATAAAACTCCTAGAGGAAAACAGGCAAAACACTCTCTGATGTAAATCATAGCAGGATCTTCTATGGCCCACCTCCCGGAGTAATGGAAATAAAAGCAAAAGTAAACAAATGAGACCTAATTAAACTTAAAAGCTTTTGCACAACAAAGGAAACAATAAGCAAGGTGAAAAGAGAGCCTTCAGAATGGGAGAAAATAGTAGCAAATGAAGCAACTGACAAAGAATTAATCTCAAAAATATACAAGTAACTCCTGCAGCTCAATTCCAGAAAAATAAACGACCCAATCAAAAAATTGGCCAAAGAACTAAACAGCCATTTCTCCAAAGAAGACATACAGATGGCTAACAAACACATGAAAAGATGCTCAACATCACTCATTATCAGAGAAATGCAAATCAAAACCACTATGAGGTACCATCTCATGCTGGTCAGAATGGCTGCTATCAAAAAGTCTACAAACAATAAATGCTGGAGAGGGTGTGGAGAAAAAGGGAACCCTCTTACACTGTTGGTGGGAATGCAAACTAGTACAGCCACTATGGAGAACAGTGTGGAGATTCCTTAAAAAACTGGAAATAGAACTGCCATATGACCCAGCAATCCCATTGCTGGGCATACACACTGAGGAAACCAGAATTGAAAGAGACATGTGTACCACAATGTTCATTGCAGCACAGTTTATAATAGCCAGGACATGGAAGCAACCTAGATGTCCATCAGCAGATGAATGGATAAGAAAGCTGTGGTACAAACACACAATGGAATATTACTCAGCTACTAAAAAGAATGCATTTGAATCAGTTCTAATGAGGTGGATGAAAACTGGAGCCTATTATACAGAGAGAAGTCAGAAAGAAAAACACCAACACAGTATACTAACCCATATATATGGAATTTAGAATGGTAATGATGACCCTATATACAAGCAGCAAAAGAGACACGGATGTAAAGAACAGACTTTTGGACTCTGGGAGAAGGCAAGGGTGGGATGATTTGAGAGAATAACATTGAAACATGTATATTATCATATGTGAAATAGATTGGCGCCAGTCCAGGTTCGATGCATGAGACAGGGCACTCAAAGACAGTGCACTGGGACAACCCTGAGGGATGGGATGAGGAGGGAGGTGGGAGGGAGGGTCAGGATGGGGAACACATGTACACCCATTGCTGATTCATGTCAATGTAAAAACCACCACAATATCGTAAAGTAATTAGCCTCCAATTAAAATAAATTAAAATAAAATAAAAAATTAAGTGTTGGAAAGGTATGAAGACAGTGTTTAATCAAATAAAGAATTTCAATAAAAACAAAACAAATGGAAATTCCAGAGTTTGAAAAAAAAAAGAAATGAACAGATGGATCATGTGTAACAGAGGGGAGAAATACTATGAGTAAACATAAAATTATCAAAAATTGAGACGAGGTGGAAGAGAGGATAAGAAGTGCAGCATAGAAGATTCAAGTAGAAAGGGCATATTTTCAGTCCTAAGTGTCTAGGTTTAAAAGTTTGTTTCTGTAGGTGCAGGAAGGCTGGTGACTGTGTACTTGGTGATATATGACATCCTCTTTTGGGGGATTCCATTCTAACTAGTTGGCCACAGAAGCAGAATTAATTGGCTTGCTGCACCTCTGGACATACTTTGTCTCTTTCATATCTATGCAAAAGCTAGAAAGTGAAAGATATATATATTGGCAACAACCTCTTAGAGCTGTGTGTTTACTGTAGGTTTGTGTAGGTTAAGTGAGCTGTTTCTGGGGCCTTACCCAGAAATCTCTGAAGGAGGAAATGGTGACCCACTCCAGTATTCTTACCTGGAAAATCCCACAGACAGAAGAGCCTGGTGGGTTACAGTCCATGAGGTTGCAAAGTGTCGGATATGACTTAGTGACTGAGTGTGCATACACACAGAAACCTGAGTGAAAGGAGCTGATGGGAATTTATCCAAGAGCAGAGTTTACGAGAGTTTACGAGACTTGTGGACATAGTTCAGTCACTCAGTCGTGTCTGACTCTTTGCGACCCCATGAATCGCAGCACGCCAGGTTTCCCCGTCCACCACCAACTCCCGGAGTTCACTCAGACTCATGTTCATTGCGTCAGTGATGCCATCCAGCCATCTCACCCTCTGTCATCCCCTTCTCCTCCTGCCCCCAATCCCTCCCAGCATCAGGATCTTTTCCAGTGAGTCAACTCTTCGCATGAGGTGGCCAAAGTATTGGAGTTTCAGCTTTAGCATCAGTTCTTCCAATGAACACCCAGGACTGATCTCCTTTAGGATGGACTGGTTGGAACTCTTTGCAGTCCAAGGGGTTCTAAAGAGTCTTCTCCAACACCACAGTTCAAAAGCAACAATTTTTCGGCACTCAGCTTTCTTCACAGTCCAACTCTCACATCCATACATGACCACTGGAAAAACCATAGCCTTGACTAGACAGACCTTTGTTGGCAAAGTAATGTCTCTGCTTTTCAATATGTTATCTAGGTTGGTCATAACTTTCCTTCCAAGGAGTAAGTGTCTTTTAATTTCATGGCTGCAGTCACCATCTGCTGTGATTTTGGAGCCCCCCAAAATAAACTCTGACACTGTTTCCACTGTTTCCCCATCTATTTCCCAAGAACTGATGGGACCAGATGCCATGATCTTCGTTTTCTGAATGTTGAGCTTTAAGCCAACTTTTTCACTCTCCTCTTTCACTTTCATCAAGATGCTCTTTAGTTCCTCTTCACTTTCTGCCATAAGGGTGGTGTCATCTGCATATCTGAGGTTATTAAGATTTCTCCCGGCAATCTTGATTCCAGCTTGTGCTTCTTCCAGCCCAGCATTTCTCATGATGTACTCTGCATATAATTTAAATAAGTAGGGTGACAGTATACAGCCTTGATGTACTCCTTTTCCTATTTGGAACCAGTCTGTTGTTCCATGTCCAATTCTAACAGTTGCTTCCTGACCTGCATATAGATTTCTCGAGAGGCAGGTCAAGTGGTCTGGTATTCCCATCTCTTTCAGAATCTTGCACAGGACCTATGCTATTTCACTAGGTTAGAAAAATCCAGGAGATTACCGAAGAGCTTACCCTTTAAAGACCTCTATTGGAGCTATCCTTTTGGGGCTTTTGTAAATGATGAGTTATAAAATATATTTGGTAGATGAATGTACCTCTAGGTAAATTCATCCTTGTATGTAAGTAAAGCAGCTAACGCAGACTGTTTTTCTCATTCCTGACAGATTTTTGATAATACCCATCTTAGGTAGCTCAGGGTCCATAACAAAATACCATAGACAGTGTGACTTAAACAATAGAAATATTTTTCTCACAGTTCAGAGGGCTGGAAGTATGAGAGTCAGGGTGCCTGTATGTTGGGTTCTGATGATAGCCTTCTTGTCTTAGAGATGGTTACCACCTTGTTTTGTGTGCACATGGCCTTTTCTTGGTGAGAATGTGAGAGAGAGAGCACTAAAGGTGTTTTTACAAAAGGAAAAATGAAATTATTTACTGTATATTGCAGGGTACTGGTGACAGATGAAATAGAAAAGTTAAATACGAACACTTACCTTTTCTCCATCCTCTTGCCATTAGTACAATTTTAATATTGCAAACTTAGATTTTTCAACAACTAGTCCATTCCATGGAGGTTATTGAAGAACCATAATGGCAGTATGGCACATACAGTATATTTAGAGACTGAGGGTGGGCAGAAACTGAAGGGTAAGAGCTTTTCACATTATATTCTTTCTGCTTGGAATACTCTGGTCTATTTTTTGTTTCTGTTGTTGTTTTTGGCCTGGCCCCATGGCATGCAAGATCATAAATTCCCCCACCAGGGATCAAACCGGAGCCCTCTGTGGTGAAAGTGTGGAGTGTCTTAACTACTACTGGAAGGCCAGGGGGGGTCCCCATTCTGGTCTATCTTGAATATGCTATATCTTCTTTTCTTCGGGGAAGAATTAATTGCTACTTCTGTTCTTTGGGGCTTTTTAAATTGTGAATTTTAAAATTTATTGACTTTAGGAGTGTGAATTCTTTGATTTTAGTAAACAAATTTCTTTATTATCCATTAAATAAGAATTGTTAACTCTGTTGTTTAAAGCCTCTAGTTTGTCTACCGTTGATTTCTTACAGGTATAGTGAAGTCACTCAGTCGTGTCTGACTCTTCATGACCCCACAGGGTGTAGCCAACCAGGCGCCTCTGTTAACGGGATTCTCCAGGCAAGGAACACTGGAGTGGGTTGCCTTTTCCTTCTCCAGGGGATCTTCCTGACCCAGGGATCAAACCCAGGTCTTCCCTCATTGCAGCCTGCTTTACTGTCTGAACCACCAGGGAAGCCCCGTCTTACAGGTATAGATAGTATAGTCTTAAATAGTAGATTTTTAAAAATATTTTCTTATGTTTATACCAGTTTTAATAAAGAGTCTAGGATATCTAAATTATACATAAATGTTTATTATTATATATTTTAATAGACCGTAGTTTTCCAGAATATAAAATGTCCCTCTGAATTAAAAGACGCTTACTCCTTGGAAGAAAAGTTATGACCAACCTAGATAGTATATTCAAAAGCAGAGACATTACTTTGCTGACTAAGGTCCGTCTAGTCAAGGCTATGGTTTTTCCAGTAGTCATGTATGGATGTGAGAGTTGAACTGTGAAGAAGGCTGAATGCCAAAGAATGGATGCTTTTGAACTGTGGTGTTGGAGAAGACTCTTGAGAGTCCCTTGGACTGCAAGGAGATCCAACCAGTCCATTCTGAAGGAGATCAGCCCTGGGATTTCTTTGGAAGGAATGATGCTAAAGCTGAAACTCCAGTACTTTGGCCACCTCATGTGAAGAGTTGACTCATTGGAAAATACTTTGATGCTGGGAGGGATTGGGGGCAGGAGAAGAAGGGGACGACCGAGGATGAGATGGCTGGATGGCATCACTGATTCGATGAACACGAGTCTGAGTGAACTCCGGGAGATGGTGATGGACAGGGAGGCCTGGCGTGCTGCAATTCATGGGGTAGCAAAGAGTCGGACACGACTGAGCGACTGAACTGAACTGAACTGACACATTCAATGGGCTCCCCAGTAGCGCTAGTGGTAAAGAACCTGCTTGCTGATACAGGAGACATAAAAGACTCAGGCTTGATCCCTGGGTCAGGAAGATCCCCTAGAGGAGCCTGGTAGGCTTAGTCCTTGGGGTCACAAAGAGTCAGACACGACTAGAGTGATTTGGCATGCATGAGATGGTCAATACTTATTAGTCTAAAGTTTGTTTTGTCTTAAATTGACTTTATCACAATGCTTAACTTTTGTTTATGTTTGCCTTCTCTGCACTTTTTTCTAGCCATTGTGAACAGTATATAGCTTAATTTTTAAAAACTCCATACAGAGTCTAGAAACTCTGTATTTTAATGGAAGACTGCTCCTGCTGCTGTTAAATTGCTTCAGTGGTGTCTGACTCTGTGTGACCACATAGACGGTAGCCCACCAGGCTCCCGCATCCCTGGGATTCTCCAGGCAAGAACACTGGAGTGGGTAACCATTAACATTTTTTGTGTATGTGTGATTAATGACATGTTTGAACTTATTTGTCAAATTACCATGCTTTCTTTTTCCTTCTTTTGTTAAATAGATCACATGTTTTTGCCACGTGCCTTTTTCTTCTCTAGTGGTTTTGGCAATTCACATAACTATTTGGTATATAATTTATAATAGTATTCACAAAATTTTAATTTTGTTGAACTTATTTATGTTTTTGCTTAGATCTAATATATAACTCTATCATTTACCATAGTTATATACATATGTACAAACACATACATACATATATAATATACATTTATTTGAATTTAAATGCTATCCATGAGAAGGTAAGAACCTTAGAACACTATAAATAATCTTCCTCCCCAAAGCTCTTACTCCTAGCCCTCTATCACCTTCCTCTGTTGAAATCATCAGATATTTTGTACCAGAATTTGATTCCTACTTAATTTTTTACATTATGCCTCACAAATATTTAAACATAACTAGTATCATTGGTTTCTTTGCTCTCTACTTTTTCTGTTGGCCTACTTCTTCCATGTTCTTAGGCTCTTTTTTCCCCCTGTTTTATACTGAAGAGTAATTATTTTTAGAGAACAACTGTGGGTGGTAAATTTTCTGACTTACTGCATATCTGAAAATGTCATTATTTTGCCCTCCCATTTGAATATTAGCTTTTAAGTGTAGTATTTTAGGTTTAAAACCAGTTTTTTTGGTGATAATGTTAAAGCTGTAATGTACAATATAGCTTCGCTATTTTTTCACTCTGTGTTGCCAAAGGGATGATTCTTGCCCATCTGATCTGTGGGGTCATTTTGTAGATAATCTATTTTTTTCCACTCTAAAATCTTGCAGGATTTTTTTTTCATCTTCGGAATTCTCAATCCTCAGCATAGTGGCCGAGGTACATGTCTCTTCTCATTCATCTTGTTTGGTATTCCATAAGCTCTTTCAACTGTGCCATTAGATCTAAAATTTTCCTCTGGATTTATGTGATTTCTTTGTCATTTTCTCCCACTCCAGTTTGTTTGTTCTTTCTGGCACTCTTATTAGATAGATGTTGAAATTTGCTTTCCTTGTCTATTAACTTTTCTCTCATTTTTTCCATTTGTTTCTTTGTGCTGTGTTCTAGATTTCTTTGGCTCCATCTTCAACTCATGGATTTACTATCTAGCCGTGCACATTTCTCTGTTCAATTCATCTGTCAAAGTTGTTTTTGTTTGTTTTTCTTTTTAACAATTCAACTACTTTAACTTTGTTTCCACAAAATCTATTTCTTTCTTTATGTATATAGTATTCTCAAAGAGCTGATGATAATTATAAAGTTTGTTTTCTTTATTTCATCTGTATTTTTTGTTATTTTATTTGTTTATTTGCTTATATAAATTTTCTTTATTTTTTTTTCTGAAATTATTTGTAATTCTTTTATTTTCTAAAAAATTTGTATTTAAGTAAACCTCATTAAGTTATCCTCATCTGAATATGGCTTCTGGTTATGTTTATCATAAACTCTTTGGTGATTTTGAGTGAAAGATAAAAATACTTCCCATTGTATAAACTGCTTACAGGCGCCTTTTCTATTTTCAAGAGCTATTGCTGGTTTATCATTTTAAATGTAAACATACTTTTATTTCATGATGTTTTTTATTTATTTTAAAATAAATTTATTTTAATTGGAGGTTAATTACTTTACAATATTGTATTGGTTTTGCCATACATCAACATGTATCTGCTACAGGTATACACATGTTCCCCATCCTCTACCCCCCTCCCTCCTCCCTCCCTGTACCATCCCTCTGGGTTGTCCCAGTGCACCAGCCCCAAGCATCCTGTATCATGCATTGAACCTGTGCTGGTGACTTGTTTCATATATGATATTATACATGTTTCAATGCCATTCTACCAAATCATCCCACCCTCTTCCTCTCCCACAGAGTCCAAAAGACTGTTCTATACATCTGTGTCTCTTTTGCTGTCTCCCTTACAGGGTTATCGTTACCATCTTTCTAAATTCCATATATACGCATTAGTATATTGTATTGGTGGTTTTCTTTCTGGCTTACTTCACTTTGTATAGTAGGTTTCACCTCATTAGAACTGATTCAAATGTATTATTTTTAATGGCTGAGTAATACTCCATTGTGTATATGTACCATAGCTTTCTTATCCATTCATCTGCTGATGGACATCTAGGTTCCTTCCATGTCCTGGCTATTATAAACAGTGCTGTGATGAACATTGGGGTACATGTGTCTCTTTCAATTCTGGCTTCCTCCGTGTGGATGCCCAGCAGTGGGATTGTTGGGTCATAAGGCAGTTCTATTTCCAGTTTTTAAAGGAATCTCCACACTGTTCTCCATAGTGGCTGTACTAGTTTGCATTCCCACCAACAGTGTTAAGAGGGTCAGAACAGTGGAACTTATGCTTCTTTCTCTGTATTAACCTAATTCTCTTTTAACTAATTTGAAATAGTTAAAATGAAGATTATTATGTTTTTTCTCTTACTATATTTGTAAGTAGATATTCGTGTATAAAAGATATCATTTTCCTTTTCTTTTGTGGTACCTGAGGCATAAGAAGAGGTGGAGATGTCTATTCATTCTGCCATATTGATCTAATCCTCTCAGTATTTTGTAACCACTAAAATAGTGATAATCAAATTCACTCTTAAAAGTGTATACTGAATCTTATGCTTTGTATTCCATTCATGGACTCTGTGGGAGAGGAAGAGGGTGGGATGATTTGGGAGAATGGCATTGAAACATGTATAATATCATATATGAAACGAGTCACCAGCCCAGGTTCAATGCATGATGTCTGTTTGATAAACTTTTGCAGAATTGAAACACATTAAACTGAATGTTAAAGTTCCCTAAGCATCAACCCTTTTACTTAGTAAGTCTAGAGTAAGCATGAATCTCCAGAGGCTGAAAGAAGAATTGTAACCATTCTTACATAATAGAGTGATGAAATCAAGTATCTAATTTCAGTGATTTTTAAAAAAAAAATGTGTGAATCAGCAATTTGTTCAGCTGAAAAAAATCTCCTGTTTTAGTTCAAGGGTAGTATTGTTAATACATGAATCAGACTGTCCTGATTTCAATAATTTTCTTCACAGATCTTTCTCAGTAGAAGAAAATATAAATCACTAATATTATGTCTCATTTTGTAATCATTTGGACTATTTCCATTGGATCCAGTGACTAATAGTCTCTTTCATGGGTAAAAAAAGAGAAAAATAAAAATGAAAATGTCTATTCTTTCTTATATCTGATTTATATCTGTATCAGTATGAGTGAATTTTAGATAATAGCAGGAAAAGTGGAAGTGATTCTTTTAAAATTACATGGATTTTTTTCTTCCCAAACATAGCAATAAACAAAGGAAATTTATTTTTTAGTTAATACCCACTGTGTACTGGAGAGCTTCCCAGGTGGCTCAGCAGTAAAGAATCCACCTGCAATGCAGAAGATCTGGGTTTGATCCCTGGGTTGGGAAGGTCCCCTGGAAGAGGAAATGGCAACCCACTTCAGTATTCTTGCCTGAAAAATCCCATGGACAGAGGGGCCTGTCAGGCTACAATCCATGGGTAGGAAAGAGTTGGACATGACTGAGCATGCGCACACACACACACACACACACACACACACACACACACTGTGCTAGAGCTGTGCTGGCTATGAGGTCTCTGTATGTAGCTCCACTGTGGGGACAAATCCATTACAATTCAGAAAGATTTTCTTCATATTTAGGATGGTTAGTACCAAAAGAAAACAAGTAAACAGAAAGAAAATAAGTTTGGGTAAGGATGAGGAAAAAAAAAGAATTTGCTTTGCTTGTTGGACTGCTAAATGGTGCAGCCACTGGCATAGTGGATCCTCAAAAAGTTAAAAATAGAATTATATGAACTAGCCATTCTGCTTCCAGGTGCATGCCCTCCAAAAATTGAAAACAGGAACTCAAATAGGTATTTATGTAGTCATGTTCTCATCAGCATTATTCACAATAGCCAAAAGGTGGATGCAACCCAAGTATCTGTTATCAAATGGGTGGATCAGAAAAATGTGGTATACACATGAAACAGAACATTATTCATCCTTAAAAAGAAAAAAAATTCTGACACATGCCACAGTGTGGATGAATCTGGAGGATGCTGTGCTAAACAAAATCAGTTCAGTTCAGTCACTCAGTTTTGTCCAACTCTTTGCAATCCCATGGACTGCAGGATGCCAGGCTTCCCTGTCCCTCACCAACTCCTGGAGCTGGCTCAAACTCATGTCAGTTGAATCAGTGATGCCATCCAACCCTTTCATCCTCTGTTGTCCCCTTGTCTTCCTGCCTTCAATCTTTCCCAGCATCAGGGTCTTTTCCAATGAGTCAATTCTGTGCATCAGGTGGCCAAAGTACTGGAGCTACAGCTTCAGCATCAGTCCTTCCAATGAATACTCAGGATCTCCAGAGTATTCATCAGAATACTCTGATCTCCTTCAGAATGGACTGGTTGGATCTCCTTGCAGTCCAAGAGACTCTCAAGAGTTTTCTCCAACACCACAGTTCAAAAGCATCAATTCTTCAGTGCTCAGCTTTTTTTATGGTCCAACTCTTACAGCCATACATGACAACTGGAAAAACCATTGCTTTGACTAGACAGACCTTTGTCAGCAAAGTAATATCTCTGCTTTTTAATATGCTGTCTAGGTTTGTCATAAGTTTTCTTCCAAGAAGCAAGTATCTTTTAATTTCATTGCTGCAGTCGCCATCTGCAGTGGTTTTGGAGCCCAAGAAAATAAAGTCTGTCACTGTTTCCATTGTTTCCCCATCTATTTGTCATGAAGTAATGGGATATTTTTGAATGCTGAGTTTTAAGCCAGGTTTTTCACGCTCTTCTTTCACTTTCTTCACTTTCTGCCACACGGGTGGTGTCATCTGCGTATCTGATGCGTATCTGTCATCTGCATATTCTCCCTGCAATCTTGAGTCCCACTTGTGCTTCATCCAGCCCGTCATTTCACATGATGTACTCTGCATAGAAGTTAAATAAGTAAGATGACATTATGCAGCCTTGACCTACTCCTTTCCCAATTTAGAACCAGTTCATTGTTTCATGTCCAGTTCTAACATACAGCTTTCTCAGGAGGCAGGTCAAGTGGTCTGGTATTCCCATCTCTTTCAGAATTTTCTACAGTTTGTTGTGATCCATACAGCCAAAGGATTTGGTGTAGTCAATAAAGCAGAAGTAGATGTTTTTCTGGAAATCTCTTGTTTTTTCTACGATCCAACAGATGTTGGCAATTTAATCTCTGATTTGTTTGCCTTTTCTGAATCTGGCTTGAACATCTGGATGTTCTCAGTTCACATATTATTGAAGCCTCACTTGGAGAATTTTGAGCATTAGTTTGTTAGTGTGTGAGATGAGTGCAATTGTGCAGTAGTTTGAACATTCCTTGGCACTGATTTTCTTTGGAATGAAAACTGACCTTTTCCAGTCCTGTGGCCTCTTATGAGTTTTCCAAATTTGCTGGTATATTGAGTGCAACACTTTAACAGCATCATCTTTTAGGATTTTAAGTAATTCAACGGGAATTCCATCACTTCCGCTTGCTTTGTTTGTAGTGATGCTTCCTAAGGCCCACTTGACTTCACATTCCAGGATGTCTGGCTCTAGGTGAGTGATCACACTATTGTGGTTGCCTGGGTCATTAAGGTCTTTTTTGTATAGTTCTTCTGTGTATTTTTTCACCTTCTGCCATTCATCTGCTTCTTTTACCTAAATGAAATAAGCTAGTTCAAAAGACAAATCCTGTGTGATTTCATTTATTATGAAATACCTAGAGTGGTCAATTCATAGAGATAAAAAATAGAAGGATATTTGCTACAGACTAAGGGGGGAGGGGATGAGAAATTGTGTAGTAGGTACAGAATTTCAGTTGAGAGAAGATGAAGACATTCTGAAGATAGACAGTGGTAATGGTTGCAGAAACATGTGAATTCATTGGATACTTAATGTCATAGAACTGTTGCTATTGCTGTTCATTTGCTAAGTCATTTCTGACTCTGCCACCTCAGGGACTGTAGCATGCCAGGCTACTCTGATCTTCAGTATCTCCTGGAGCTTGCTCCAATTCATGTCCATTGAATCAGTGATGCTATATAACCATCTCATCCTCTGCCACCCCATTCTCCTTTTGCTTTCAATCTTTCCCAGCATCAGGGTCTTTTCCAATGAATTGGTTCTTCCCATTAAGTGGCCAAAGTATTGGACCTTCAGTTTCAGCAACAGTCCTTCTAATGAATATTTCAAATTGGTTTCCTCTAATATTAACTGGTTTGATCTCCTTGCAGTCCAAGGGACTCTTGAGTCTTCTCTAACACCACAAGTTGAAAGCATCAATTCTTTGGCGTTCGTCTTTTTTTATGGTCCAGCTTTCACATCCGTACATGACTACTGGAAAAACCACAGCTCTGATTATATGCACTCTTTTCTATTCCAACTCTTTTGTGACCTCATGGACAGAAGAACCTGGCAGGCTACTTACTGTCCATGGGATTCTCCAGGCAAGAATACTGGAGTGACTCCTTCTACAGGGATCTTCCTGACCCAGAGTTTAAATCCACTTCTCTTGCATTGGCAGATGAATTATTTACCACTGAGCCACCAGGGAAGCCCAGCATAGAATTACATCAGTTCAGTTGAGTCGCCCAGTCGTGTCTGACTCTTTGCTACCCCATGGACTTCAGCATGCCAGGCTTCCCTATCCATCACCAACTTCCTGAGCCTACTCAAACTCATGTCCATTGCATCAGTGATGCCATCGAACCATCTCATCCTCTGTCATCCCCCTCTCCTCCTGCCCACCAATCTCTCCCAGCATCAGAGTCTTTTCCAATGAGTCAACTCTTCGCATCAGGTGGCCACAGTATTGGAGTTTCAGCTTCAGCATCAGTCCTTCCAATGATTACTCAGGACTGATCTCCTTTAGGATGGACTGGTTGGATCTCCTTGCAGTCTAAGGGAATCTCAAGAGTCTTCTCCAACACCACAGTTCAAAAGCATCAATTCTTTGGTGCTCAGCTTTCTTTATAGTCCAACTCTTACATCCATACATGACTACTGGAAAAACCATAGCTTTGACTAGATGAACCTTTGTTGACAAAGTAATGTCTCTGGTTTTTAATAGGCTGTCTAGGTTGGTCATAGCTTTTCTTCCAAGGAGCAAGTGTCTTTTAATTTCATGGCTGCAGTCACCATTTGCAGTGATTTTGGAGCCCCCCAAAATAAAGTCTGTCACTGTTTCCCCATCTATTTGCCATGAAGTGATGGGACCAGATTCCATGATCTTAGTTTTCTGAATGCTGAGTTTTAAGCCAACTTTTTCACTCTCCTCTTTCACTTTCATCAAGAGGCTATTTAGTTCTTCTTTGCTTTCTGCCATGACGGTGCTGTCACCTAAGTACATTTTACCACGCATACTAAAAAAAAAAAAAACACCCCAAAACCAAAAATCAAACCCTCATTTGAAGGGTTAAGTAACATTCCTAAGTTCTACTGTTGGTAAGTAATAAAGTGAAAATTCCAATCCAGGTACTTCATTCATTTATTCAGTCAGCAAACTTTACTGTGTTCCTACTATACTAGTCGGACATTGTGCTGTGGCTAAAATATTTGAGAGAATAAAGGAAAGATCCCTGCCCACTTGGAACTTATATTCAAGCTAGAGGAGAGAGACGATAAATCAAAATAATTAAAGTGTAAGCTTTGTGGTATGTGAGAAGGTGATAAGTGTTCGTGATAAAAAGAAAATTGGAACAAGGAAGGAGGAACCGGGCTGCCAGTGTCCACTGACTTCTAAACTCAGGCTTCATCCATAAACCTCTGTTGTCTGTCAGGATATAATATTTCAGAAAAAATATGGGAGTTTTCTTTATTTTGGAAGACTTTTTGTTTTGTCTGTTTTCCCTTTTCCTGCAAGTAATTTATTAAGAAAGTAAAAATAAGGCATGTTTTATTTCTCTAAGAATCAGACAAGAGCTCTTTACAACAATGCACTGAAATAATATTTCTTCTCTAAGAAAACCTCAACATGTAGGTTATTGTCCCTTTTGCGAACGTAGGAAATAAAAGACATGTGGAGCTTGGAGAAGACTCGTGCACCTCAAATGGGAAAAATGCTCTTGAGCAATACAAGAGTTCTCAGACTTCCAAATATGGCTATTAGTATATTTGTATTAAAATCTTGGATCTGGATTTTACTACTGTGTGGCTTTGAGCAAGCCAGATTTTCTTACAAGAAAAATGAACATAAAAACATCAGCTCTATTCACTTTGCAAAGCTATTGTGATAACCAAATAATATTGTCTTAGAGAAACAGTTATTTACCATGCACTATGTAAAGATAACTAAGGCACTGGTAATCTGTGCTAAGTCACTCAGTCGTGTCTGACATTTTGTGACTTTATGGATCATAGCCCACCGGCTCCTCTGTCCATGGGATTTTCCAGGCAAGAATAGTGCAGTGGGTTGTCGTGACCTTCTCTAGGGGCTCTTCCTCACCCAGGGATCTAACCCACGTCTCTTAATATCTCCTTCATTGGCAGGTGGGTTCTTTACTTCTAGGCAGCTTGGGAAGCCTCCAGGGAATATTGTTATTATTTTTTTTTTATGTTTTTATACATGCTTCCTTTTATACTGAATATGAAGGCCTGATTTTGGAAGACCCACAATTGCCCTAGATGCATGCTGGAGCCTTAAACATTCTCATATCACAAAGAAGGGAAAGAAGAACCAACATCTTCCTACCCAATGTCAGTGGAACCACTGAAGCTCTAGTCTTAGCCTTATAAAATGTCTTCAGTGTGGCATGAGGAATCACTAATGAAGCCATCAGAATCACAGTCTTGCAATTTATCATTTCAAAAAGATTTCCTGAAGTTTTCTTCAGTTTAGCATTTTTTTCTCCAATAGGAAAATAAATTCCCCCTTTTATATTCTTAAGCATGTGAGTTCAATAAAGGTGAAAACCTAAAGACAAAAAAAAAAAAAAAAAGAAAGAAAGAAAAAGAAACTGATGGAAAATTTATAGCCCAGTGTATACATCCTTTACCAGCGTAACAAAGCTAGAGTTTACTCACCAAATGAAAATGCTTAGTGTGAATGTGAATTAGATCACCATTGGTGTGTAAGTATATGCATGTCTGCACTGAGACACTGCCTTGTGACAAGTATGTTCATCCTAGGAGGAAGAGACTGCTCATGTACAAGATGAAGAACTCAATTCATGCTGTAGGTTTAAAAAAAAATTAATGCAGTATATTTATGTATTGTATCTGCTACACTGTATTTGTAATTAAACATGTGGGTGTCTGTTCCCCCCTTTCTACTGTGAGTTTCCGAAAGAGAAAGTCCAAAAGACAGAAGTCTTAGTCACCCTGTGTCCCCAGTGTTTAGTGCAATATTTGGTACATAGAGGGTACGATATCTTAGCTAGAATTTTGTGCAGAGTTCAGTGTCGCAGGTCTGAGTGGTCAGTGATTTTTCATATGACACAGGTAACTCGATGGCAAGTAAATTTTCTCGGGAGAGAAATTGAGAAAGGTTCAGAAGATACCTGGCCCCAGCCCAGAGGACAAAGGTTCAGAGCCTGGCTTTAATCCTCACACGTGTGCTAGAGGACTACTTCATATCCATATTGGTTTTTGGTCCAGAAAACTCATGAGTCAAAAACCAATATCAGTGAAGGATAGTGCAGATTTAAAGGTCTATATGTGTTGAGATGTGGCAAGAAAACAGGGGAAGAAAAAAGGGAAAGAAATGAGATAGAATGAAGCAGGAAAAAAGTAAATATGGAAGAAAAAGCCACTATATTAAGGTAGGAAAACTGAGTCAAATCGAACTGTGCAAGCAAAAACCTGAGTGGGAATAAATGTCAATAGAGAATTCAAAAATTATACATAGCACTGAAGATACAGAAGTGTTCTGGGAGATTGTCCTATGCATCACAGGGTATCATATGATTTCCAAAATGTTTACAGCAGAACACAACAGACAGCAGAAGGTTGAGCTTATACTGAAAGGTAAAAGATGACCAAGCAAGAACAGTGATTAGACATCTTCAATACCCATGCCTGATGCATGGAAGTCCTCTCTGGAGAATGTACTGGTCATCTTTAGCACCCTTCTCCTTGCCTCAGTGCATCCTTCCCACCTCTGCTGCAGACCCTCCTGCCTTTATCTGATTCTCTTTCTTTTCCAGATTACCACCTCTTGATTAGCCCTTTACAAAGTTGAATCAGTTGGAAAGTCTGGATTGAATTTGAGGTTCACCCTAAGACATGGCCTTCTGTGTTTTTTTTCCTTTCCTTCAGACCCTGCAGCCTGCTGGCAAGTGATACCCTTACCTTCATCTGTTCCAAACTCAGAGGACTCAAGGGCTACCCAGGGGAACTCTCTGGATCTCCCCAACTAGTTATTTTGGAAAAATAACATCTTAAGATGTTTTAATTACATGCATATGTTTACCTATCTGTGCACAATTTAAGTCATGGAATAAACAAATAACTTGACAAACTCTGTTTCAGACACAATGAGTTTGGTGTAAGTATGTGAGACTACCGTGTAGACGGGTCAGTTTATAGGCTAGTAGGCAGGTCTAAAGATCTGACAAAGGTCTGGGTAGAAAAACCAGTTGAGGAGCTACCAACCTCCAAGTTCTCCTGCCTGCCATCCTTCTCATATACTTTCAGTTATTTTTACAACACACATATACAAGCAGGTCATTGCCTACATACAAAAATCGGAATGACTAGAATACAAAAAATTAAAGTTTAAATGCTTCAACACGAGCATTCAAATGCCAAAGCTTGGCTCTTTGTAGACTTTTCCATCTAATTTCCCACCACAGGCTTTCCATGGAGCTGTGGCATCAGCCCATGCATCCTTTTACTGCAAACATGCTTGGCAATATCCTACCTTCAGGATTTTGCTCAAGTTGTTTTCTCTGAAGGCCAATCTCTTCCTGAAGGCTCTTCTAAAATCCTTCAAGAAGAAAGACATTTTCTTGAGTCGTACATCTTTAATAATTAAATCTTTATCTACATAAAGCTGTTTGTGCAAGTCTTCCTCTGTTTTATCAACATATTTACGAATCACGTTATTTCTAAATACTTTACATCTCTCAAGAAATCAGAATAGCATTCAAGGTATAGTCTTCACTGTTTGGTGGCTTTCAACTAGTCAGTAGGAAAAGGATTTGGCTCCTCTAAGAAGACTTTAATTACATAAGGTAATAAATCTCCATTAATCGGAGGCTCTGAATGAGAAATGGAGGTGAACTTGAGGAGGGTACAGTTCCAATTTCTACTGTGAATCCTATCCACCAGAACTAGGGCAACAGAAAGGAATTGCAGTTCATTATCCCAAAATGATAAGGGACAATTAAGAAAATAATTAACTTAACAGATGACTCCAGGGACCTGAGCTATCCTAAGGTGAGGCAGCTATGGATTTTTTTCTGAGCTCTACAGGAAAAAAAGTATTTGTGTAAAACACACACACACAGAGAAAATAAACCTAGCATATTTAATAGCATGGGATTTCAAGAGAATTTGCTATGCTTAGAGAATAACCATCATTTCAGTACAGCTGAGGTGTCACAGGCACAGAAAAAAGAGTCAGAGATTGGAGCTTGAGTGAATTTGTAGACCACACTAAAATGCTTGGGTAATTTCCATCATAGGATTTTGTCTAATATTACATTATATTATATGCTTAGTTCCACTTCATTAAGGCTTCCCTGGGGGCTCAGACAGTAAAGAATCTTCCTGCAATGCGAGAGAGCTGGGCTCTATCCCTGGGTTGTGAAGATGCCCTGGAAAAGGGAAGATCCCCTGAAGAAGGGAATGGCAAACCACTCCAGTACTCTTGCCTAGAGAATCCCATAGACAGAGGAGCCTGGCAGGCTACAGTCTGTATGGTCACAAAGAGTCAGATACGACTGAGGGACTAACATTTTCACTAATTAAAATTTTATAGATACTATCTTAATGACTATACATTCTATCAAATTGATATATCATGATTTGTTTAAGGATAACTTGGTTATTCCGTTTTGTTTTGTTTTTACTTTTGTAAACATTGTAGCAGTAAACATCTTTGCAAATCTTTGCTTGTGATAGTCCATTGCTCATTGTTTTCTAGAAGAGGTGATTTTGAGGTAAGTGTAGAAGCCTTTCAGGCTCAAAGAAGCCAGACATCATAATGGCCCTATTCCAGGTCCTCATCTTTTCTTAGATTAGAAAAAATGTTGAGTTCCTATGACTGCCTATTAATTACTCTCCCTGCTTCCAGTCCAGCACCCCCTCTAATCCATTTCTTACATTAAGCCAAAGTAAACTTTCCAAAATATAAATCTGGTCCCGTCCTCCCTACTAAACTTCATAGAATGTCTTCTTAATATGTCATGTATAAAACATTCAAATCTAAGAATATTTTGAGACTTTAATACATATTACCAAACTGCTTACAGGAAGGTTGCCATAATTCATACTCCAACAAGCAGTGTACAAATTATATGGATCTTATCAAGCCCTTTCCAACAGATGGTATTCTCATTTGTTGCATATATTGTATTCTGTCTCTCCCATTAATTCATTAATTAGTTACAATCAGGAATGCTGTCCTATCCATCTTTGAATCATAACATCCAGTGCAATATTAGTGAGCAATGAATGAGTTAACACTACTTAACTATTGAAAAGCAGAGACATTACTTTGCCTACAAAGGTCCATCTAGTCAAGGCTATGATTTTTCCAGTGGTCATGTATGGATATGAGAGTTGGACTGTGAAGAGAGCTGAGTGCCAAAGAATTGATGCTTTTGAACTGTGGTGTTGGAGAAGACTCTTGAGAGTCCCTTGGACTGCAAGGAGATCCAACCAGTCCATCCTAAAGGAGATCAGTCCTGAGTGTTCATTGGAAGGAATGATGCTAAAGCTGAAATTCCAGTACTTTGGCCACCTCATGTGAAGAGTTGACTCATTGCAAGAGACTCTGATGCTGGGAGGGATTGGGGGCAGGAGGAGAAGGGGACGACCGAGGATGAGATGGCTGGATGGCATCACTGACTCGATGGACGTGAGTCTGAGTGAACTCCGGGAGTTGGTGATGGACAGGGAGGCCTGGCGTGCTGCAATTCATGGGGTCGCAAAGAGTCGGACACGCCTGAGCAACTGAACTGAACTGAACTGAACTCAAGCACTTCATCAGTATGGAGAATTTAAGAGCCTTTTGTCCTCTGCTCTGCTGAGATTTGGGATGAGACAGGGTTAAGACCAAGAGTTGAGAGTTCAAACGAGGGTTGGGGTATCAGACACAACCAAAGGTCAAGTAGGTAACACGGTAACATAAGTCATTAGTTCAGGGCATCTCACAAATATCGCTCTCCTATAGATTATTCCAGTCTTGTTTTAGATTCCTGAAAACACACCTTGTTTGTTGAATAACACATAGTTTTTTGACTGAAAAAGCCAGGTGAGGAGATCAAGTGATCTCGCCCCATTTCACTGCTTCAAGCGAGTCTCATTACGTTAAGGAAAGTCTTTCTATTAGAAGGAATTGATGCCAGTTTCATATGCAAGGCTGGCAGTGCACAGGGAAGGCTCATTTACTGCCAGGAGGAGCTTCATGAATATGAACCCTCCCTAGAACTGTGTGCCTTTCAGACTTTAACATGTAGACAACTCACTGGGGAATCTTGCTAAAACACTAGATTCTGATGCAGAAAACCTGGTTTGGATATTACTATTTTGCATTTCTAACAAGCTCCTAGGTAATGCTGTTGCTGCTAATATGTAGACCATGCATTGTGAGGAGGACGACTCTAGCATATTTTCTATTTCCTCATCTGCTTAGGGAGAATTTTACTGGGGACTTCCCTGGTGGCTCAGATGGTAAAGCATCTGCCTACAATGCGAGAGACCCAGATTCAATCCCTGGATCTGGAAGATCCTCTGGAGAAGGAAGTAGCAGCCCACTCTAGTACTCTTGCCTGGAAAATCCCATGGACAGAAGAGCATGGTAGGCTACTTATCCCCAAAATACTGTTGTGAGACTTAGATATCAAAAGTCTAACCAATTTACCTGGTTCTATAAGTATGTCGTTGATGCCCTGGAAAGGATGAGACAATAATTCTACAAAAGACACGTTTCATTGTTGCCAGTGGTCCTCAAACTTGGCTACAGGTTAAAATCCTCCAAAAAGCTTTTAAAACATACTGATGCCAGGGCCCCATTCAGACCAATGAAACCAAAATCTCTGGTGATAAAAACCAAGCATGGGTAATTTTAAGAAGCTGCCCTGGAGACTTTACTGGACAGTCAAGGGTTTGTCAGCTCTGTATACATCCCCATCAACTTTCCAACTGTTCCAAAATTATTGGAAATTTGTAGTCATTTGTGTCTTCAAGTCTTGGGGCTATTTTAAACTTTTTATATGAGGTGACTGTGTGCTGATGAATTGAGGATACTCCTGAAATCTGAGTCTGGGGCTCCAGACCTTCCTTTTGTACACCAGGCACTTCAAACAGCTATAGGAGCACACCTTGTAAAGATTTACTCAAGTCTGGGGGCGTGTGTACGAGTTTCCAACCCAGCTGAACATCAGAAACCAGACCTGCCTCTAATGTTTTGCACAGATTCCCAAGCCCAGCAGCAGGGAGGCAAGGCTGGCATTTTTAATTCTTTTAAAAATGTTTCTTGGTAATTCCGATGCCCCACTAGGCTTGAAATCAAAGCATAAATACTTGCTGGATAAATAGAAAATGAAACTCATCAAGGAAATACTATGATGATGTCTTTACTAGAAAACAAAGGTGTAGTCGTAACTTTAATACCCCGAATTACAGTTGTTTCACTGAAACCAGTAAACTATTTGGTCTCAGATTCTCCCAAAATAACAATAAAATGACATCACTTTTTGCCTGATTTGGAGGATTCTGCCAACAGTTCTGTTGTGTGACCATAGAAACAGCGTTGTATGGCACAGTGCTGTGTGGCTGACGGTGACACAGGGCTGGGACCACAGTCTGGACTCTGAGAAACACTTGAACCTCCTTTGACTCTGACCTTAGCTTTGTTGTGGCTCAGACTTTTCCATCTTGTATACATATTGATAGTCCTCATAGGAAAAAGACTCCAAAAGGGTTCTGTTGTGCTTTAACTCTAAAGTACTCTTTAAAGAACTTTCTCTTTTATGGGAAAATCCAATTGAAGTGTCCTGTGATGACCAAACATAATTATTTACAGAGGAGTATATTGCTTCAGAAAGTATAAACCACCAAAGACAGGGTCCTTGACCTAAGAAGCTTAAGCCTTAAGATAGGGGTAAACAAAAGTAAGATAACAGTAAAACAGAGTTAGTCTCTAGGCTGTCGAGGGATCAGCCTGGGAGACCGTGGGGAAGCAGAGTGACATTATTCGACTATAGCGCCTCATGAAACAGATTCACTTCTAGAAAACCCTAGTAACTTTGGGACCCAAGAATAGTGTAGAACTTGAGGTTTTCATTTCTGACTTTCACGGGGAAAGTTGACAGCAAACCATCAAAGTGTGGCTTGTTTTAGCTTTCGTTAACATTGTGTAGAGGAGATTTTTTGCTATCTGGACTAGGCTGACCTCTAATTTGGTCCTGAAAATCTAGGTAGATTTTTTTGTGATGCCAAGACTTTGCCATTAGTCCATTTAATGTTGAATGCTTCCTTTGTTAGTTTCAAAGGTTGATTTTTAATTTAATTAATTTTTTTTTTTTTACTAATGTAGCCTATACAACACCAAATATGACCAAAGTTAATGAAATGCTTACCAGTCTCAATTTCATTTGCAATTAGTCTTGCTCAGTATTCTGGCTTTGGCTCCCCAACCTCAGTATAAGAAGGAAAATACAATCAAATCCCTAAGTGATATTTGGTCGTTAATAGTTTAATGTGTGTTTATTTTTTTTTTCTTCCAGGTTTTTATTTCAGAAAATAAATCCTGGATTATGTTCTCAAAGGAATTAGAATGATTTTTGTGTATCTTTCCTTAAAATCCTCTAGGCTTGCCCCTTCTCCTCCACCTCCCTCCTTGTGGTTCTTATAAAGGTTTAACAACTGGCAGCCCTGAAATCTGATGACCTCTTCTTCCCTTTGACTAGATAAGGTAGCACAGCTGCTGGAAAGTTTTCCCACAGGCGCTGCCAATGGCGGTGGCTGGGGAGGGTGTCCCTGTGTGGAGAGAAGGGTAATTCGATCTTCACACAGATCAGACCTGGGCCTTGTCAGAGTTGAGAGTGTGTGCTATATTAAATTTCGTTCGGTGTTTTCTGTTCTACTCCTTGAACTACTGTTCATATAGACCACCCAACTCACAGCACTTTCTTGAGCCCCTGAGGAACCCACTTACAACTGTCCACTGAGTCGTTCAGCCAGCAGGCTGTCTGGAGCTGGCTTCTTCAGAACCCATCAGTGATGTTTCTGGCAGAATGATTTCACATTTCCAGTGAAATCTCATCGCACGAGGAAAGTTAATAATCTTTGGTGAGAATGATTTGTGCTAAAAACCTGCAGAGCAGGAAATTGAGAAGCAGTCAGGCAAAGTTTAGAGATGAGCCTTTTGGTTTGGGTGCATGGCTTTTATTTACCATGCCTTAACCATAAGCCATATTTTGTGTCGTTATCTGTAACTTCTTGTGCCCCCGCCTTAATCCTCTAGTTTACTGATTTTCAAACTCTAGCATGTATCAGACTCAGATTCCAGGGCCTCATCCACCGAGAGATTCTGATTCAGAGGTCAATTTTTTTAATTTATTTTATTTTTAACGAACACTCCAGCTCAGTAACAAAATGCTATCACTAGTTCTCTGCCCATATATCAAGAGGAATTGATACTTCATAGATTATTCATATTTTATTGTGAATTAAAGTGTGAATCTACCCTCAAAAATTCAATTTTGGGGGGAGATAGGGAAAAAACCTATTCCAAGATACCTATGAAAAAGCAGCAGTATGAGCTATAAATATGGGATAAATCAATAAAAGGAGCAGTTACTATTAGAAGTTGTGGTCATGGAAATCTTCCCAATACTTTAAATTTTTTACTTTCAGGAAAACTGTTTTTGAAACAGAAATTTTTAAGTAGGAGGGAACCAGTGATTTTTGCCTAATCCCTACTGATGACAGAAACTAATTTTTTAGTGGCTTCACTTATAAAAGCAGAACGCATTAAGCACATGTTATATGAAAGACATTTTTTATTGTTGTTCTTGAAGCCCTCTCATATCTGCTCTGGTCAAAATTCCAGTCCTCAGCATTCTTTAATTTCTCTAAAGCAACAGAACATGTTCAGTAAATTTAAGGAGAAAAGAAGTAGTCTCTAAAATTTGGCTCAAGGAAAACACTGGGACTCTTTAAAAAGTCAATTTACTCTTAGAAAATCTAATGAGGGGTTTAAAGACATTTTAAGATAACTCAGTTTCTTACAACAACATCTAGTACTACTGCTGCTGCTACTATTGCTACTCTAGGGGGTATTTTGGGGCACTGAAATGTAGAAATGTACTATCGTACAGTTTTTCTTACCTCAGAATAGAGTAATAGAAAGAGTCAAAGGCTGTGAGTCAGATGACAGAGCTTCTAATCTCAAGGCTGGAATTCACTAAATGTATGATCTTAAGTAAATAAATTAATCTTTCTGTGTTTCAGGCTTTTGTAAAATGAAGTTAAAAATACTTTTTCTATCTTAAAGACTTATTGCATAGGTAAATAAATATAATATTAGTAGCAAAAGTCTTTACATTTTAAAGAGTGTGTTTGCATATAAAGTTTTATTTTATATATGCACACACTTCTTTTTCTGCAAATCCACAAGATAAGCTGTGTAATGAAACTAAGCCTCTTGCAGTAGGGGTTTGGGTCTCTGGCTTTCTTGAATGGACTTTTCTCCTAACCTCTGTTCTCACTCTTGATAAAGCAACACAAGTGGTCAAAGTGTAACTGGGTTTCTATGAATACTATACTAGAGTTAAGATGCATAATTATATGATGATGAAAACAGTGGCTGACTTTTTTTTTTTTTGGCTCCAAAATCACTGCAGATGGTGATTGCAGCCATGAAATTAAAAGATGCCTACTCCTTGGAAGGAAACTTATGACCAACCTAGACAGCATATTAAAAAGCAGAGACATTACTTTGCCAACAAAGGTCTGTCTAGTCAAGGCTATGGTTTTTCCTGTGGTCATGTATGGATGTGAGAGTTGGACTATAAAGAAAGCTGAGTGCCGAAGAATTGATGCTTTTGAACTGTGGTGTTGGAGAAGACTCTTGAGAGTCCTTTGGACTGCAAAGAGATCCAACTAGTCTATCCTAAAGGAGATCAGTCCTGAGTGTTCATTGGAAGGACTGATATTGAAGCTGAAACTCCAGTACTTTGGCCACCTGTTGAGAAGAGCTGACTCATTTGAAAAGACCCTGATGCTGGGAAAGATTGAAGGCAGGAGAAAGCGACGATAGAGGATGAGATGGTTGGAAGGCATCACCGACTCAATGGACATGAGTTTGGGTAAATTCCAGGAGTTGGTGGTGATGGACAGGGAGGCCTGGTGTGCTGCATTCCATGGGGTCACAAAAAGTTGGACATGACTGAGCGACTGAACTGAACTGACTGAATGATGATTAAAAGGTGACATTATTATTAAGGGCTATGGTATTTCCTAATTATTTTTTGATCTTAAATAGCAATATCAAGTTTTAATCAAAAAAAAAAAGAAAATAAATTACTTTCTAAAAAAAATGCTATTTTGACTGCATAACCTAATTTGTTGAGAGACAATGTTTCAGGTTCATGAACCTGGGTTTGAAGGGATCTTAGTTATTGGCAATGGCCATGTCTAGTTGGGCTAGGCTATTTTAAGCTGAGATATAGATTGGATTGCTTTTTAAAAAAATATTGAACACCTACTATGTGTGAGATACTGTGCTTGATACTACAGGGGTATAAAAATATTTAAATAATGTTACAAGTGAAAAGTACCTTGAGAGAAACAGCAATAAAAAGAAATGAAGAGAGCAGTTTCAGAATCTTGGGAGGATCAGCAGTTGATTCAAAGCTGCTTGAACTGATCTGTAAATATCAGAAGCCAATGCCTAGAGGGAGTGAAGGTCAAAGAATACATAAGAAACTATAAGCTGTTGAATCCATGTTTATTCAGATTTCAAAGAGAGGAGGGAACATTTGTTTGTTAAATTTACTGATCACTTGCTGTTATGGGGTGAATGGTTATGTCCTCAAAAATCCATATTTTATAATCCTAACCTTCAGTGTGATGGTATTAGGAGGTAGGGCTCTGGCGAGATGATTAAGTTATGAGGGTGGAGCCCTCATGAATGGGGTTAGTGCCCTTATCCAAGGCGGGTGGGGAGAATCCCCTCAGAGGTCTTTTTCTTTCTCTGCTTTGTAAGAACACAGTGAAAAGACCCTGTTTGTGAACCCAAAGGCCCCAGAGCCTTGATGCTGATTGACATTTCAGACTACAGATAATGTCAAAGGATTAGGCACAAGGATGGGTATACACATATTAATAAATAGCTGACTTATAATGAAGCATTGTCCTGTACAGATTTATTCTTATTTAATTCTCCTAATGACTGAACAAAGTAAATCCTTTTATCAGTCCCATTTTACCAATGGGGAAACTAAAACTTGAGAACTTCAGATAAATTGCCTGAAATTAAATATTGGCAGAACTATCTCTAGATTCACTCCCTTTATTGTTTTACGGTATCCCCTGGAGAAGGAAATGGCAACCCACTCCAGTATTCTTGCCTGGGGAATCCCATGGACGGAGCCTGGAGGTCTATAGTCCATGGGGTCGCAAGAGTCGGACACGACTTAGTGACTAAACCACCAACACATCCCCTTGTGGGCTTCCCAGGTGGCACTACTGGTAAGGAACCTGCTGCCAATGCAGGAGACATAAGAGTCTTGGGTTCAATCCCTGGGTCGGGAAGAACCCCTGAGGAGGGCACAGCAACTCACTCCAGTGTTCTTGCCTGGAGAGCTCCATGGACAGAGGAGTCTGGTGGGCTTCAATCCATAAGGTCTCAAAGCGTGGGACATGACTGAAGTAACTTAGTATGCACACATCCCTCTGTATTGTTTTTGGTTCATTATTGGTCTCACTCAGCCCCCACCATCAGCAATCCCTATGGGTAGTGGAATTAACCATGGCTTCTAAACAAACTCAGTGTTTGTGGAGTGAAATAGTCCCATTCAAGAGATTTTTCACTTGCTTAAACCTATCATATAAGCTGCCATGTTTCCTTTCAGTATTTTAACAAATATTTTGTCTTTTATTGGTTGGAAAAAGAACTTATTGGTTGGCCAAAAGAACTTACACTTCTTCACCTCGTACTCTTTGAGAGTCGGAACACATCATGTGATAGCATGCTTTGGATTCCTTGATACCATTTCTTCTTCTGAGCACATGTAGTGGAGCAAGAAGACAGGGTATTATTTCCTTGCTGGAATCACATAAAGCCTAGTCAGCCAAGGCAATTTCACAGTGCCTGACCAAAACACCTTGGCTGCCGCTCCCACACATGTGGGAGATGTTTTTGGCCGAGGGCAATGGCTTGAGTCAGTGATTGCTGAATGCCCTGTATTTGGCATCCTACTTTTCATGTAAATAGTAGGGAGAACAGAGCAGGCCTTCATGATTATACCTTTATTGACGGAGAGATTTTCGTGAGTAAACATCCATCTCATAGTTAAGTCCCCTGGGTTTTCTTTCTTTCTTTTTTTGTAGGTTAATATCTTTTACTTTCTCATTTTGAAGTTCTAGTTGATATGGCTGTTTCTTTGATATTGTTGATCAAATATCAAATTGCCATTTCTTGCTAAACTAAAGTGTTAATTCAGAAGCGTCTTTGTATCATGATGTTTCTCTACAATTACTTCTTGTACTTTATTTAGCTTTATTTTCTTAGCTAGACAAATATTCTTAAGAGCATGTTCCAAATTCTTAAGACTCATATTCATTTAGTGTTTTCTGAGTGCTTAGTGTGGTGCTGAATGTAGAACAAACATTCATTAACTTCTTAATTGATTGAGTTGACTTGGCTATTGGCTGACTTTATGAAAGTAATAAACAGGTATTTTAAAGTGGGCTGGTTAATCCAGTTTATAACAGCATAGTGTTGCTCTCCACTGGGTGAAGGTCCCTAGATGGACCAGTTTGAATTATGAATGTTGGCTACTGTATTCAACCCATGACCTCACAAAAGTGTGAGCCTAATTGCAAAAATGGGCTTCCTAGTGGCTCAGTGCTAAAGAATCTGCCTGCAATGCAGGAGATACAGGTTCCATCCCTAGGTTGGGAAGATCCCCTAGAGGAAATGGCAACCCATTCCAGGATTCTTGCTTGGAAAATTCCATGGACAGAGGAGTCTGACAGGCTACAATCCATGGAGTCGCAAACAGTCAGACATGACTTAGTGACTAGATGACAACAAATCACAAGAAAGAGATGATAATGGTAATTGAATCAACATTAAAAGCCAACAACCTAAGGGTGTGCCTCAAAATGGTGGTTCAGGGATGACCCTCACAAATTAAATATTTGAGAGCAAGTAGAACAATAAAATTAAAAATTTTCTACCTCTGTACCTCCCTGATTCCTTCAACCTCTCTATCTCTTTTTCCTTCTTCAAAAACATTGTGAATGCATTCTTAGCCTAGACATGGAATTAAGAGAAGAAATATAATGCAAAAGAGATAATTTTGACTCTGCTTGCATTTCAGTGGAGGAGACAGACAAGTCATTTTATAATCAGGTCTATGTACTGTGTCATAAGAGTGTACAATCCAGGGCCAACTGCCTGGAGATAGTAGAGGGAGTTAACAAAGTAGGAGGGAATGATGCTTTTTGTGGAGAGAATAACATGTGGAGAGGTATAGAAGTGAGAGAGGAAGCTGTTTGGCAGAGCCAGGAAGCTGGGGTGAAGACCAAGAGATGTTGAAGTGGTATAAATGGACCACACTTAATAAGAGACTTCTTAATCCCTATTAGAGATTTGAGATGTTACCCCAGGGAAAAGAATTGTGTTTTTAAGCAGAGGAAGTGGAATGTACAGATTTATGCTTTTCACAGCTCATACTGATTGAGCTGAGGGTGAGGGAAAGACAGGAGGCAGAGATAAGATGTAAACAGTGAGGGCTGAGATCACTGAATGGACTGGAGGGTTATCAATAGGATGTAGGGTCTGGGGGTGGAGAGTGATTCAAGGGTATACATGTTTCTGACTTGGGCCAGTAACCCAACTCACTGACATAGGAATCAAAGAGGAGCAAGTTAGGGAAGGGAAATGTATGTACTCAATTTCAACCCTAATGAACTTGACATGCAGAAAGGGCATTCAGGAAAAACTATTCGACAGATATTTCTTGTTCACAATGAGTTTGTACTCATATTGCACATTGTCACAGGGACGGGTTTTTATGTCGCTCTGTATGAACTTCATTATTATCATTACAGCCAATATTAGCTACTCTGATCAAACAAAGGCTGTGAGGAACACAAAGACACACAAGATATACCTCTTCCCTACAAAGTATTAGTCCCTCAGTCGTGCCTGACTCTTTGGGACCCCATGGACTGCAGACCACCAGGCTCCTCTTCCCTTGAGGGGATCACTATCCACTGATGGCTCAGATAGTAAAGAATCTGCCTGCAGTGAGGGAGACCCAGGTTCGATCCCTGGGTCAGGAAAATCCCCTGGCAAATGGAATGGCAACCCACTCCAGTATTCTTGCCTGGAGAACCTCATAGACAGAGAAGCCTGGTGGTCTACAGCCCATGGGGTCACAAAGAATTGGACATGACTGAGCAACTAACTATGGATGGAGGTTTGTGACATTGTACAGGAGACAGGAATCAAGACCATCCCCATGGGAAAAAAATGCAAAAAAGCAAAATGGCTGTCTGGGGAGGCCTTACAAATAGCGGTGAAAAGAAGAGAAGTGAAAAGCAAAGGAGAAAAGGAAAGATATAAGCATCTGAATGCAGAGTTCCAAAGAATAGCAAGAAGAGATAAGAAAGCCTTTCTTATCTCTTATCAGCAATCAATGCAAAGAAATAGAGAGAAACAATAGAATGGGAAAGACTAGAGATGTCTTCAAGAAAATTAGAGATACCAAGGGAACATTTCATGCAAAGATGGGCTCGATAAAGGACAGAAATGGTATGGACCTAACAGAAGCAGAAGATATTAAGAAGAGGTGGCAAGAATACACAGAAGAACTGTACAAAAAAGATGTTCACAACCCAGATAATCACGATGGTGTGATCACTCACCTAGAGCCAGACATCCTAGAACGCAAAGGCCTTAGAAAGCATCACTACGAACAAAGCTAGTGGAGGTGATGGAATTCCAGTTGAGCTATTTCAAATCCTGAAAGATGATGCTGTGAAAGTGCTGCACTCAATATGCCAGCAAATTTCGAAAACTCAGCAGTGGCCACAGGACTGGAAAAGGTCAGTTTCATTCCAATCCCAAAGAAAGACAATGCCAAAGAATGCTCAAACTACTGCACAATTGGACTCATCTCACACTCTAGTAAAGTAATGCTCAAAATTCTCCAAGCCAGGCTTCAGCAATGCATGGCCCATGAAATTCCAGATGTTCAAGCTGGTTTTAGAAAAGGCAGAGGAACCAGAGATCAAATTGCCAACATCTGCTGGATCATGGAAAAAGGAAGAGAGTTCCAGAAAAACATCTATTTCTGTTTCATTGACTATGCCAAAGCCTTTGACTGTGTGGATCACAATAAACTGTGGAAAATTCTGAAAGAGATGGGCATACCAGACCACCTGACCTGCCTCTTGAGAAACATATATACAGGTCAGGAAGCAACAGTTAGAACTGGACATGGAACAACAGACTGGTTCCAAATAGGAAAAGCAGTCCGTCAAGGCTATATATTGTTACCCTGCTTATTTAACTTCTATGCAGAGCACATCATGAGAAACGCTTGGCTGGAGGAAGCACAAGCTGGAATTAAGATTGCTGGGAAAAATATCAATAACCTCAGATATGCAGATGACACCACCCTTATGGCAGAAAGTGAAGAGGAACTAAAGAGCCTCTTGATGAAAGTGAAAGAGGAGAGTGAAAAAGTTGGCTTAAAGCTCAACACTCAGAAAACAAAGATCATGGCATCCGGTCCCATCAGTTCTTGGGAAATAAATGGGGAGACAGTGGAAACAGTGTCAGACTTTATTTTTGGGGGCTCCCAAATCACTGCAGATGGTGATTGCAGCCATGAAATTAAAAGACGCTTACTCCTTGGAAGAAAAGTTATGACCAACCTAGATAGCATATTGAAAAGCAGAGACATTACTTTGCCCACAAAGGTCCATCTAGTCAAGGCTATGGTTTTTCCAGTGGTCATGTATGGATGTGAGAGTTGGACTGTGTTGAAAGCTGAGTGCCGAAGAATTGATGCTTTTGAACTGTGGTGTTGGAGAAGACTCTTGAGAGTCCCTTGGACTGCAAGGAGATCCAACCAGTCCATCCTAAAGGAGATCAGTCCTGAGTGTTCATTGGAAGGAATGATGCTAAAGCTGAAATTCCAGTACTTTGGCCACCTCATGCAAAGAGTTGAGTCATTGGAAAAGACTCTGATGCTGGCAGGGATTGGGAGCAGGAGAAGAAGAGGACAACAGAGGATGAAATGGCTGGATGGCATCACTGACTCGATGGACGTGAGTTTGAGTGAACTCCTGGAGTTGGTGATGGACAGAGAGGCCTGGCGTGCTGCAATTCATGGGGTCTCAAAGAGTCGGACATGACTGAGCGACTGAACTGAACTGAACTGAACTGAACTGAGCAACTAACGCTTTCACTTTCATTTGAGGGGATCAGAGGATGGATTTATATAAGACTTATACTTAAAGCAATTAGAAAACACAAAGAATCTTGTTTAGTGAAAAGTTGCTACAGTTGTCTCTCTGAGTTTCGTTACAGGACTACTACCAAAATGCTCAGTTCCTTTATATGAAATGGCATAGCATAGTTGGCTCCCTGAATCTGAATATTCCACATCTGTGAATACCAAGGACTGACTGCATGTATATATTAAAAATAATTACTACAGGATGGAAAATAGCAGAAATTGAAGTAGACTACCAAAGCTTTTATGTACAAAGTAAGACTTGATATTGTTCTTGATAAGATATAAATGGGGAAGCTAATGAAGACAGGCATTTCTGATTTGGAGACAGAAGGGAAGGGAAAGCAGTTTTATCCATAGTTTAAATGTAATAGATACCTTGAAAAATGATGCTAACTAAGCAGATGCTTACCCATCATGTTTGCTATTAAAAGAAAGACAGCTCACCAGTTCATGTCCATGCAGAGGTATCGTTTCTATCTTTGTACTTACTACTTTTCATTCATAGAAAAAGTTTACTAAATTGGCCATAAAGTGTGGGTTCCCTTTGGAAAAAACAGATGGGGAGGGTGGCTCTGCATGGGTTAGTTCTGCACAGCCTATGTCTCTGATTTCTCGAACAGTTACACAGTCAAGTTCACTGAGGCTTTGTTGCCCTCTTTACAGTTATTTAAAATGATTCAAAAATTATTAATGTGGGACTATTGACTGCAGATGGTGACTGCAGCCATGAAATTAAAAGGCGCTTACTCCTTGGAAGAAAAATTATGACCAACCTAGATAGTATATTCAAAAGCAGAGACATTACTTTGCCGACTAAGGTCCATCTAGTCAAGGCTATGGTTTTTCCTGTGGTCATGTATGGATGTGAGAGTTGGACTGTGAAGAAGGCTGAGTGCCGAAGAATGGATGCTTTTGAACTGTGGTGTTGGAGAAGACTCTTGAGAGTCCCTTGAACTGCAAGGAGATCTACCAATCCATTCTGAAGGAGATCAGCCCTGGGATTTCTTTGGAAGGAATGATGCTAAAGCTGAAACTCCAGTACTTTGGCCACCTCGTGCGAAGAGTTGACTCATTGGAAAAGACTCTGATGCTGGGAGGGATTGGAGGCAGGAGGAGAAGGGGACGACAGAGGATGAGATGGCTGGATGGCATCACTGACTCGATGGATGTGAGTCTGAGTGAACTCCGGGAGCTGGTGATGGACAGGGAGGCCTGGTGTGCTGCGATTCATGGGGTCACAAAGAGTCAGACACGACTGAGTGACTGAACTGAACTGATTGACATTGCTATGTTTAAAGTTGCAAAATAAAGTTAACATATAAAACTATTTATTTGGTGGGCAAATGTGGTCTAAAGGCCCATGACTCAGGGCAGTGCTGTTCAATAGAAATATTAGGAGAGCCACAAATGTGAGCTACATATATAATTAAAAAATTTTCATCACCACATTAAAAAAGGAAACAGGTGAAATTAGTAACATATTTATTTAAGCTGACATATCTGAGATATCACCATTTCGATACATAATCAACATGAAATGTATTTGTGAAATATTTTATATTTCTTTTTTATATCAGTTCTGTGAAAACAATTATTTTACATATTTCACAGAATTGGTTCAGTGGTGGCTAAACCACTCGTGGCTCAGACAGTAAAGAATCTGCCTGTAATGTGGGAGACATGGGTTCAAGCCCTGGGTGGGGAAGATCCCCTGGAGAAAGGAATGGCAACCTACTCCAGTATTCTTGTCTGGAAAATCCCACCGGTGGAGGAGCCTTGATGGGGCTACAGTCCACGGGGTCTCAAAGAGTCAGACATGACTGAGAGACTAGCACACACACATGCATACATATATGGATAGATAGACAGATAGAATGTATCAATTTAAGCAAGTTTTCAGTCTGTAAGAGCCATGAGTGACCACCATTTTTCCTGGGATAGCACAGGTCTAATGGTTAGAGTGGCAAGCCTCACAATTTTGCTCTCATATGTGTATTACAATATTCAGATTGCCTATTATTGCACACTTTGGTCAGCCCTGCAGACAAATTCTTGAATCCTTTCTAAAAAGAATTCTCAGCAGAATAAGAAAGAAAACACAAAGGAGAATTAACTTCTATTAAACATCTTCTCAGTTCCAGGCAAAGGACTAGACACTAGATATGAATTATTTCATTAGTCACTTCATCAGCTGTTTTTAGTGAGATAGACATATGCAAATAAATCAATAGGTTGACTGAAAAACAAGTAAATCAAGATTATCTATCATACAATACATTCAATGGCCAAGGAAATTGAAATTCAGAGACTTTAATTGCCCCAAAATGCACAGTTAGTAAGTCACAGATCATGTATAATACTTAAATCTGTTTGACTCTAAAACTGATGTATTTTCTACCATACTTTGCTGTCTTCTAAATCACATTCCTGGTTTGGCTCAATCAGACTTTTGGTAAACAGTGAATCACTATATGATTTTTCAGTGAAGAACAAGTTCTTGGCAAGATCTTGTACTGAAAAGATATCAGGGAGACAATCATTTTGAGATATGTTCCTGGACCTGACTCCTGATACATCCTGAAGTTTAGCAATGAAAAGAACAGTTTCACTGGATTACTCAAAAGGCAAAGGGGAAACTTGTGGAGGAAAATAAAAAGAATGGACTGGATCTGAATAAATGAGTAAGAACATCTCAGCCTTAATCTGGATTTTGCACTTAATTCACCAGCGATGCTTTCAAATTGTTCTGGAGAAGACTCTTGAGAGTCCCTTGGACAGCAAGGAGATCAAACCAGTCAATCTTAAAAGAAATCAATGCTGAATATTTATTGGAAGGACTGTTGCTGAAGCTGAAGTTTCAATACTTTGGCCACCTAGTGCAAAGAGCCGACTCACTGGAAAAGCCTCTGATGCTGGGCGAGATTGAAGCCAAAAGGAGAAGGGGGTGGCAGAGGGTGAGATGATTAGATAGCATTACCAACTCAATGGACTTGAATTTGAGCAAACTCCAGGAGGTAGTGGAGGACAGAGGAGCCTGGCTTACTGTAGTCCACAGGGTCTCAAAGAATTGGACATGATTTAGTGACTGAACTACAAGAAGAAGCACCGTAAACTCAGTTAGAAAACTTGCTATTCCAAATATCTGGGAAGTGAAAGGAGGAGGTTAACAAACAGCATTATGTAAACAATAGTAAATAATTTTTACTGTGTTTTCAGGAGTTACCTTCTTTATTCCTTATCTTACCCATGCAGCCCTACAGCCTCACATAGTGTAGCAGTGAGAACAGAGTCACAGAATCTGGTATAGAAGAGTGGTTCCCACTCCTGGCATGCATGAAAATCATCTAGAAAACTGATAAAACACAGATTCCTGGACCCTACTTCCAGAGAGGCTCACCCTGCAGACTTGAGGAGACCTGATAATTTGTGTTTCTAATAAGCTCTAAGGAGATGCTGATGCTGCTAGTCCATAGACAACACTTCTGAGATGTATTGTTTAGATGATGAGAGGTTGTGAGGGAACAGAATTTTAAAAATCAATTTGCTATTAGTTTTCTGGAGGCTCTTTCTGGATTCCCTGACTTTTTCTCTTTTTGACTCATGTTTCCTGAACTCCAGAGGTTCCAGTAAGAAAACTTTCAATTTGGTCAAAGAAAAGGCAAGCATAACTTCACAAGTTCTTAATTCTTGTTTGAATACTAACTTATGGCCATAGATCATTACCTGGCAAAGGTGTATCCTGGGTTGGTCAAAGTAGGAGAAGTTGCAAAGATACTGTCAAAGAGTTTCTAGAATCTTCAAATTTGTGCAAATCTCCTGATCTGGAACAGTTATAGTTTAGCATACTGACAAAATAAAGTATTAAGTTGATAAATATAGTGGTCTCTGAAGAACTGCAACGGTGAAACGAGTGGGAAGTAGGAAATTGGCATGTGTTCTGATTCACACAGAGAGAGAAAGCTGCTTCTACCATCAAAGCTTCCCTTATGACTCAGCTGGTAAAGAACCCACCTGCGATGTGCGAGACCTGTGTTCAATCCCTGGGTTGAGAAGATCCCCTGGAGAAGGGAATGGCTACTCACTCTAGGATTCTGGCCTGGAGAATTCCATGGACTGTGTAGTCCATGGGATCACAAAGAGTCAGACAAGACTGAGTGACTTTCACTCACTCATTCACTCAACATCAACAGCACAATAGAAATGCCCTACTTTGGGGTTATTCATGAGTAATGGTATGTGATTATTAGTAACTTTTTAGATTTGTTTGAGTATGATAAGAAAAATCAGGATCTATTGAACCCATCATGGCATCTCTAAAAACAAGATATCACAGTTCCTTGAGTGGGTTTTACAAATAGAAATACAAGCTCACAGATACAGAGAACAGATTGATGGTTGCCAGAGGCAGGGGGTGGGAAGTGAGAGAAGTGGGTGAACTGTTTTTTTGTTTGTTTGTTTGTTTTGCTGTATTTCATTTTATTTAGTTTAAATAGCTTATTTAAGTGTTTTATAAAAGTAGATTTAAGCAGAGAGTTGACATCTATGTCTATATCTCCTTATGGAGAAAATGAAGAAGCTTACCAGATGTGGGGACAGTAAGAGCTGAATGGCCAATGTAATTGGTTATTAGATTTCTGTCCCTCTGGGTGGACACGAGAGTGCCATGCCTTTGTCTTTGGCTTCATTTTCCATTCTTAAGCCAGGTTGGATATAACTATATATGGTACGCTCATCAAATTTACACAAAATAAATTAGAGAGAAGGTGTGATGATTCAGGTTAATAATATAATTAGCACTGAAAATTTGGAGTGAAAACCAGATTCTAATGAGTTTGGATTTCTGTGGCAGTTCAATGGTAAAAAATCTGCCTGCCAATGCAGACACAGGTTTGATCCCTGAGTCAGGAAGATCCCCTGGAGAAGGAAATGGCAATCACTTTAGTATTTTTGCCTGGAGAATCCCCATAGATAGAGGAGCCTGGTGGACTACAGTCTATAAGGTCACAAAAGAGTTGAACATGACTTAGTGACTAAACAACAACAAAGAACTAAAAACACATGAGGAAATGTGTTTACTAAATCTGTTCGTTTGCTGCATTTCGCCCTCATCTAGAAGCCTATGCTTGCAATTAGATTTTCAAGAGGTATAAGATAAGAATTACTCCAGGCAATACAAATTCATTATTTTCCTTTAAACTTGTTTGTTTCCTAACCCTAGAAACCTCAGCACATATAAAAATACATCAATTTGAGTTCCCTGTCCTATCCAGCAGCTTCCTGACAGCTGTCTACTTTACACATGGTAGTATACAGATGCCAATGTTACTGTCTCAGCTCGGTGCTCTTTGGTGACCAAGAGGAGTATAATGGGGAGGTGGGAGGGAGTTTCGAGAGGGAGGGGACTATATGTAAACCTATGGTTGATTCATGGTATTGTACAGCAAAAACTAACATGATATTATAAAGCAATTCTGTTCCAATAAAAAAATTAAAATACATCAAGCATGCCTTTTACTGTGATCCCTAAAAGTCACACTGGAGCCGCACTAAACAACCAGTTTTGCCTTTCTTACCCATTGCTCTCCCAATGGCCCCTCTCATCCTCCAAAACCAAAGATACCTTATGGGAAAAAGTCTTCCCGCTTTCATTTCTCTAAAAGTGAAAGGAAAAAGTAGAGCCACAGTGGAAGAAGGGCCTACTTCCAGGCAAAGTGGCATGTTAGATGACCTGACATATTTGAAATGATATCGTTTGGAAGAAAAACTCAAAAGAATTCTTTGGGTAAAATTTGTACCCAAGTTTGTTCCCTGGTGGCTCAGATGGTAAAGGGTCTGCCTACAATGTGGAAGACCCGGCTTCGATCCCTGGGTCAGGAAGATCCCCTTGGAGAAGGAAGTGGCAACCCACTCCAGGATTCTCAACTGGAAAATCCCATGGATGGAGGAGCCTGGTTGGCTACCGTCCGTGGGGTTGCAAAGAGTCGGACACGACTGAGTGACTTCACTCACTTTGTACCAAAGTGAAAGAGACTTTGGCTCAATATAAGAAAGATCTTGAGAAAAAGGGCCATTGGCTTGTGTATCCTTTCAGTGCCTGGCATGGTTCATGGTACAGAGTAATTTCAAAAAGTATTTGTGAATGTATTTAGTGAGCAGACAAATAAATGACTCAGAAGAGGAAACAGGCTATTTGTCTAATCAAACAGATATTCAAGTAAATGATCAAATATGGTAGAATAGTTTCATGCATTAGCTGGGTCTAAATAGTTGTTAAAATTTCTTCAACCTGAAAATTTGGGATTTTTCTTTAAGTAACCCTTCCTTCTACCAATCACATATCTTTTCCCTTTTGCTTGTTGTTCCTGGCCACACCTTCAGTTGCCACCAATTCTAAGTATTCCTAGAAATTTTCATCCGAAACCCACACCTGTGTCGGTGATATGAGACACAAAAGACAAGATTTCTGACTTACATAGGTCGTAATGTATTTTAAAGTGAAAGTCAACTCTTTGTGACCCCATGGCCTGTCGATGGGATTCTCCAGCAAGAATATTGGAGTGGGTTGCCATTTCCTTCCTCAGAGGATCTTCCCAACCCAGGGGTTGAATGTGGGTCTCCTGCACTGCAGGCAAATGATATACTTTAACAGCATAATCCCAGATATCATTAGGTGATTAGACAAAACAAAAACAAGTAGTGGGCATGTATTTTGCTATCTCGCTCTCCCTGTGAGAAAACTGTCTGGTCTTTTACTACTTTCGGTCCTCTAAGAAAGCCTCATGTAACAAAGATTTTATTGTCCAAGAAACCTGTATATGCATTTCAGCTCTGCCACTTAATATCTACATGGCTTCAGGCAAGTCACTTTACTTTTCTGAAACTTAGTTTCCTCATCTATGAAACTGGATAATAGTATTTACCTTACATAAGATTTTATAGATATAAAGTGAGATTTTGGACCCTAAGTGTCTACTGTGATTCTTGGCATATAGTAGACCTAGAAACAAAAATGCTGGTGATGTTGATAAGAATGATTGAATATGTGTTTGTTTCATTTCCTTCTCTGAAGAAGATCAGATTCCAAATGGTAGTACAATGTGAACAATTTCAAGTCATTGATTATTTTTAGTATTTCTCATGAGGTTTTATAAAGTAGTTTAAGCAAGCAGAAAATAATGTTTTTTGCTTACAAAATGACTACTGTCACTGTAGCAAAGTCAGCATTTATTTCAAAAATACTGAAATATTATACTGGGTAAACTCATAGTGAAAGGACAACCCAAAGCCATGGTAAGGAAAACATAGCCATTCCTTTCTCCAGGGGATCTTCCTGACCCAGGGATTGAACCCAGGTCTCCTGCATTGCAGACGGATTCCTTACCATCTGAGCCACCGTGTAAGTCCCATGGCCTAAGTCCATCCAGTTGTAAATAAATTTCAATCTTTCTTTCTGGAAAGTAGTTAGGTTTCTGTAATGGAGAGAGGAGTTAGGTTTCTGTGACTGACCTAGACAGCATATTAAAAATCAGAGATGTTACTTTGCCAACAAAGGTCCATCTAGTCAAAGCTATGGTGTTTCCAGTAGTCATGTATGGATGTGAGACTTGGACCATAAAGAAGGCTGAGCACTGAAGAACTGATGCTTTTGAACTGTGGTGTTGGAGAAGACTCTCGAGAGTCCCTTGGACTGCAAGGAGATCCAACCAGTCCATCCTAAAGGAACTCAGTCCTGAATATTCATTGGAAGGACTGACGTTGAAGCTGAAACTCTAATACTATGGCCACCGGATGTAAAAACTGACTCATTTGGAAAGACCCTGATACTGGGAAAGGTTGAAGGCAGGAGGAGAAGGGGACAATAGAGGATGAGATGGTTGGATGCATCACCCACTCAATGCACACACGTTTGAGCATTGGTGGGAGTTGGTGATGGAAGGGAAGCCTGGAGTGCTGCAGTCCATGGGGTCGCAAAGAGAAAGGACTGGGCAACTGAACTGAACTGAATGGGGAAGAAGACTTAGGAGCTATAAAAGAAGTTTATGAAAAATATTTATACAAGTCTTTAAAATACATTAAAGCATTAAGTCCTTTGAAATAAAGTCTACTTTTGTCTCTACTAGTTTTTTTTTTTTTTTTTGGAGGTTAATTACTTTACACTATTGTATTGGTTAAACACGTTATGTAGGAAAATTAGAATTGGAAAATCTTTTCCATTTGTCACTAATTTGGTTGCTTCATGTGGAGCACTATGCCAGTCTTAAGTGAGGGGAAATAAAGAGATCAATATATGGCAATTCTGATTTCTCCATCTATCTGAAAATAATGAGGACCACCACACAATAAAACAGAGTATGAAGACCAGCATTGCCCCTGAGGATGGCCAAGATACATGGGCTGCTGTGTTGAATTATCTTGGACTCATAAAGCTAGGCATTCTGAAATACCAGCTAGTTGGACATTTGTATCTGTCTCTGCTCAATGACCTTAAATTTACATGAAATAAAAAAGTAAAACAATTAGCTCTTTTAATTCTGAGATAAATATCGCTAAAGTAGTTGTATGGTTGGCACCACCACCACCAACAAAAAAAAAACCAACTATTTGAAGTAGGTTACCTTGCTATTTGAAGTAGGTTACCTTCTGACATTCAATGCTGAAAACATAGTCAAGAGCTCAAGCCTCCGATTGGAGCTTTAAAACTGTGGTTATTTAAAGTGCAAATCTGGTATATCTTTCAAGTATTAAAAACAGACATTCTCCTTGGCAGCTGTCAGAAGAAATGTGTCTTAGCAAATTTCCTAACTGAACTAAAGTATTCGGCATTTACTTAAAGATTTTGAAGCTATAGCCCAAATTGTAATTAGCATATTTGTTGTTGGCACTAAATTCTTTCTTTCCAGGAAACAGACGTAAGAGCAAAGCTGAAAGTGATAAAAATTTCATTCTTCATCAGTATAGAAAACTATTCAATGATACTTTTTCATTCCTACTTTTGTCATTCACAATATAAATTTTACCAATATTTTCTATTCATGCACAAAACAAGCAATAACTGATGCTCTGAAAACAGATGCCTCCATATTGTTAAGATGGCAGGCAGCCATTGCTATGCAATTGAATCTACATCTAGAATCTTCTAATATCATAGTACTGTTGGCTGCTGTGAACCCAACTGAAAATTTGAACTGTTGATGGCAGTTAACATTCACATAAATCTTGAAAGTGACAGCCAGCTAGAGAGAAGAGTGATGAGATTTGGCATCAGCCAAAACCCAAGCATAATATGTTTTCTTCTAGATTCTTTTAAAAAGTATAAACCTCTCAATTCAGGAGTTGTCTTGGGTCTCTCCCAAGATGAGGAGATGAAGAAAGATTCATTACTTATCCAGTCATGAGAGGTTGGCCTCTGAGTGGCTGAGTTCTTAGTCTGCTTGGCACTGTTGGGTTTATTATTCTGCTCAATCAATCAACCATTTCATCCCAATAGCTCAGTTGGCTAATTATTTTGTTTTGGTTTTATTGGACCTGATCAGCTGTTGGAATGAATTGACTAAATCAGCTGGTTGTGCTGTTGGCTCTAACTCACTATCTAGGCTTAGTAGAGGCCCTCAGTAGAGTTAAAAACCATGTGTACTGAAATATTCTCCATCTGCTGCTGCTGCTGCTGCTAAGTTGCTTCAGTCGTGTCCAACTCTGTGCGACCCCATAGATGGCAGCCCATCAGGCTCCTCCGTCCCTGGGGTTCTCCAGGCAAGAACACTGGAGTGGGCTGCCATTTCCTTCTCCAATGCATGAAAATGAAAAGTGAAAGTGAAGTCGCTCAATCGTGTCCGACTCTTAGTGACCCCATGGACTACAGCCTACCAGGCTCCTCTGTCCATGAGATTTTCCAGGCAAGAGTACTGGAGTGGGGGTGCCATCGACTTCTCTGATTCTCAATCTCCTGTATTGTTATTTCAATTTTTTAAAATTTATTTTTAATTGGCAGATAATTGCTTTACAATGTAGTGTGGATTTCTGCCGTATAACAATGCGAATACCATAAATATACACACGTCCACTCCCACTTGAATGTCCCTCCCATCCTCCACCCCACCCCACCCCTCTCGATTGTCACAGAGTGCCAGGTTGAGCTCCCTGTTATACAGCAACTTCCGACTGGCTATCTATTTTACATATGGTAATGTATATGTTTCAATGCTACTCTCTCAATTGTCCCATCCTTTCCTTCTTCTGCTATATCCACAAGTCTCTTCTCTATGTCTGGGTCTCTATTCCTACCCTGCAAATAGGTTCATCAGTACCTATTTTTTTTAAGTCCATAAATATCAGTTAGTATATGCTTTTTGTTTTCATCTTTCTGACTTACTTCATTTGGTATAACAGGCTTTAGGTTCATCCACCTCACTAGAACTGACTCAAATTCATTCCTTTTTATGGCTGAGTGATAAGATCCCCTGCAGGAGGAAATGGCAACCTACTCCAGTATTCTTGCCTGGATAATCCCTTGGACAGAAGAGCCTGGCAGGCTATAGTTTATGAAGTTGTGAAGAGTTGGGCATGACTGAGCCACTGAGCACAGCATACACAGCATAATATTCCATACACTGAAAAACTTGTACCGGATAATCCAAGATGTACTGAGTGTACCTACAATGATTTTTTTTTTTAAGTTGAGTAGTTTGCTTGGGTGTCACTCTGTAATATATTGAAAACGTGCACACAAGGGGAGGAGAGAGGAGGGTGGGGCAAATTGGGAGAGAGTAGCATTGGCATATATACACTACCATGTGTAAAACACGTAGCTAGTGGAAAGCTGGTGTATAGCACAGGAAACTCAGCTTGGTGCTCTGTGATGACCTGAGGGCGTGGGCAGTGGGATGGGGGTGGGTGGTTCAAGAAAGAGAGGAGGATATATGCATACATGTAGCCGATTCCCTTTTTTGTACATTAAAAGCTAAAACAACATTGTAAAGCAATTTTACTCCAATTAAAAAAAAATCATGTCCAACTCATATGCCAAATAAATGTATGTATCTTTACATATGTACAAGGACGTCTCTCTGCTTCTTACTGTTGCTTCATCATTGAGTTGAGGTAGGAAATTCTGTGATTTTTTCATTGTTCCTCTCATTGGCAGAAGGTATTTACAATATTCTCATATGTGTGCATCACGTGTCACCATCAGCCAGGTTAAACTGTGAAAAGTCACAGAATGAAACAAGAGAATAAAAAAATCTATGCTTTTATTTCTTCCTATATTATCTATAAAAAAAAATCAAATTTTTCTCTTCCGAAATAAACGGCACACTTTTGCTCTTGAACACATGGTGTGTGGTTAAACAAAAGAGTGTCTGGTAACTTTTAATGAAAAGCCTGTCAGCTTTTACTGTGGCTGACATTATAGCTTCACCAAATTCTTCAGTGAACTTGATGTAGAAACTTGCTCTTTCTCTCCTTTCTTCTTTTTTTTTTCTTCCTTTCTCCTTCTTCCTTTATGTCTTTAGACAAAATCCAAACATAAAAATGCCATTTAAAAAACTATACCCTGGGGTACTCACTCACAGCTTATTTCTAAATCTAAGGCAGATACCCTTAAAGAGTTGATCAAAGAGATATAGGATCTTTACTGTTATGATAAACTTAAATGTTTAAGATAGTAAAGTTTGAGAGTGGGGTGATGATGGAAGAAGGAATATGTTATTTGAGGCATGAAGCTCATAAATGTCTAAGAAGATTTTGTTGGAGGAATGGAGGGGGAAATATGGCAATTCAGGGCATTATTAAAAAAATAAAGTCTAAATTAAAGGAAAGAAGGACTGTTTTTCATGTTTATAAATATTGGATGTGGGGATTAACATTAAGTGTGGAAATGAGCCACCTGATGGGGATTTTGTTTAAGTCAGTGTTAAAATCACTTGTTTATTTTACAAATGACTAAGCTTTATGGATAAGAAAGAGTACAGCATAGCAACCAGTTTGGTGAGAGTGAATACTAGGATCTGGAGAAGGGAGAGAATTTCCCAGGCTTATCAGTCAAAGGTTGACTTTAGATGCCTATAAGGAAGGCAACATATAATTTAAGGTCCATGTGGGGAACTTTTCAGAGTGAAAAGGAATGCTATTAATAGTCATGCTGAGACAAAATGCATAAATGGAGCCAATCCCAGTTAAATTGGTTGTATGTCACCCTCCTAATGGGCAGAATGCTATGGAGCAAACCTCTTTGGAAGGACTGCCTTAGAAGTCATTTCAGTCACAGCTTGACAGTTTGTGTGGTGCCTTGCTAATCAAGCTTAGAGTCTAATCATCCTTGAGTCATCAGACTCTTCATTCCAGGGGCATAAAGTCTTAATATGACTTTAACCATCATAATCAGAGCAACTGTACTCCTTATGGAATATTTCAGATAAATTTGGAGCTTTATTTTAAGGCTGTCAGCCTTATCAACTCTGGAGAGTATAGTCTTAACCAGGTACTGGAAAATGTATCTAGCGTACAGAAATAAAAGAGTGAATATCTTCAGAATACTAAGATATAGACAAAGGTGGTTAATCTGTATATAAAGTAAGATAGATTTTTAAGACAAAATTGTTTCAAGTTACTTATTTTACATTATTTTAAGACAATATTATTTCTCCAGAGTGAAAGTATGGGAAACTAAACTGTTTCACCAATAGCACACAGTGTATCAATATTTGTTCATTTTTATTGCTGAATAGTGTTCTTTTCCCCTTGCCCTGCCCCCTCATCACACACACACCACTTGCATTACTTGGTAAGTGCTATATGTGACTTGTGACTGGATGCCTTAAAGACCCACATTCTTTCCATTATTTTATTCCTGTTTTGGAGTCTGTGAAGGATTCAACTTAGATTGCGATATTGGTGAAACAGTTTAGCTTCCCATATTTCCACTGTGAAGAAATAATATTGCATAGCAAAGGAAACTATAAGCAAGGTGAAAAGACAGCCCTCAGAATGGGAGATAATAATAGCAAATGAAACAACTGACAAAGGATCAATTTCCAAAATAAACAAGCATCTCATATAATTCAATGTTAGAAAAACAAACAACCCAATCAAAAAATGGGAAAAAGAACTAAACAGACATTTCTCCAAAGAAGGCATACAGATGGCTAACAAACACATGAAAAGATGCTCAATATCACTCATTATTCAGTTCAGTTCAGTCGCTCAGTCGTGTCCGACTCTTTGTGACCCCATGAATCATAGCATGCCAGGCCTCCCTGTCTATCACCAAATCCCGGAGTTCACCCTCTCATGTGCAACGAATCAGTGATGCCATCCAGCCATCTCATCCTCTGTTGTCCCTTCTCCTCCTGCCCCCAATACCCTCCCAGCATCAGAGTCTTTTCCAATGAGTCAACTCTTCGCATGAGGTGGCCAAAGTATTGGAGTTTCAGCTTCAGCATCAATCCTTCCAATGAACACCCAGGACTGATCTCCTTCAGAATGGACTGGTTAGATCTCTTTGCAATCCAAGGGACTCTCAAGAGTCTTCTCCAACACCACAGTTCAAAAGTATCAATTTTTCAGTGCTCAGCTTTCTTCACAGTCCAACTCTCACATCCATAAATGACCACTGGACAAACCATAGCCTTGACTAGAAGGACCTTTTTTGGCAAAGTAATGTCTCTGCTTTTGAATATGCTGACTAAGCGTCTTTTAATATCATGGCCACAATCACCATCTGCAGTGATTTTGGAGCACAAAAAAATAAAGACTGACACTGTTTCCACTGTTTCCCCATCTGTTTCCCATGAAGTGATTGGACCAGATGCCATGATCTTAGTTTTCTGAATGTTGAGCTTTAAGCCAACATTTTCACTCTCCTCTTTCACTTTCGTCAAGAGGCTCTTTAGTTCCTCTTCACTTTCTGCCATAAGGGTGGTGTCATCTGCATATCTGAGGTTATTGATATTTTTCCCAGCAATCTTGATTCCAGCTTGTGCTTCTTCCAGCCCAGCATTTCTCATGATGTACTCTGCATGTAAGTTAAATAAGCAGGGTAACAATATACAGCCTTGACGGACTCCTTTTCTTATTTGGAACCAATCTGTTGTTCCATGTCCAGTTCTAACTGTTGCTTCCTGACCTGCATACAGATTTCTCAAGAGGCAGGTCAGGTGGTCTGGTATTCCCATCTCTTTCAGAATTTTCCACAGTTTATTGTGATCCACACAGTCAAAGGCTTTGGCATAGTCAATGAAACAGAAATAGATGTTTTTCTGGAACTCTCTTCCTTTTTCCATGATCCAGCAGATGTTGGCAATTTGATCTCTGGTTCCTCTGCCTTTTTGAAAACCAACTTGAACATTTGGAAGTTCATGGTTCACGTATTGCTGAAGCCTGGTTTGGAGAATTTTGAGCATTACTTTACTAGCGTGTGAGATGAGTGCAATTGTGCGGTAGTTTGAGCATTCTTTGGCATTGCCTTTCTTTGGAATTTGAATGAAAACTGACCTTTTCCAGTCCTGTGGCCACCACTGAGTTTTCCAAATTTGCTGGCATATTGAGTGCAGCACCTTCACAGCATCATCTTTCAGGATTTGAAAGAGCTCCAGTGGAATTCCATCACCTCCACTAGCTTTGTTCATAGTGATGCTTCCTAAGGCCCACTTGAATTCACATTCCAGGATGTCTGGCTCTAGGTGAGTGATCACACCATCGTGATTATCTGGGTTGTGAAGATTTTTTCTGTACACTTCTTCTGTGTATTCTTGCCACCTCTTCTTAATATCTTCTGCTTCTATTAGGTCCATATCCTTTCTGTTCTTTATCGAGCCCATCTTTGTAGGAAATTTTCCCCTGGTATCTCTAATTTTCTTGAAGAAATCTCTAGTCTTTCCCATTCTGTTGTTTTCCTCTATTTCTTTGCATTGATTGCTGAGGAAGGCTTTCTTATTTCTCCTTGCTATTCTTTGCAACTCTGCATTCAGATGCTTATATTTTTCCTTTTCTCATTTGCTTTCTCCTTCTCTTCTTTTCACGGCTATTTGTAAAGCCGATTTCTTTCCCATGAGTATGGTCTTGATCCCTGTCTCCTGTACAATGTCACGAACCTCTGTCCATAGTTCATCAGGCACTCATCTATCAGATCTAGTCCCTTAAATCTATTTCTTATTTCCACTGAATAATCATAAGGGATTTGATTCAGGTCACACCTGAATGGTCTAGTGGTTTTCCCTACTTTCTTCAATTTAAGTCTAAATTTGGCAATAAGGAGTTCATGATCTGAGCCACAGTCAGCTCCCAATGCACACTTGCGTATTATTAGAAAAATGCAAATCAAAACTACAATGTGATATCACCTCACACTGGTGAGAATGGCCATCATCAAAAGTCTACAAACAAGAAATGCTGGAAAGGGTGTGAAGAAAAGTCAGCTTTTCACATCGGGTGGCCAAAGTATTGGAGCTTCAGCTTCAACATCAGTCCTTCCAATGAACACCCAGGACTGATCTCCTTCAGAATGGACTGGTTGGATCTCCTTGCAGTCCAAGGGACTGTCAAGAGTCTTCTCCAATGCCACAATTCAAAAACATCAATTCCTCAGCACTCAGCCTTCTTTACAGTCCAACTCTCACATCCATACATGACTACTGGAAAAACCATAGCCTTGACTAGACTCACCTTTGTTTCTCAGCCATAAAAAGAAACACATTTGAGTCAGTTCTGATGCAGTGGATGAACCTAGAGCCTATTGTACAGAGTGAAGTAAGTCAGAAAGAGAAAGATAAATATCTCATACTAACACATATATACAGAATCTAGAAAAATGGTACTGAAGAATTTATTTGCAGGACAGCAATGGAGAGACAGACATAGAGAATAGACTATGGGCGTGGGGAGAGGGGAGGGGAGGGTGAGTGGCGAGATGTATGGAAAGAGTAACGTGGAAACTTACATTACCATATGTAAAATAGATAGCCAATGGGAATTTGCTGTAAGTCTCGGGGAACTCAAACAGGGGCTCTGTATCAACCTAGAGGGATGGGATGGGGAGGGAGATGGGATAGAGGTTCAAAAGGGAGGGGATATGTGTATCCCAATGTCTGATTCATTTTGAGGTTTGACAGAAAACCACAAAATCTGTAACACAATTATCCTTCAATTAAAAAATAAATTAATTAAAAAAAGGAAACTCCATAAAAAGATGCTGCATTGAAAGAATACATTACAGAAGGGGCAGGAATTTCAACACATCAATGTGCAGTATCTGCCATTTTGAGAATATCATAAAATATAGCCAGCTAACCCAGGATTCCTAGAAGAAAATGATATTTAGACCTTAATAGGCCAGCCTTTTGAATGAATGGGGAAAACATGTTCCAAGTAGGAGGATCCATAGTTTAAAAACTCAGAAATGAAAGAGGATGTTACAGTCAAGATAGTTAAAGTAGTTTGGTATGCAAAAAGGGGAGAAACAACTACGAAAAAGACAAAAGATGAGGTGAGAGAGATGGCAGAGGCCAGATAGCTAAAGGCCTGGTAGTCATCAGCGCATAAAGAAGTGTTAACTCTTATTCCATAAATTATGGAGATTTACTACAAAGTCTGGTGGTTCTCAGTTTCATCCCTTCCTCATTCTTAATAAGAATAGGAATTTCCTCACTTTCACTTTTAATTTTTTGTTTCAGAAGAGATTTGGACACATACTCATGATACCAGATCTAGTAGCAGAGACCCCAGGAAGAGGAAACTGTTATTCCCTCCAAGCCACCAGATAAAAAGCAAAAACCATGTATCTTCCTACCAAATTGAAGCAAAGGCCCTATATCACCAGGCAGCAGCTAATGCTGAATTGTTCTCATTTAAGTTTATAAGCATAAGCAATATGTTATGTTTTGCAAAATGTTAGGCAGAAGAAGGACAGAAAGATGGAATGCTTCTAATATCATTTAAGGTATTAATATAAATGTTTGATTTTTGGAAGACTTCAATTGATTGAAAAGTCATTGAGATCACCAAAAATGACCTTATTAATATAACAACTTCTAGGTACACTCTTAGAAAGTGAAAAGTAAAAGCGTTAGTTGCTCAGTCACGTTTGGCTCTTTGCGACCTCAAGGACCGCAGCCACCCACACCCCCGTCCCAGGCTCCTCTGTCCATGGAATTCTCCAGGCAAGAAAAGTGGAGTGTGTTGCCCAGAGGATCTTCCTGACCCAAGGATCAAACCTGGGTCTCTTGCTTTAAAGGCAGCTTCTTTACCATATGAGCCACGAGGGAAGCCCCTCTTAAACAAGAGTTAAATCAGAAAAGCTCTTTAAGCATCACTTAGTTACCGTCCTTGCTCTCAAGCAGAATGGTGCTTGCTGCAGCTGAAGAAAAAGATATTAATAGTTACTTTTGTTTCCCAAAGTCAATGTTAGGCAGATCTTTCCTATATCCACCTTAAATGCATTCTGTATGACTCTAAAACATTTTGTGTGAGTATGGAAATAATGAATATTTGATTATTGATGGCTCAGCCATGGAGAATCTGCCTGCGATGCAGGAGACCTGGGTTTGATCCCTGGGTTGGTAAGATCCCCTGGGCATCCCACTCCAGTACTCATACCTGTAGAATCCAAGAGACAGAGGAGCCTGGCAGGCTGTAGTCCATAGGGTCACACAGAGTTGGATAGGGCTGAAGTGACTGAGCAGGAATGATAATAGCATTCCATGACCTATGACTGTTATTTTCACTTCAGCTTTTTTCCAGCAAATATCTTCCTTTCAATATTTCCTCGAAGCCCATATTATCCTTCTCTGACCTTTCTCCATGGTTAACTTTAAGAATTCTTTCTTGGATCAATTAATATTAATACAAATAACTTTCTGTGGTCCCACCATCAAAATAGAAGAACAAAGTATATTTTTCCCGGTCTTTAAAAATAAAAATCCTGATTAGTATACTTATTTCCAAGAATACTAATGTCTTTAAGTGGATTTAGTTTTTTTAATATTTTATATCAATTAATAGAAAGGCACATATAAGAAAACAAATATACCAAGAGGATAAGTAATTTATTCATTAGCCTTTAATTACAACCTTATCCAAAAAGTAAATTTTCTTCTACTGAAGTCTTTCCCCCAAACTCTGCTATAATGCAGGGAAAATTACTGATTTTTACCCTTCTGTATTCAATTCTGCAATTAACATATGAACTTTTAAACCTAAAAATTCTGGTGGAACATTGGTAAATAGCAGCAGTAACATATATCAGAGGGTGTTCACGTTTCTGGTATGTGACGGCCCACAGAAGAGGGCTATTTTATATTGGTCTTTTGTATTTTTACGTTTGACTGATTGAGTCAATGGAAAGCAGCCCTAATTGTTGCTTTATAGGCGGACGATGTTTTCCATCACTGGCACATACTGAACTAAACCTTCAGGGAGTGAGACAGGGCTGGGCTGCTGTTTTCTGTTACTCTGCAAATCAGAAAAAGATTGGTAGTTCTGATTAATCTTTTATTTTGTTTAGTTGCCTACACAACACCCTGCCAAATTACTTTATAATAAATAATAAAAGTCGCTGAGAACTATGTGTTTATTCTCACCACCAATCCAAATAAAAGGTTTTCTGTAAATGAGTTATTTCTAATAAAGCACAAAGCTAGAAGAAAAATATTAAAAGCAAATTGGCTGCATGGTTTTATGTTAGTAGAATGTACAAAACTTGAGAAGAGTTCAGCTAATGGTGATGTGGTTTTAAAGGCTCTAAAAAAATCTAAAGGCAGCAAAGCAATTCCAAATGTATCTCTTCATCTCATAAAATGGCATTTAATGAATAAAACTTACTATTAGGGTAAACACGATGCTATTCAGATTCTCCACAACAGTGGACTTCAAAAATATAATTTGCTGGGTATGTTAGAATAACATTTTTTTTAAATGTGCTAAAATAAAATAAGCATTAGACTCTAAATGAAAAAAGACTGCATTTAATAGCAAACAGAGTGTAATGTTGCCATACACACTTTCTCAATGAGAAAATGAGTTAATGAGATCATTCTTATGCAAGAATATGATGAACATCAAAATATGATTACTACTAAGCACATATATAGTTTTTTGAAAAACACAGAATGCCTTATATTTATTTTTGTTATTAATGTTTCCTGAGCACCACCAACCACTACTCTCATTTCCACAGATGAGGAAGTAAAGATGTAAAATAATCAAATTATTCATACAAGATAACAAATGAGTTCACGGCCATGCCAAGATCCAGCTCATCCAGGATGATTCATATATGGGGCAAATGCAACTCTGCATCTTGGCGTTCCTAGCTGGGGTGATACAGCTGACTCCGTGAAACACTGACCAAAGAATTCTTAGCAAATGGGACATCTGGAAGCTGTTTCAATAGTGCAGGATGTTAAAGCAAGTGTGTAGGGGTAATTAATTGATTTAGCACATTTAAGGGAAGTTTCTTCTCCATTACAATACTTACTGGGAAATAATGGTGTACTAAAGAAACAACATTTTTTCCATGGCTAGGGTTACCATCATGTCGTTTCTTTCTCCCTTAGTGGACGATGTAGGTACTTAAGTTGAGGGTCTGAGCTATAAAATGTGTCTTAAAATGCTGGTCAATAGGATATTGGATAACTTTCTGGAAATTTTCAAAAGATCTGCTCCTAATACATTAAATTATATGGCTTCAGATGTATTTAGTTATTTTGCTGAACTGTTACAGTGACTTCCCTCACCTAATAATTCAAACACCTCTTAAACTACTGAAAAACCATTAGGATAGCCATTGATTCTATAAGCTGTAGGTTACAAGTGTATTTTACACAGTCAAGAATTTTTAGAACTCAAAGGCTTCCTCTATTATTTGTTAAGTGGCTACTTTGCTGACAGAAAAAATGGAACATGGAGTTCAGCTCAGTGGCATTAATGGCAACAACCCGAACCGAAACCAAACCAAACAAAAATAATCGCATTTAGGTTTCGTGGCAAAAAGAGTTAGTTAAAATTCTATGGAGCTGATAGGTTTAATTGAAGTCGAAAATAATTAGAAGATAATGAACTCAGTAAAATATTCTAAAACACTTAGCTCTGGGTGGAATTAGAATAACTTCCTGGCTGAATTATAAAAGGCCTATTTGATAATAAGATCAGCTTTGGTTCTTGAGAAGGTAGCCTATTTCATGTGCAGTCTAGTAATTAAGGGGAAATGAGGAAAAAGAATTACATTGACAGAGAGCAATGCGTAAACAAACTCAGAGTGAAGCAAAGGAAGTGGCACCTGGAAAGACCATCTTGATCCCTCAAAATATTTTATCATCTTTGTACTGATGATTTCATCACATTTCAAAGTCTAAACTCAGTCCTGCAGACTTCATAATTCAGTCTTTTTATTGCTCCAGATTTGGAAGAATGGGGCATGTAAACACAAATGGCAAACCTCAAAAAATATGGAACTGGAATATCAATTTATTCACTCACTTTGATAGATCCAATTCAATTAGAAGCTATCATTGTGACATTCTGGATAAGGAAGTCTCTATAGATGTAGAAGACTAGAATTACCAAAAGTTACTTAGTGAGATTTGAGCCAGAGTAAGGAAATTAGAATGCATATGAGTGTTATATTTTGACAGCAAGATGAAACTGTCTTTGTGTCAGATATCCTGGCTCACAGGACATCATGTTACACAAAATGTACCAGAGTGTTTATTTCTAAGTTTGTTTCCTTTCACGTCACCTCTTCCAAATAATTCCCTATGCCATCTAACCAGATTTTTCTGACTGGCTGATTCAGATATTTGATTTAGTGGAGTTAAAGCAGATTTCTGGCTTCCCGTGGATTTTGTACATGTTTTTTGAAATCCATTTTATGTTGATTCAATACATGAATTCTTAATAGGAAACTAACTTTCAGTGTTTTAGGAAGTAGGAGTGTTCAGTACGTAGGGAGCAAAGTATGCTTAGAGTGGAGTCGTGTTTATTGAGAGTGTAAAGATGAATGGAACTGGCTGATCAAGGGTCCTTTACGTCTTGCTACTAAAATGGGTTATAACTTGTAGGCATTTTGAGAAGGTGAGAAATGCAAGACTGAGTGAAAAAGTGATTAATCCACAGGGAGCGTGAAGAGAACAAGACGGGAGTCAGCTTAGGGCATTAATATGCATATGAGCACTGATTTGTTTGACTCTGGTCAAAATACACATATATACATATCTTGTGGGCTAAGAGAAAAAATCCATAGTGGTAAAACTATTAATAACAGGGAAAGGAGGCAGAACAGACAGGTAGGAATCAGGTCATAAGGGCTTGAATGACATGCTATAAAATGTGAAGTGTCATTAAAGAAATCAATGACCTTAGTAGATTTGTCTCTTAAAAGATATCTCTGCATGCTGTTGTTTCTGACTCAGCGACCCTATGGACTGTAGCCCACCAAGCTCCTCTGTCCGTGGGATTCTCCAGGCAGGATAATGGAGTGGGTGCCATGCCCTTTTCCAGGGCATCTTCTCTATCCAGGGCTAGAAACCAGTGTCTCTTATGTCTCCTGCCCTGGCAGTTGTTTTTTTGTTGTCGTTGTTTGTTTGTTTGTTTGTTTTTACCACTAGCACCACCTGGGAAGCCCCAAAGATATCTCATACATTCTTAAAAGTATATTAGAAAGATGCAAGAATGAAGGCAAGCAGAGAACTTCAACAGATTTTATAGTAATACAAGTAATAAATGTCAATGGCCTATGAATAGGATCTGATGTCCAAGGTAGACTGAGGAGGAGTAGAGAAGAAAATAAAGAACAGTTTGGGAACTTAGGTACACGGTGATATTTTTCATTGTCTTAGAATGTGTAGAATAGAGTATGTTGAGTGTGTTGCAGACTATGCAGATTTGAAGAAAAAAAATTCATTTCGGATATATATTTGAGTTATCAGGAATTCACTTGGAAAGATTCAGTAGAGAGCTAGAGTTCTGAATCTGAACCTCAGAAGAGAGATACATATTGTGGGAAGAGAATGAGACGAAACATTTACTTTTCAGGGGTAGCAGGTGAACCATGGAACTAGATGAGAGAGAGTGTGCATCGAGAAAGAGCATGCAGGTGAAGATAAAAACAATCAGTGTTCCTTTGAAACACAGCCCATACATAATAAAGAACTGGGTGGAAAAATAGGAGCTTACAAAGATAATGGATAATAAAGGCCAAAGAGGAAAAAGTAAAGGCAGAAAAGCATACAGTCAAGAAAGGAGTGATCTGTAGGAGGGATTAATGGGACGTGAAGAATAGGTATGACAAACGGAAGCTACCTTATTTAGAAGATCATCAGTGAGGGAAGGTAAAGATACGGCCCTCACTGGAGGAGAAGTGTGCCAGACCCCTCTCCAGTAAGCTGTAGTAGTACCTGTGCATGGCCACATCCTAGCAACTGCCCTGCAGCTGCTGACTTAGCTGACCCCTGAACCGATGGAAAGCTCCTTGAAGGGAAGGATTGCTTATAATCTGGTCATGATTTTTTAGTGCATTTAACACCTCGTGCTTGTAATTGTTCAGTAAGTATGCGATGAATGGAAGATTCAGAATTGAGGAAGCATTTTTATGAGCCGAAAGGAAATAGTTAATGGAGACAAAGAGGCTACAAAGAATAACCTACAAAGCCAGGGAGGTTGATTTGCTTATAAATGGGATCTAGAACATAGAAGCTTTTATTCACAGTTTAACGAAAGACTTTTTCTCCCTCCTCTAAAACAGAAGGAAATGAGAAGACATGGATTCATACCTGAATTAAATGTTTAGAAGAAGAAGTGAAGGAAATTTATTCTGGATAGCCTTGTTTACTTACTGAAGTAGGATGCATTTATTAAGTGCCTAATAAATACCAGGCACATGTATTCCTAATATCGAGTCATTTGTGAATCCATATTCATAAAAGATATCTGTCTTTAGTTTCATTTTTTGGTATAATGTTTGTCAGATTTTGATGTCAGAATTATCCTGGATTCATAAAATAGATTTGATTGCTTTCCATATCTTTTCCTGTGTTCTGGAACAAATTATATAGAATTGAGTTTACTAGTCTCTTTAAAGTTTCAAATAGTTCACTAGTAAAACAATCCCTGGAGAATTTGGAGTAATTTTTTGAAATGTTTTTCATTATGCCTATGCAGATGACACCACCCTTATGGCAGAAAGTGAAGAGGAGCTAAAAAGCCTCTTGATGAAAGTGAAAGAGGAGAGCGAAAAAGTTGGCCTAAAGCTCAACATTCAGAAAACGAAGATCATGGCATCCGGTCCCATCACTTCATGGGAAATAGATGGGGAAACAGTGGAAACAGTGTCAGACTTTATTTTTGGGGGCTCCCAAATCACTGCAGATGGTGACTGCAGCCATGAAATTAAAAGACGCTTACTCCTTGGAAGGAAAGTTATGACCAACCTAGATAGCATATTCAAAAGCAGAGACATTACTTTGCCGACTAAAGTCCATCTAGTCAAGGCTATGGTTTTTCCAGTGGTCATGTATGGATGTGAGAGTTGGACTGTGAAGAAGGCTGAGCGCTGAAGAACTGATGCTTTTGAACTGTGGTGTTGGAGAAGACTTGTGAGAGTCCCTTGGACTGCAAGGAGATCCAACCAGTCCATTCTGAAGGAGATCAACCCTGGGATTTCTTTGGAAGGAATGATGCTAAAGCTGAAACTCCAGTACTTTGGCCACCTCATGAGAAGAGTTGACTCATTGGAAAAGACTCTGATGCTGGGAGGGATTGAGGGCAGGAGGAGAAGGGGACGACGGAGGATGAGATGGCTGGATGGCATCACGGACTCGATGGACGTGAGTCTGAGTGAACTCCGGGACTTGGTGATGGACAGGGAGGCCTGGCGTGCTGCGATTCACGGGGTCACAAAGAGTCGGACACGACTGAGCAACTGAACTGAACTGAACTGAACTGAACTGATGGGTAGTATTCAATTCAAATTCTTCTAATTTTTATAAATTTTTATTTATAGTTTATATCTTTCATGAAAAGCACCCATTTCATACAGTTTTATATATTTACTGCATACATAGGGTCTTGCATTGTAATTTCATACATTTTACTCTATTTGATTTTAGTACCCTTTTTCTTTCTAATTCAATTATTTCTCCTTTTTAATAATCAGGTTTTCAAGAAAACTATCTTCTCTAATTTTATTGCCAAGAATCCATGGGCTCATTATCTATTTTTTTCCTGATTTTAATTCATTAAACTTTGCTTTTAAACATTATTTTCTTTTTCTTTTATTCTTAGTTGTTTTATTGTTTTGCTAATTCTTGTTTAATGATAATACGTATGTTTAAAGTTGTAAAATTTCCACTGATTGTAGGCTTTTGCCATTGATTCCTCCAGGACTGCTTTCTATTATTTTGTTTTTGCCAAATAAGTCTTTGATCATCCTTTCATTTTTACTTTTATTGTATGTCACTGCAACTATTGTAAGTAGCAAAGAGTTGAATTTTTCTATCTTGATCTGACGTTTTAAGTATAACAACTTAACTAGTTCATTTTGAGTGTAACAAATGATATTTAGCTTTTTTCTCTGTCATTATCTTTTTAACATTTATTTTTTTCCTTTTGCTCTGTGAGTTATGTCATATTTTTTCCATGTATAAGAAAGTTCATTACAACACTTAAAAATTCATGAACATTGACTTTCCATTTTAAATGTTTTAATTACCAAAGAGTGAACCTACATTCTCTCTTCTTATGAAATTTAAAAGCAAACTAATTAGAAAATAGAGGCTTCCTAGGTGGCAGAGCCCACCTGCCAATGCAGAAGACACAAGGAGTGTGGGTTCGATTCCTGGGTAAGGAAGATCCCCTGCAGAAGGAAATGCAAACCATTCCAGTATTCTTGCCTGGAGAATCCCACGGACAGAAGACTCTGGCAGGCGACGGTCCATGGGGTCGCAAAGAGTCCACATGACTGAGTGCGCACACACAAACCCCCACACACAATTAGAAAATAAAGGAAAGGAAGACCTGCTAACAGTTGCTTGAAGTTTGTTCAGGAATGTGAGGAATGAAAATAGACTTTTTCCACACATTTTTTTTTTTTTAAATTTTAACCTGCGGAGACTAGCTGGGTGTGTTTACACAATACTCTAATAAATAAATAAACAGTTGAGGACAGTTACTCTCTAAACACCAATGTAACATGCTTAATAACAAGGTGATAAAGGACTTATTTTCCAGTGGAGCAAGTAAGGGTCTATGCAGATTAGAGGCTGCAGAGAGGCCTGCCATGAGGACATGGATGCCTTCCTCAAGGTATGCATACCATCTAGCAAAAAAGGAGAGAAAAAAAGAAGCCTTGAAAAAGCAGAAACAGTGCCTGATGGAAAACTGTTTGACGATTTAGAAAAAGAGCTGTGTACATCAGATAAAATGAAAATTAACTATAAGCACTCTCCCATCTTTTAACCATAAGTGACATAGAAACTTCACATCAAGATAATGACAGTTACAGATATTTTTAGTGTACAAATTTACACATTCACTTGTAGTATGTAAATTTCTCTCATAAATAATATGTTTTAAAATTCTGCTTAAGCATGTTTAATGATTTTTTAAAATAATCCTTGAAATTATCAAATGTTGCTAGACCTCATATGGGTGTGAATTTTGTGTGTTTTTTGATGAATTTCAATCTATACACCTGGATAAGAGAAAGGAAGAAATTTTCCAAATGAGGAAAATTTACTTTTTTTCTAAACATTCCTCAATATTGTTTCTTACCCTTCAGGAATGTCAAACATGTAAATACTAGATTACTAGGCTCTGCCATTTACTTCTACTATGTGTTCCCTTATCCTTTTCAATTGGCTCTTTTCCTCTACAGGAGTCTCAGAGACTCATTTTCAGTTCTTCTTTATATTCTATATTTTATTTCAATAATGCTAATTTTTCTACACTGAATTTTGTAGTTGGCAGACAGCATTCATACTACCTTGCCTCTGGTACTCCTATATCTCAAGGCCCAAAAGCCTGGGAATGGAATTTTCCAAAATTCCCTACTAAAAGGAGTCTAAATGCAAGCTAAGTCTATTGATGAGGGGCAGTCACACGATATTTGAAAGGTAGAAGTCATTTTGCCTCCTTGGTTACTGGCAACATAACACTGGCTTTGGCAAATAAGAATTTTTGCAATGTTCTTCACTTTCTCCTGCCATTTACCTGTATTAGGGTGATGAAGCAGCTATGAATTCAGCAGAGGTTTCCTGCAGGCTGAAATTAATTTTCTAAGAATTCCTTGTAGAGACTTTTATTACAGAATTATTAACTATGTCTCTGCTATAAAATCCTCCGGGATATATCTCCTTACCAGTGTGCATCATCCTCTTTTCTGCTGTTCTAGCTGCAGGAATTAGAGAAACCTTTTATTATCTCCTTATCAAGTTAAATATGGGAAAGGACATCATTTTCCTGTCACAGTAGCATCCTCTCATTGCATACCCCAATTTACACTTAACTATCTTGTTAGACCTCCTCTTAGAAAGGTTTCTCTTCCATTTCTCCACTTCAACCCATCTCCTCTTGCCTGGGGACTTTTTGGTGCAATGCAGTGGGAAGAAAGACCAGGCCAGGCCAGCTTATCACATCTATGAAGACTAAGCAGTTTGCTAGTAGTCATGATAGAGAATTCCGGTGCCTATCACCTGACTCCTTTTCCATGTCTAGCAAGAATCAGATAGAATCTTGGCATTGTGACCTTTGATTTGGCAGTGCTTGGATGCCAAGAACACAAACAATAATAGATTGATGCACTTCATCAATATTAAAAATTTCTCTGCTTCAAAAGATATCATGAAGGACTTCTCTGGTGGCTCAGTGGTAAACAATCCACCTGCCAATGCAGAGGGCATGAGTTTGATCCCTGGTCTAGGAAGATCCCACACGCCTTGGAGCAACTAAGCCTGTGTGCCACAACTACTAAGCCAGCAGTCTAGAGCCTGTGAGTCATAACTGCTGAAGCCCACAAGCCTAGGGTCTGTGCTATGCAATAAGAGAGACCATAGCGATGAGAAGCTTCTGCACCACTAGTAGAGAGTAGCCCCTGCTCTCCAAAAGTAAAGAGGGCTCTCTCACAGCAATGAAGACCCAGCACAGCCAAAAATAAATAAATATTTTTTTTAAAGATATCATGGAGAAAAGTGGAAACCTTACAGACTGAGAGGAACTATTAATATTTGCAAATCATATCAGATAAGAGACATATATTCAGAATATTTAAAGACCTATTATAACTCAATAATAAAAGAAAAATAAAACAATTTATGAAAAGGAAAGGATTTTGAATAGACATTTCTTTAAAAAGATATACAAATAGTCAATGAGCAAATAAAAAGTTGCTCAGTTTCATCAACCATACAAATCAAATGCACAATGAAAAGCCCAGTGAGCTATCACTTCATAATGATCAGAATGACTCTGATTAAAAAAAAAGAAGAGAGACAATAGTAATCGATGTTGGTGAGGATGAAGAGAAATTGAAAACCCTAATACAACTGAAAATGTAAAATGGTAAAACCACTTTGAAAAACAGTTTGGCAGTGACTCAGAATGTTAGTAACTGAGCAATGCAAAGAGCTGACTTGCTGATAAAGACCCTGATGCTGGGAAAGACTGAAGGTAGGAGAAGGGGTTGACAGAGGATGAGATGGTTAGATGGCATCATTGACTCAATGGACATGGGTTTGAGCAAACTCCGGGAATTGCTGATGGACAGGGAAGCCTGCCATGCTGCAGTCTATGAGGTCGCAGAGAGTTGGACACGACTGAGCGACTGATTGAATAACAAAAACAACAAAACATTAAAGTTACCATTTGACTCAGCAATTCCACTAGTAGATATCTATCTGAAAGAAATGAAAACATATGTTAACAGAAAAAAAAAACTGTACACAAATGTTCATATCTACACTGTTCATAATGGACAAAAAATGGAAATGTCCAAAGACAAACACAATACAATATATTCATACAATAGAATGCTGCTATTCAGCAGTACAAAAGAAAGTAGATTCATAATGAAAATAGGGATAAACGATGTCCATCATAAATGACCCCATATTGTATACAGCTCCATGTATATGGAATGTTCAGAATAGGCAAATATGTAGAGAAAGGAAGTAAATTAGTAGTTGTGTAGGACTCAGAATAGGAGGCAGAAATAGGCAGTGACTTCTAATGGGTACAAGATATCTTTTGGGGTTGATAAAAATTCTCTAAAATTAGATTATGGTGATGATTACTAGACTGTATAGATGCATTAAAACCATTGACTGCACTGTACACTCTAAAGGATAAACATTATGGCATTAAAGTATATATCAATAAATCTGTTATTTTAATTTTTTCTTTTTTAGCATTACAGGAAAGAGCCACATAGGTACTCTTCCTCAGTTCAGTTCAGCTCACTTAAGTCACTCAGTCATGTCTGACTGTGACCCCATGGACTGCAGCATGCCAGGCTTCCCTGTCTATCACCAACTTCCGGAGCTTGCTCAATCTCATGTCCATCGAGTCGGTGATGCCATGCAACCACCTCTTTCTCTGTTGTCCCCTTCTCCTCCTGCCTTCAATCTTTCCCAGCATCAGGGTCTTTTCTAATGAGTCAGTTCTTCGCATCAGGTGGCCAAAGTATTGGAGCTTCAGCTTCAGTATCAGTTCTCCAAATGAATAGTCAAGACTGATTTCCTTTAGAATTGATTGGTTTGGTCTCCTTGCAGTCCAAGGGACTCTCAAGAGTCTTCTCCAACACCACAGCTCAAAAGCTATCAGCTTTCTTTATGCTCCAACTCTCAAATCCATACAGTGAAGTCACTCAGTCATGTCCGACTCTTTGAGACCCAATGGACTGTAGGCTATCAGGCTCCTCCGTCCATGAGATTTTCCAGGCAAGAGTGCTGGAGTGGAATGCCATTTCCTTCTCCATACAGGTCTGCTGGAAAAACCATAGCTTTGACTAGATGGACCTTTGTTGGAAAAATAATGTCTTTGCTTTTTATTATGGTATCTAAGTTTGCCATAGCTGTTCTTCCAAGGAGCAAGCATTTTTTTTAATCTCATGGCTGTAGTCACTATTTGCAGTGATTTTGGAGCCCAAGAAAATAAAGTCTGTCACTGTTTCCATTGTTTCTCCATCTATTTGCCATGAAGTAACGGGACTGGATGCCATGATCTTAGTTTTCTGAATGTTGAGCTTTAAACCAACTTTTTCACTCTCTTCTTTCACTTTCATCAAGAAGCTCTTCAGTTCCTCTTTGCTTTGTGCCATAACGGTGGTATCATCTGCATATCAGAGGTACTCTTCCTAGCAAGGGCATAGTACTACTTCCAGATATTGTCCACTACTATTTTGGGAAAAGCCTGGCATTTCCTTCTAGGCAGTTAGCTGAATTACTAGACAATGGTCTGAAAGTAGTCATTCATCAAGCAGTTGATGAAAGAAGAGCAAAAGTGTGAGTTGTCACAAAATCAGCGCCTAAGGTTTCAAGCATTCAGAAAGCTGTATGGATGAGAAGGGTAGGAATGACCACAGATATCTTGTAAGAGAAGGGTGGCTGTCAGGCCTTCTGGTCAGTGGTACAGGACTTGAGCCTCTAGCATTCCCAAGGCAGTGGGTAGAAGCTTGACTTTCCTCTCATTTGTCTATTTCTGACAAATTGTTGTTGTTCGGTGGCTCAGTCCTGTCTGACTCTTTGTGACCCATGGACTGCAGCATGCCAGGCTTCCCTTTCCTTTACTATCTCCTGGAGTTTGCGGAAACTCATGTCCATTGAGTTGATGATGCCATCCAACTGTCTCATCCTCTGTTACCCCCTTCTCCTCCTGCCCTCAATCTTTACCAGCATAAGAGTCTTTTCCAACAAGTTGGCCCTTTGCAACAGGTGGCCAAAGTATTGGAGCTTCAGCTTCAGCATCAGTCCTTCCAATGAATATTCAGGGTTGATTTCCTTTAGGATTGACTGGTTTGATTTCATTGCTATCCCAGGGATTCTCAAGTCTTCTGCAGCACCACAGTTTGAAAGCATCAATTCCTTGGTACTCAGCTTTCTTTACAGTCCAACTCTCATATACATATGTGAATAATTTAAAGAAAAAAATTACTGATAGATGTGTATTTGGTAACACCTTAAAAAAAATTTTTTTTTACTTTATTTTACTTTACAATACTGTATTGGTTTTGCCATACATCAACATGAATCCACCATGGGTGTACATGAGTTCCCAATCCTTAACCCCCCTCCCACCTCCCTCCCCAAAAAAGAGTAATTTTGAACATCTATGGCTGAACTGTTCAAGAAAGCAAGTTGATCACTGCAGAATAAACCATTTGAATGAATCATGGAGAGAAGTTCTGATTGTGCGTTGTGTGCATTACAGATGGGGTCATTTTCCCTGAAATACCACATATGCCCTCAAACCCTGAGGACTGATTTTCTTCCAAAGACCACTGTCTCATCTACTGACAAATTTATATTCCTTCTAGTAAAATTACTTTGATCTTATTTCAATCAAACTAAACCTGGGCCATGTTACGCTATGAGAATTGCCTTAAGCACTTTGTAGAGCTTCTTTATATTAATGATTGATGAATGGTATTTCTGCCCTACTTGATTTCCTAGAGTTGAGGAGATAGGGCATAAAATAACAACAGCCAAATACCTCTCTAAGTTCTTTACATATAACTTATTTAATCCTCACAATACACCGATGAAAGCAAGCACTATTCTTAACCCCATCTTACAGATGAAAAACTGAGGCACAGAGAGGTAAAATAATCTGCTCAAATTTACTTAGTAGATGGAGCTGGGATAAAGGTCCAGTCATTCTGGACCCATCTGCTTCCAAAACCAGGTTGGTAAAGGTTGACATTTGGGTTAATTCTCATGGAAAAGAGTTTATTAAGCTCAGATTGGGCAGAAAGCATGGGAATGAAGTAAACAGCAAATGCAAAAATCAGCTCTTGGAAAAATATGACAAAACTTGGAGACTGGCAAATTATATGAACTGAGAGCAGTGAGGAAACCAGTGTTCCTTGTTTGGCAATGGGATTAATAATGGAGACATTGATCTAAATGGGTGCAAATGTCTTAGGAGGAAGGGAAAAAATGACCCCAGCTTGATCCTCAACTATATTTTGTGTATATTCTATTTCTTTTCATTAGAAGAAATTCAATTTATTAGATGAATAGAGGAAGAAAGGGGAAAGGAGAGTGTTTCAAAGAATGAGGTTAAAGTCATCACGCTTAACAAAATCTTAAAAATCAAAAAGTATGCCAGAATAGCAGGTATTTGAGACTTACTGTGAGACACAATTTTATTTTAAACACATGTGCTTTCTTAATGATACTGCTAGCTTGGTGGCTGTGCAACGCGCCTTGGGCAGGAAGTGCTGATTTGTTTAATTCTATTAAGCCTGTAAGAAAGGTAAATCTGTCTCCTGGACTTAAAGGACCTCTGCTCCAAAGTAAGTTTGACATTGGCCAATAATCACCCTGACATTCCTGTGGCTTTGGCTGCTCTCAAAGCTGCTGAGTGGCACCAAGAGAAGAGGGTGAGTGAGAAGCCTGCTCACAGCAACAGCCCATCCTTTCAGTGCTGAGAAGGGATAATACCGTCAAAACAGCACAAACATAGATGCTGCGCATTGTGTTCACTGTGCTGAGGGACCTCGGGATTAGGACCGGGAAAGTTCTCAAAGCCAACAGTGGCAGAGGGCACGATGTGCTTCCTGAACCAGGTCTAAGTCAAAGGAGTTAATTGTGAAAATGGTCTTTGAAACAGCATGCTTTACAAAAGTGAACTATGCAAATGGGGCAAAATCAACGAGTAGGTGTTATATTTTGGTCACCATTTTAGCTCCAAAATACCGTAAGTCTTGGCCCTTAGTAAATGCTCCTAAACATGTGGTGCCCTTAGAAGCTTGTTTCTGTGAAGGGTGCTCGTCCCAGTTTGCAGAGGAGTTTGGTTTACCTTTTTTTCAGTTTGGTTTACCTTTTCTTGCTCCCAAGATTCTGTTCTGTTGCATAGGTCCAGATATTTTAATTTTCCCCAAGTATCATCATCAATATTAATAGTTGTATAAAAATAAGTCAGGATAGGTCTGGTAGACATCTATTTTATTAACAGTTCCTGTCATTTTCTCTCAGTAGGTATGAAATTCATGTGCAGTGAAAGGTGACCTGCAATAACCTCTTTTTCCTTTTAATTTTTAAAAATCTTTACCAGATTCAAGGAGAATGTGCAGTGCAAAAGCTAACTCATTTTGTCTTGGTGGTGATGGAAGAAAAATTAGATGCTGCTCCCCATAACAGCCAGTTGTATTATAGCCTATGTGGCCTGTGAGAGTCATAAAGCCACCAGTATCCTAGAAGGAAGGGGCATTGATAGATGATCAATAGACAGACAGCAGATATATGTATGCATGTATCACATTATATAACAATAGAGACTGAGCAGTCTAGTCTTAAAATGTATAGCAAGCAACTTGAAAGTTCTTCCTACAGTAATGTCACCTACTAATTGTAGATCTATAGCAATTTATCATATTGTTTGGTAATAGTCTTTTAATTTTGCAATTAATCCTTCTGTCATCAATGATGTCAACTATGAAAGTGCATGTTTAATTTTAAAATACTTACTAAGTTTTCCTTTCATCACAAAGGCCATAGAATGAAAACTAGAGGACGGACAAAATCTGTTGCGGAGTCAGCAGCATCAACCAAAATTTATTATTTTAGTTAGACTTTGCCCCACAGGAAAATTTTGCACAGGCAACCACAAATGGTGTGTCTACATATCACTCTGTGAAGCATGAGTTTTCATTTAGATCACACTGATTGGTTTAAGTTAATGTTGCTCATTTTTAATTCCAAGATTTTATGCATGTATGAAACAGAAAGTGATAGCAGAAAATGCTGTGGTTCCATTAGTAGCAGAGTTTCTCAAGTTTGAAGGATGTCAGTTTTGTATCAGCAGATGCCTCAAATTGAAAATGAGTTAATCCCAATAGCTGTTCTTTTTTTCCCACGTGGTTGCTGGAATCACAGTTAAACCTTTGGAATGTATTCTCTCGAAGGTGAAGCATCTGATATCATTGGGAATGTTAAGTGTAAGAGTGAAGTTACAGACTTGTTTTTATGGTGATACTATGAGTAGAAAATTTTGTGGCGCACATCACCATGGTGACAATGTTTTCACTAAATTAAGAAATTTATGGAAGAGAAATATTTTTGGAATTGCTTGTGGTATATACATAATTTATAAATTCATCCAAACAAGCTGTAATATTCTACCAGCTGAATTAGAAGCTACAGTAGTCAAAATCTACAAATATTTTTATATGTACATAATTGGAATAACTAAACTTTTGTAATAAAACTAATACTGAATTAAAAAAATCTTCAGCATGGGAATGTACTCTTTCTTTGCAACATCTCATCAGTAAGATTTCAGGATGTTTGAGCCTTTGAATAACTACTTTATAAATCATCCTTAATGTCCAACAAAGATATTGATATTTTTGTAAATTAAAGTTTTGATTGCATTTTGTTCAAAGTCAGCTGGAATTTTTTTTAAACAAAGTCTTCAGCAAATGGTGTGGCAAGAACAGCAACTTCAGGTTGAAGCTTTTAGCAAATTGAAATTGTTGAAGACAGTATCTTGAAAACAGGAAGACATTTATCTCTACAAAAGCAATGAAGAGATGAATAAATCAAAGAATGAGATCACAGACAGCATAAAATTAGTTTTGAGATTACATAACAGCTTTGGAACATCTGACTTGTGGGAAGAATTAGTTGATAGATCTCCTATTTATAATTGAATAAATTTATGTCCTGTATTGAAATAAAAGAAAATTGAGAAAGCCTACAATTCTGCAGCATTTAAGTTTGGTAAACTTTCAAGAAAATCATAAACAGAGACGAGTTATTTGACAAATGTTGTCTTATAAAAATATTTGTTGAAGGAAGCTACTTTAAATGGAAGAAAAAAGGCAGTGTTCGTGAAAATATTTGGGCTGAAATATTTACTGGTTTCAGTATTAATAAATTGGAATTGAGAAAATATTTTACTGAGCAGAATTTTTTTAGAGATTGCCACCTTGCTTAGCACATTTAGAGAGAATATTTTCTTACCTCTTTTCTACAAAGAAATCATTAAATAAGCTGTCAATGATCTCAACTTTTTAAACATAGAATTCTAATTCAAAAATATTGCAGATAATTTTATGGTAAAAAATAAAAATAATAAGTCCATACCTTACAAACTGTATTCTTTGGTTATGGACATGAACTTAGAGAGATTTAGATAATCAGCTGATTTAAATATGTAAATATGTGCCAAGAATGTTTTTTTCTTAATAGCTTATAGAATCAATATGGATCTTTTAAGTTTCTTTCTAATATATATGAAAATATATATTAGCTTTATCTTTAAGAAAAAACTCAGGTTTTGAAAGTAATTTTTGAATACAATTGCTCTGTAGGTCCATGAAGAGAATATAATAAGATTTTAGGCAATGAGTAATATTTTTGAACAATAGATAAACTTTCCAAAATGATACAAACAATTATTTTGGTACTCCTTTTGCTCTCAAATGCCTTCCATAAATTTTATGCACATCCAGGTTAGCTTCTGAAGACTGAGAAAAAGCTATAACTTTTCTTCTTAGAGATGCTGTTACTTAATGCATCTAACATTCATATTAATCTCTATTCAGGGAGTATTGTGACCATGGTAGAATTTCTAAAGCTAGAAGAATTTCTAAAGAAGAAGTAATCATGTTAAACCAGGCTTTAGCCCATGAGAAATTCAGTGATTTTAACATTTGAATAGAGGAACAGTCATCATACAAATTAAGACAGTTATATATTGTTGGATGAAATGTATGAAGTGGTATTTCTTTACTTCCTGTTTTTTTTTTTTTTAATATATATAAGAACAAGTCATCAGTGCCCCAGCTGCTGCTTTTCTATGACTGCAGTATAGTTCTGAAATTATGGTCCTGGCAGTGACAGAGTAGTGAGTACAGTGGTGATGAGTCAAAGTCTGAGATTTCTTCCTACTGTATAAGATTACAAATCACTTCATAGGATTGAAAGACTGTTTATTCCTTGGTGGGCTTGTGGGGTTCCCAGTAGAAGACAACCTTTTCATTTATACACTATTTGCAATAATTGAAATGATAATTTAATCCTCATTTCATATTTTAAAGTTGAGAGGGAGGCAAGCTTATTTTATACAGTAAAGAGCAAGCACAGGATTTGATATCTGAATTTAGGACTTAGATGAGGCAAACAGCCCTTCCCTGTTCCTGGTAGGATAAATTAGGACATTTTCTAGGTTATTGGTATTCGCTGACAAAATCTTCCCATGCCAAGAGTAAATACATCATAATTGCACTGTATCATTGAGTCAAAGAAATGGATGTACCCCAGAGCTTCAGTTTTTCCCAGACTTGACTCAACCATGGGTCATGAATGACACACATATCTACCATGAGAAAAAGCTTTCTGGGTCTGTGAAAAGGAGAACATTGCAATCAGTCATATTTCCACTTAAAATACCCATGTCACTCTTCTCTGATTTTTTTTTTACTCATATTGCTAATCAAAATAATATAAAACAACATATTGAAGCACTTGTACATGTTCAGTTCAGTTTAGTCACTCAGTCATCTCCGACTCTTTGCGACCCCATGAATTGCAGCACACCAGGCCTCCCTGTCCATCACCAAATCCTGGAGTTCACCCAAAGTCATGTCCACTGAGTTGGTGATGCCATCCAGCCATCTCATCCTCTATTGTTCCCTTCTCCTCCTGCCCACAATCCCTCCCAGTATCAGGGTCGTGTCCAATGAGTCAACTCTTCGCATGAGGTGGCCAAAGTACTGGAGTTTCAGCTTTAGCATCAGTCCTTCCAATGAACACCCAGGACTGCGCTCCTTTAGGATGGACTGGTTGGACCTCCTTGCAGTCCAAGGGACTCTCAAGAGTCTTCCCTGGAATAGAAATCTGACAATGATGGCTCCTGAGATTATAAATTAAAATAATAATGACAGTGATAAATAACAGCAATAATAATAATGGTAACACTGATGTATAGCAGGTACCGTGCTCAGTATTTTACATATCATTAATTTTCACAACTGATTCTTTAAGATAAATCCTATAATTATCCCAATTTTAAGGATTAAGAAACTAAGGCACAGAGAGGTTAAGTCATTTGCTCAAGGTCACACAGCTACAAAGTGAGAGAACAAGGAATTGAATCAAGCTGCCTGGACCCAAAGGTCTTACTCATAACCATAGGCTATATAGCCTTGCATTACATCAGGTTTGCATCCCTGGAAGGAACCTTACTTCAAAGTGGTAAGCTCTCATTTTATATTCTAATTTGTTTTTAAGTTTCCTTTTTATTTTCTATTTTTTCCCAAAAGTTTAATGAGAAACATGAGTAATTAAAAACAAGAAAAGATAACAGTCATTACAGTTTTAAGTTTTTTATCTTGTCTCTCCAGCCACATTTCAGTTTTCTTGAAAGCAGGCTATCATACATCCTTATATCTTCCAACGTGGTGATATAGGAGATTAAAAAAAAAATACCTCAGACCTCAAGGAATATACATATATTAAGTATATATATTCACAATGGTATAACTCAGTGCGATAAACTATAGTCATACTGTAAAAAGATGATTTTAGCTTTTGTGGACAAAAGGAATTGGGTATATAGTTAGTTTCACTAGAATGTTATCATTGCTATTCCATTGTACATGAGATAGTGTTCTCATTTTTTTGTGTTTTTCTTGTTTTGTGTTTGTGCTTGTATATAATAATTTGTTTTGTTTCTTTTTCATTCTCTATTTTCTGTCAGATTTTTTGATGTTTTTGTGCTTTCATAAAATAACTAGGAAGTTTCCCATATTTTCTATGTTCTAGATCAAACAAAAAGTCCTTAATTTTTTAAAAGATGGAAAAATTAAGCACAAAACTCTCTGAACCTGGACGTTTTTCTGAAGGTAACGAGTACACAGCTGTGCAAAGTGCCTTGTTACACCTTTTGAATATCTCCCATATCCATCCACTCCATATTTACAGAGTTTAGAGAGTTTATGAGAGCCTGCTACACCTATAAGGTGTTAGCTTATAGCTCTGCTGGGTTATAGATGAATACAGTGAATAAGACAAAGCTCTGAAAATTACGAAGCTTAGTGTAAATTCAGTTTTCGCTATGGTCCCTTTTTGATTTCTAAAATTACTTGAGTTGTTTTGAATTTCTAGACTAGAATTTAAACAAAATTTTGCTCATTTTAGTTTATTTACTTTTCCTTAAGAATCAGTTATCAGACTCATTTATTTATTATTTCTTTCCAGACTTCCCTGGTGACTCAGGGGTTAAAGCATCTGCCTCCAATGCAGGAGACCCAGGTTCCATCCCTGGGTCGGGAAGATCCCCTGGAGAAGGAAATGGCAACCCACTCCATCTAAGTACTCTTGCCTGGAGAATCCTATGGAGGGAGGAGCCTGGTAGGCTATAGTCCATGGGGTTGCAAAGAGTCGGACACGACTGAACGACTTCACTTTCTTTTTCTACTTTCTTAGTAATTAATTGAGATTCCAAATATTTTCTCTGAAAACAGATTTAAATTTTTTAAAACTTTTTGGCTGAATGCTTAGTTGTGCCTTTTTAAACAGCCCAATCCTATAAACTTACAGTATTATTTTTGAATAGAATTTTGGTTGTATCCTATCTAGCTTGATATTAGTATCCTTGCTGCTGCTGCTGCTGCTAAGTCGCTTCAGTCGTGTCCGATTCTGTGCGGCCCCATAGACGGCAGCCTGCCAGGCTCCCCCGTCCCTGGGATTCTCCAGGCAAGAACACTGGAGTGGGTTGCCGTTTCCTTCTCCAATGCATGAGAGAGAAAAGCGAAAGTGAAGTCGCTTGTGCCCGACTCTTAGCGACCCCATGGACTCAGCCCACCAGGCTCCTCTGTCCATGGGATTTTCCAGGCAAGAGTACTGGAGTGGGGTGCCATTGCCTTCTCGGATTAGTATCCTTATTTTGATTGAATAGGTTGCATTTATATTTTTTCCCTTACTGTTCCAGTTGTTTGAAAAACATTCAAGTACATATCAAGATAATAGAATATTTATGTTTATGAATTTGCTTTTAACTTTAGATATGTCTGCCATGGTTGGGTGTTAAATAAAAGCTTCTATTATTGCGAATTTGCTGAGAATTTTCAATATGTTTCATGACTGTATGCTAATGGTATATTTGTTCATAGAAGCCAATGTTTTCTACTTTCTATTTTATTAGCATTTTGTTAATCAAATTCCCTATGTCATTTTTATTAATCACTTTTACCCAGACTCATAGATAACAATATTAACTTACAGCACAATAGGTATTTTATGTAAATTTATTCTTACACACTACTTGTTTTCATTGTGAACTTTCTTTATCAAGATAGTATACTTGTCCCTTTAGTTTGTTTTGTCATTAATTTGTTGGATTTTAATATAACCATATTCAGAAACTAATTTATATTTGCTTACAATCAATCACCTCAGATATGCAGATGACACCACCCTTATGGCAGAAAGTGAAGAGGAACTAAAAAGCCTCTTGATGAAAGTGAAAGAGGAGAGTGAAAAAGTTGGCTTAAAGCTCAACATTCAGAAAACGAAGATCATGGCATCTGGTCCCATCCCTTCATGGCAAAGAGATGGGGAAACAGTGGAAACAGTGTCAGACTTTATTTTGGGGGGCTCCCAAATCACTGCAGATGGTGATTGCAGCCGTGAAATTAAAAGACGCTTACTCCTTGGAAGAAAAGTTATGACAAACCTAAATAGCATATTAAAAAGCAGAGATATTACTTTGCCAACAAATATCCGTCTAGTCAAGGCTATGGTTTTTCCAGTGGTCATGTATGGATGTGAGAGTTGGACTGTGAAGAAAGCTGAGCGCCAAAGAATTGATGCTTTTGAACCGTGGTGTTGGAGAAGACTCTTGAGAGTTCCTTGGACTGCAAGGAGATCCAACCAGTCCATTCTAAAGGAGATCAGTCCTGAATATTCATTGGAAGGACTGATGTTGAAGCTGAAACTCCAGTACTTTGGCCACCTCATGTGAAGAGTTGACTCATTGGAAAAGACTCTGATGCTGGGAGGGATTGGGGACAGGAGGAGAAGGGGACGACAGAGGATGAGATGGCTGGATGGCATTACTGACTCGATGGACGCGAGTCTGAGTGAACACTGGGAGTTGGTGATGGACAGGGAGGCTTGGCGTGCTGTGATTCATGGGGTCGCAGAGAGTCGGACACAACTGAGCGATTGAACTGAACTGAACGAACCCATTATTATTAAATATTTGAACTATCAACTTTACGTCTCACTTTGGTTTCCATATATTTCTTGTAGGTAGACTATAGTTGTTTATTAAACAAATTGCCTTGTCCTTTATTAAAAAGAGATTAAATAGCTTATATTCATTGTTATTGGTGAGGTTTGTTTTTCTGTGATCTTAATAGAGTTCTTTGTTTTGTAAAACTTTTTCTAGTTTCCTTGTGGTCTTTTACTATATGATTGATGTTTTCTTTGTTTTTGTCTTTTAGTAAAATTCTCTCTGAGTCTTTAAGGCCTTTAAGTCAACTGAAATATTTCTTTTTAAAAAATCAAAGCAGAAAAGAAAATGTGACTTGTTTTTATAAGATTCTAAATTTTTTAAAACTCTCTTTCCCTCCTATAGTGAAGTCGTTCAGTCATATCCGACTCTTTGCGGCCCCATGGACTGTAGCCCGCCCGGCTCCTCCATCCATGGGATTTTCCAGGCAAGAATACTGGAGTGGGTTGCCATTTCCTTCTCCAGGAGATCTTCCCAACCCAGGGATTGAACCCGGTTCTCCTGCATCACAGGCAGATGCTTTACCTTCTAAGCCACCTAAAGTCTGTCTTCCCTCCTGTACTCATTTATAAAGTTTTGTAAATTTAATCAAGAATTACAGATTTCTACAAATATTATGAAATGTTGATGATTAAAATTTTTTTAAGCATTTGAACTTTCGATTTTAATTGTCTTATGGTAATTATTCAGTCTTACTTCCTTTATTTAAGTGATTGTTGCATTGCATTTTTTTAAATGTTATGTGTATTTTGCCCCTTAGTGTAACTAGAATATATTCTTAAGAAGTGGTTTCAAAACATTAATGAGTGGTTCATTTCTTCATTCTTGTATACTTGAGAATATTTTTCCTGTGACTTCCACTTTTTAAAATGTATTAAATTATTCAAATCATTTGTACTGATATTTAGTGTTATGGGAAATCTTGAAATTAGCTAATTAACAATATTAAGTTATAGATGACCTATTGTTTTATCTGTTTAGATGTTTAAAACATTTGATATTAAAATTTTAAATATTTTGTTATTTTTGAATGTTTTTGTTTTTGGCATGGGGTAAAAACCGGTTCTCTTTTCAATCAGAACCTTTCATTAATTTTATACTTAATTGTTTTTCTATTTTGTTTCCTTCTATTCTTTTTTAAATGCAAGATGTTGATCCTAAATGATATATACTCTATCACTTTGTCCTTTTACTTGTTTTTTGTAACATAGAAAGTTTTCTCAAATTGGCTTCAATATTTTTTATTTCATTTTCTGTTTCCAAAATTCTGTTTTTTACTGCCTTCAGTTAACTTTATATTTCTGTTAATATGCTGATACTTTTATTACCTTCTTTCAAACTTAAAAAAATTCTTTTTCACTTTGATTTAAACTCCATGTCAACTGGCTAAAATTGATTACTTCCTGACATATTTTCATTAGTATTATTCTTTCTTCTATTTTATTAAAAACCCAAAGCAGATAGCTAATGGTTTTTTTTTTTTTTTTTTCATTTCTATAGGTGAACTAAGTTAAGAATATGACTTTCCTGAGAGAGTCCTCAGGGTAATAATTACCATTTGGCTCTGTGAACACAGGAAGGAGAATTCAGAAATTCAAGTTATTTCTGACTGCGCATTAGAATTATATGGAGGGCTCTTAAAAATGATCTTCTTCGCTCTACCCATTGACTTCCTGATAGAGTAGATCTATGTTGTTGTTAAGTCACTAGGTCCTGATTAACTCTTTGTGAACCCAGGAACTGCAGCCCACCACGCTCCTCTGTCCATGGGATTTCTGAGGCAAGAATACTGGAGTGGGTTGCCATTTCCTTTTCTAGGGGATCTTCTCTACCCAGGGATTGAAACTGCACCCCTGAATTGGCAGGCTGATTCTTTATCACTGAGCCACCAGTGAAGCCCAGAGTAGTAGGTCTATTGTTGTTCAGTGGCTCAGTCGTGTCCGACCCTTTGCAAGCCCATGACTGCAACACGCCAGGCTTCCCTGTCCTTCACTATCTCCCAAAGCTTGCTCAACTCATATCCATTGAGTCAGTGATGCCGTCCAATCATCTTGTCCTCTGATGTCCCCTTCTCATCCTTCCTTCAATCTTTCCCAGCATCAGGGTCTTTTCTAATGAGTCAGTTCTTCGCATGAGGCGGCCCAAGTATTGGAGCTTCAGCATCAGTCCTTCCAATGAATATTCAGGACTGAATTCCTTTAGGATGGACTGGTTGGATCTCTTTGCAGTCCAAGGGACTCTCAAGAGTCTTCTCCAACACCACAGTTCAAAAGCATCAATTCTTTGGCACTCAGCCTTCTTTAGTTAGTTGCTCAGTCATGTCAGACTCTTTGTGATCTAATGGACTGTATCCCACCAGGCTCCTCTGTCCATGGGATTCTCCAAGGAAGAACACTAGAGTGGATTGCCATTCTCTTCTCCAGGGGATCTTCCTGACCCAGGGATCGAAGCCAGATCTCCCTCATTTCAGGGAGATACTTTACGATCTGAGCCACCTCGGAAGCCTCTGCCTTCTTTAGTTGGACCCAATTGTATTTTGTTTGTTTTCTTTGTTTCTATAGCTCCACAGAAGGTACTTAGATTTAGGTAGGTATGAAAATCACCTAAGAATATTATCACCTCATAGAAGAGATGCACTTGAATAGCTATATCCTCCATTTCTGTCTTGTATATAATTTTTCAAAAAAGTTTTATGCACCTTAGATTTTAAGGTAGAAATATACTTTGGCTCGCCCATCACTCTCTTTGCAACTAATGACATAGCTTCTTTGATTCCCAGAAAGTATTTTCTTTGATTCCCAGAAAATAATTAGCTGCTCCCTCTCACTAGATTTGACAGCCACTTTTCCTTTCACATCAGCACTTTTTGTGCCCCTGAGACATTGTAGGAATACAATAGCTACCTTTCATTGAGCATTTAATCTTTATATACAGTCTCATTTAATCACCCTATCAACTCAAAGGAAAAGTGTAGGTAAGAGGAGTCTAAAAAGGCTTAGTACTGTAGTCAAGATCACACAGCTGGTGAAGCTAAAATAATAGACTTCCCAATCTCTCCTCTTATGCATTGCACTTCATGGTTATATAATACTCTGAATGAAAAACTGAATACCAGTCTATATTTCTCAGAGTTTCCTTTTCTTTCACTGTTGCAAGGATACAGCCTACTGGGCCTCTGGCAGTGTGGCAAGAGTGTACTTAATGGAAAGAAGCCAATATTCAGTACTGAAGAAAAGGAAGGAAGGAATGCCTAGCTACATAACTGCAGATGGTTTTCAAGAAAGAAATCAATTTTCAAGTGCAAATGGTTATTAAAGTGTAACCGACCTCAAAAGATTTTAGAAAGGAAAGTCATTATATGTGAATAGATTATGCTATTTATCTCTCATGCAAATATTTGGCACTGGGAAAGAGGCCAAGTGTAACATCTGTAAACACTTTGGTACTGTCTATTGTGCTCTCAATCAACAGTACCATTTCAAAGTTTGTCTTGGTTGCTACTCATGTTGATCTTTTAGAAGGATTTTTCTTCAGATGCATAAAGCTGGTGAGAGGTGAGATCATAGTGAAGATTTTCCCTCTTACATACTCAGTGAATCTTATGGTATCAGTAATTTAAGAGATTTAAAATATTGACAAAACAGAATAAAAATAAAGGAAAACTGATGAAACAACCAGTTAAAATTCAACCAAACCTGTTTGATATCACATGCACAATATAGAAATTATCTGAATTTTTAAATATTTCTATTGATTTCATTTTTTAAAAAATTCAGCTGTATGACCACAACTTTTTTTTATATCTGTAATTATACCCATAATTTATTTATCTATTCTACCATTGATATGCATTTGAGTTTTTCTATTGAAAATGAATGCTTATGCTCACCACAAGACTATTCATGACCACAACTTTTTATAAGAAAACAAGAGAGGACAAAATTAACTTGAAATGATTTAAGCCTCAATGGTCTACTAACTCAGATGTTTTATAAAATGAAATAAAACTAGTTAACTGTCTGATATTATTTGCATTTTTGTTAACCTTTTATCTGATTTTTCCAATCTCTAGGTAAAATAGTTATACTCCTCAAAAGTCATAATGTTAAGATAATTATAGTTCTCAAAAGTTATAATAATTCAAATTTATTTTGACATGCTTTGGTTTGTTTTATTTTCCTTATTATGCCCAGGATAACAATACCTTCCAAAAGTTTAAGAATAACATAATAAAGTCAAAAGTTATGTAAGACCTGTAAGTATGAATGCATAGAGTATTTGAGGATTTCTAGAAGAGGGTAAAGGGAAACAGGTATGGATATTTTGAAACCACTTCTCAGCTTAAGCGAACTTGCAGGTTTCAGGTCCTCTGATCCAGTTAGACATCTTCAGTTAACAGATGAGGAAGTGGAAGGACAGACAAAGTCAATCAACACACTAGTGACAGAAGGAGATTTTGATGTAGCCAAGTTTCTTCTGTCCATTTTCACAATATGGAGATCATCTTTTCTGACAGATTTGCAGAGCAGAGCTGTTCATTCATTGTTGAAGAGCTCTTTTCTCATACAGCATGCTTTGAGAGGAAGTTCCACTCATCCTTAAACACATCCACCATAAGCTCTTCCTCTTTTGGGCCACTGAATCACCCATCTGGGCTTAATGCCTTAGGGACTCTCACAAAGTGGAACTATGCTAGGTGTCCTTAAATTATTTTCATCATAACTCTAAATAGTTTTCCAGGCTAACTAGGTATTTCCCTGGGAATTTACCACAGGACTGAATTTACAAGAACTCAACTAAGCAATAAACCAATGACAAATGGTCAGGGTTCAAGTTAATTATACTTACTAGCTCTGCAAATTGTGAAAATTTTTTTCTTCTCCAAATGAGAATGTGTGTTAGTTGCTTAGTCGTGTCTGACTCTCTGCAACCCCATGAACTGTAGCCCACCAGGCTCCTCTATCCATGAAATTCTCCAGGCAAGAATTCTGGAGTGGGTTGCCATTTCCTTCTCCACCAAATGAGGATAATAATACTTAAATCTGAAGGTGCTATAAATTTTAAATAAGGTAAAGGAATTTCCAGACACATGGTAATTCATTGCAGTTATTAATATTATTCTTTTGGAATGCAAGAAGCTATCTTATCCTAAAACTATTATAGCTCTATCTAGGCTTTTAGACTACTCAAAGTCCATTGTTGGAGATCAGTTCTTGATTTTAGCATTTTCTTCTCTAGTTATCAAGAGTTTTTTAAAAGTAAAGTCTCCTGATGACTCAATACGTTAAGCTTCAATAAATCACAAGCTTTGTGTAAATATACCTACTTTAAATATCTCCAAGATTAGAAGAGCCAGGATAGCACGCACTCTGGAGCCCGTGAAGAGTCAACGTCTAGACACAGGAGAGACAGAGGAGAAAAAGATAGGAAAGTTGAAGAACACAGATTTTTGGGCAGAAGAGCATCTCTACATGTTTGCCAGTATTTTCTGAAGGCATCAATGACAGAATAAAATACTTTTACACATTTGTAAGTTTCTTCTTGAGAATAACAAAACCTTGAGAGTTCACTGCTTGGGAAAAAACAACAAAAGTAAAGAAAATGTACACAAAAGCAATTGAGCAAAGGAGAGACTGAGCAAACGCAGAAGTAGTAATGCTTGTGAGTATGGTATTTTATCCTTCGGGTTTTAAGTAGAAATTAATCATTTTCTTTTGGAATGCTCATTTCAAACACATGTGAATTGTGACCAAATTTTATCTCTTGCCACTGACTCCACTGGGAAGCTTCTGGTGATAAATCTCCATGTCAGTATACACTGTCTCCCAGAATTGCAAACATGTCGGAATGAAAAAGTCTGGTTATACTGGAAATAACCAAGATAGGTCAGGGTCATGCTATATGAAACAGTTTTTTATTCCACTAAGGAGAAATGGTAAGTTTTATGTATGAAATCAGAGACAGTGTTTTGGAGAATATGATGATAGCCACAACTCTAAGAAGAGTATGAAACAAGCACATTAGAAAATTTTGTATATTGTGGTCATTTTATTTTAAAATTGAAAGAGGGGCCAAGTGTAAATCTCCAGGTGAAGTGCTGATATTTTGGAGATCTTTGATGGCTGGATGCCAGGCTTCTCTTCAGGACAAAAATGAGGCTTCTTGAAAAGGACCATGTCTTGTGATGGCTCTGAGTAGCATATTATTTATACCTACTTGGCAAATGTTATTAAATAATAATGATGAACTTCCCCCGATGAGAATGGGGAAAGGGTAGGTATCTGTACGTGTGTGGCACGGGGAAGTAAACACACTGGAGATGGGTACCAAAAGAAACTACACAGAGATTTGCTCTAGGTCACAGGTGTAACTGGAGAACTCTATTTCATAGAGTCAGGCAGGAAGGTAGTTTAGCTTAACTTTTTGAATTTATTATAATATGTTTAAGGCATTAAAAAGTGTAAAGAACAGTAAAATAATGACTCATGGAGCCACTACCTATTTCAGAATGGAGGTGTTACTAATGCCCTTAAAAATGACATGGAAGCCTTCCAACAGCATTCTCTTCCAAGTTCTCAGAGAAACCAGTATCCTAAACTTGGTGATTGTTTTTATGATTTGCATGTACATAAAATATATATCATGTATTATATATACACATATATTTAAGAAGACATATACACATTATTTAAGAAGACACATACTGTATATATTGTACATATATATATATATATATACACACAGTATGCATCTTCTTAAATAATTCTTAAGGGCCTATTCTTAACATATAATAGTCATTGCACATTTTGAACTATACATAAAGTTATTATTCCTTAACATTCTCCTGAAACCTACCTGTTTTTTTTAATCTTAAAAAAATTTTTTTTAACAAATTTATTTATTTTAATTGGAGGCTAATTACTTTACAACACTGCAGTGATTTTTGCCATACACTGACACGAATTACATGGGTGTACATGTGTCCCCCATCCTGAACCTACCTCCCACCTCCCTTCCCATCCCATCCCTCAGGGTTGCCCCAGTGCACCGGCTTTGAGTGCCTAGCTGAAACAAGTTTTAAAAACTTTTTGCTCAATATTGTTTGGGAGAACCCTATGACTCATTGGAAAAGACTTTGATGCTGGGAGGGATTGGGGGCAGGAGGAAAACGGGACGACAGAGGATGAGATGGCTGGATGGCATCACTGACTCGATGGACGTGAGTCTGAGTGAACTCCGGGAGTTGGTGATGGACAGGGAGGCCTGGCGTGCTGCGATTCATGGGGTCGCAAAGAATCGGACACGACTGAGCGACTGAACTGAACTGAACTGATGAGGTAATAACATGTTCATTCATGAGATATCCAGAATATGGGCTCGCATTGTACAGAGTTCTACTAAAAATGATTCCCTTTTCCTTTCTTGGAGATTTGAAGTACACTAACATATTAAAGACTATAGAAAATTTTCCAGTAAAAACCTTTGTTTATTCTTATTTAATCCATCATTTCCTACATTTATTTGACCACAGAATTATCTTTTCATGTAGCAGCTTATTAAGCTCTTGCGTTGCTAGTGTTCCACGGAACATTATTTGAGAAACACTGCTCAGTTCCCAAGCCCTTCTGTAAAAGAGTCATGCTTCAGGTCAGCTGAGACACATCTGAGCTGCAGGAATATTTGGCACCAAAAGGCCTTAAAGAATATTGTTTCATAATAAGAAAGTAATCAGTGTTATCTATAATTAGTACAACTTTATTCTCTTGATGGAATATCTTATTTTCTTTTTTGATATTTCAAAGAAGGAAAGTATTTTATAATGAGGTCCCATGATTTTTCAATAAGATAACATGAAAGATTAGCATAAAAACCTATGGTTATCATTTCCCTCACACTAAGGAAGTATTTTAATCATTCTCGGGCATAAAATTTGCACTGCCTATTATGAAATAGCTTGAGGCATGGCAGTATATTTATAGACTGACAGGATGGAAAGGAAGGCTAAAATCTCATATTACTTTTGGCTATAATCTCCAAGGGTTAGGTCCAGTTGACTATCCGTCTGGGTTTAGTTACATGGGGCAAGCCCTAACCTTCAAGGGGTATAGCCCTGAGTTTTTTTTAAAAAAGAAACAGATAGTTCTATGACACTGAAAATAAAGTGGTAGTATGAGTCAGCAGAAAAGAAAAGGACTGTGGGGAATCGCTTTGTTTATTTATTCAGTAATTAAATATTCACACTCATCTCCTGCATAAGTATTAAGAAGGTAGATGACCACAATGACCACAATGCAAAGTGACACAGTCATAGTTCACGGGCACCTAAGTACAACCTTTGACATGAATGGGAGGAAAGAAATTGAGACTAGCGTTTAAGGGAAGAGAAATGCCAACCAGGGATTTGGGGTTCCTCCTTCACTGTCTCATCCTTACCCTGCTCTGCTCTGTATCTCTGAAGGGCTCTTTCCTAGCCTCCTGAGTCAGGACCCTCCTGATCTCCCAGAGGCTGAGGATAGCAGTTGGCAGGAAAGTCAGGAAAACAAGGAGGAGGGTTATTTTTGCGACTCCTGTTCCTACCAGGCAAGCTCTGCCAGGATTCCAGCTTCCTCCAGCTAATTCCAGTAATCCTATCTTCTCCCTTTGTCTCTCAAATGTAGCGGTAGTTTCATGCTTCCCCTGCTCTCAGAGTTGGTCCACTCTGCCCTGTTGTTTTCTTAAACTCTCCCTTCAGACACAAAGTCTTGTGCGAATTTCCTGTTTTAAATGCTTAGGGGAATTTGTATCTGTTTTCCTCTTTGACTCCTAACTGATACAGATTTCCTCAAGCAGGTAAAATCTGAACTGAGTCTTTTAAGCTTGAGTAAGTGAAGTCGCTCAGTCGTGTCTGGCTCTTTGCAACCCCATGGACTGTAGCCCACCAGGCTCCTCCCTCCCTGAGATTCTCCAGGCAAGAGTACTGGAGTGGGTTGCCATTTCCTTCTCCAGAGGATCTTCCCGACCCAGGGATTGAACCCGGGTCTCCCACATTGCAGGCAGATGCTTTAACCTCTGAGCCACCAGGGAAGCCCTTTTAAGCTTAGTAGACATTATCTAAGCAAATAATAGAAGCGGTGTACCTATTCAAAGTTAATGACAAGAGTCTAAGTTGGAGTACATCAACTCAACTTCTTAAAACTAGATTGTGTTCAGTATATCACAGAGACCTCAGTGTTTTCCCCAAATGGTGCTCTATGGAGAGCCCAGGTAGCCTATTATGAAGGTAAGTTTTACTTAAAAAATTAACAGTAGAAACCTATTTTTAATTCCTTGTTATTCCTTTGAGCAAGAGGGTAAATGCAACTTTTCTGGTAACTGATCTTAAACCAAATTCACCCTATCCTATTTATACATTTCTGTAGGTATAGGAAGAGGGAAAAGAGGAACAGGTTGGCATATATTCTTGCCACTTAATCTCATTAAAGATGATCTCAATCAGTTAAAGATGTTTCAAAGATGTTCAGTGTTAAAGAAAATGAGGTTTTTCAATGACTGAACCTATTTTCTCTCAGAAAGTCTTGGAACACCTAAGAAAATCTGTCCACATCTTCTCACCTGTGTTCATCTTACCAAGAGATAAGATGTGGAGACACGTAGAGTAACAAAAAACTTCATCTACATATTAACAGAGATCACATAAGTGTTTCAAGTAGAACAAACAAATTTTCAGAGAAAAAGATATTCTGGCACATTTTAAATGAGATCTTAAATAACAACCTTGGGACTTTCCTGGCATTCCAATGGTTAAGACTCCACGCTTCCAATGCAGGGAGCTCACGTTCAATCCCTGGTTGGGAAACTAGAATCCCACATGCCACATGGCTCAGTCAAAAGATCAAAACAAATATGTAAAAAAAAAAAAAAAATCCCCTTTCTAACAGAGGACATGTATATACAACTTACTATGCTCCCAGTTATGGATCTTTAGAAATGAATTACTCTTGGAAATTTTATGTGAAAATCAGTGCTACTCTACCTCAACTGTCTTTTTTATCAGAGTTCATAGGAAGGCAGCTTTCCTATCAGGCGAAGCCCATGAGTTTTGAAGCCAAAAGGAATTTCCTTATAATCCTGGCTCCTTCACTTATTTGATGTGTGATCTTAAGCAAGTTTCTCAGTCTCTAGATCTCTTTTCTTTATTCATGAAATGGGAACAGTAATGTCTACTTTTTGGAGTTATATTATGAGGATGACATATTGAAATACAGCATGTAGTTGACAATCAGTAAATGCTAGTATCCATAATTCTTATATTGCATCTGTAAGTAAAGTTTGTCAGTGTCTGAGAGATGTTAGCAAGGCCAAGTATGTTTTCTGGGTAGAATAGAAATTTGTGAGGTATGAAAGACAGTAGTAGCCTGTGTATTACTATGTCAGATGAGGGAGTCATCTGTTCATTGATTGATTTGTTAGTTGATTTATTTTTGTATTTATTAATATTTAATTATCTGTGATATGTCAAGGAGGGCGTGGTTCAAAGGAAGAAGAGAAGTACATCCAAAAGACGTAGTATGATAGAAAAAGGCACAAATGTCATGAAAAACACTGAAGACACAACTTGCTGAGTTTGGGGGATGCAGCAAAGTTTTCTGGAGAAATTATCCAGACAGAATTAACCAGGTGAAGACTAGAGAAAAGGAAATTTCATACAGAGGAAGCAGAATATGCAATATGGGACAGTGAGACACCATACTTAATTTTCATGTGAAGTTGAGTAAACAACTCTCTCTCTCTCGATAGTTCTTGGAGTAACCATTTCCAAATTTTCAAATTGCTGATTTAAATTACTTTTTCCTGGACTGCTATATATATATTTTGAAAACAAGAAGATTAAAAAGTATATCCAACAACCTGAATGATATGACTAAACTAATTACAACACCATGCTTTTTGGTCAATACAGTGAGAATTCCCATTATTTTGAAACTCATTGTATTGTTGGCAGATACTTACTTTCAGGCGAATCCTCATTTGTCCTGTTGTTTGTGTCTACATTTGCAAATGGGTAGACAAGGAGCCTGATTTCATTCAAAGCTGTGTTTTTTGGCCCGCACAGCTCAAACAAATGGAAATAACATTTAAAATCTAGAAAATATGTGTAAAATATGAATTTATAATCTCTTGTGAAAAGTTAGAAGTTTGGGTAATGTTGGATGTACATTCCTACATGGCTAGACAGGCAGGCACTGATGGAACCTATCCTCTAAAAGCTGGGCATGAGCTAGTTTGCCATTATCATCAGCACTTAAAGGCTGCAAACCGACCTTATGCCTTGCAGGCTTCACACATTTGCAAAATACCTGCCTGCTTACATGAGGCATTTTATTTTCTGTGCTGTGTGTGCTGAGCTCTATTGTTCAGTTGTGTCCAAATCTTTGCAACCCTATAGACTGTAGCCAGCCAGGCTCCCTCTGTCCTCAGAATTTTCTTTTATAGCCCTAGCTTAAATTTCCTTGTTTTAATCTGGATTTTTTTCATCCTTTAATTTACTCCCTTGCATTTATCTCTGATGACTTTATCCTGTTTCTGTCAGACTCTTTGCAGTAAAATGAAGTTATATTTGCTTTTAATAATTAAAGATTAACTCAATCTATAAGGTAAATAATAGTTTCTATGTTTTAAATATATTTGTTTTAATGGGTATTTTGTCTGTATTAAAAATGCAAAATGGGACTGAGATTACATATCAGGTAGTGTATGGACACAAATGGATTTTTTACACAGTGTGAACCTTTTCAGAAGTATCATGTTGCAAGAATCCTAATTTCTTCCAAGGTATATTACTGCTTGCCACACACAATGAAAATCAAGGGTTTGGTTTGGATAAGCAATATCAACTCAATACACACACACACACACACACACAAGTTAGAAATGGTTTTAGTTTGAATTCTGGTTGATGAAATACTTGACTACATAACTCTCCAAACTCTATACTTAAGTACCATTTCTGATATTTAATAACATGGGAATTTTAGGATTTACAAAGAAGATTTAATCTAATTGAATTAAAATTTCAGAATATACAAGGTAAAAAAAAAGGCACAAGCTTAATTTTCTAATCTAATTTGTTGTCAGACTTGTACAAATATATAACATTTATAATGAGCTTGTGATTGCATTGTCTCATTGGGTTTTAACCATGGTTGCGTGTGTATTACCATCTCCCTTTAGCAGGTAAGAAAACTGAGTCTCACTTAAGCAATCTGCCAAAATTCAAATAGATGGCATGTAGACCTGGGACTGAAATCTATTTTTTTATGGCAGAAAGTGAAGAGGAGCTAAAAAGCCTCTTGATGAAAGTGAAAGAGGAGAGCGAAAAAGTTGGCCTAAAGCTCAACATCCAGAAAACGAAGATCATGGCATCCGGTCCCATCACTTCATGGGAAATAGATGGGGAAACAGTGGAAACAGTGTCAGACTTTATTTTTTGGGGCTCCAGAATCACTGCAGATGGTGACTGCAACCATGAAATTAAAAGACGCTTACTCCTTGGAAGAAAAGTTATGACCAACCTAGATAGCATATTAAAAAGCAGAGACATTACTTTGCCGACTAAGGTCCATCTAGTCAAGGCTATGGTTTTTCCTGTGGTCATGTATGGATGTGAGAGTTGGACTATGAAGAAGGCTGAATGCCAAAGAATTGATGCTTTTGAACCTTGGTATTGGAGAAGACTCTTGAGAGTCCCTTGGACTGCAAGGAGATCCAACCAGTCCATTCTGAAGGCGATCAGCCCTGGGATTTCTTTGGAGGGAATGATGCTAAAGCTGAAACTCCAGTACTTTGGACACCTCATGAGCAGAGTTGACTCATTGGAAAAGACTCTGATGCTGGGAGGGATTGTGGGCAGGAGGAGAAGGGGACGACAGAGGATGAGATGGCTGGATGGCATCACGGACTCAATGGACGTGAGTCTGGGTGAACTCCGGGAGATGGTGATGGACAGGGAGGCCTGGTGTGCTGCAATTTATGGGGTCGCAAAGAGTCGGACAGGACTAAGTGACTGAACCAAACTGAACTGAACCAATTCAATTTTACAATTAGTATTTATTGAATATATGCTTTTTGCAGACTTTCTGCTAAATTCTGGGGCTATGGTAATAAATAAAACAGTTTCTGCTGTCAAGGAATTCAGAGATTCCCAAATAAGTAAAATAATATTGTTATTCTTCAGTCACTAAGTCGTGTCCTACTCTGCGACCCCATGAACTGCAACATGCCAGGCTTCCCTGTCCTTCACCATCTCCCAGAATTTGCTCAAACTCATGTCCATTGAGTCAGTGATGGCATCCACCCATGATAGAATACTCATGAGGGCCCCTCAGGTTGCCTTGAGATAAGGAGATCTGTCTTATCTCATTTCTTCAAGAAAGTGGCACCTATAAGAAGACTCAAAGGTGTAAAGGAGCCAGATGAAGCTTCAAAGGACAAGTAGAAGTCATTGAGATAAAATGGAAATGAAAAATGGTAGACATCAGAAGGGACAGAACGAGCAAGTATGGAGGAGAGAAGTAGGAACTCACAAGCGTTGATTCTGCTAGGACAGGAAGTTGGAGGTAAAAGAGGTAAGACATGAGGCTGTCGATATAGAGGGGCACAGAAGCAGCACTGAGCACCGCTGTAAGACCTCTGGCCTTTATCCTGCATCCCAGGGTTTAAAAAAATAGAATGCATTCATAATAGAAGGGGAAAAATAGCAGAATGAATCACATTTATTTTTTCTTAACTTTCAGTTATGATTTGTGTGTGTATTGTACTGGAATGTGATGTAATGCATAGTTCTAAGGCACAGTTTTTGTTGTTGTTTTTAGAAGTTTTAAGGCACCAGTTACGAATCTTTTTGTTTTGTTTTTTTTTTTTGGCCATACCATGAAGCATGTGAGATCTTGGTTCCTTACCATGGATCAAACCTGTTCCCCCTGCAGTGGAAGCATGGAGTCTTAGCCAGTGGACTACCAGGGGAGTCCCTACAGTACAGTTCTTAATGTGAATAAAAATGTGTAGCAAAAAATGCTTGAATGTAAAATTCTGTTCCTGTGTATAGGCCTAGCAGAAACATGCACATATATTTAACACAAGATATGTATACAGGAATACTCAAAATAATACTAATCATGATAGTCAAAAACTGAAAACTGCTTACTTGTCCATGGATAAAGTGGAAGCAAATTTTGACGTAGCTATATGATTGAATTTTGCATTGATGAGAATGAATGAGTGATCTATAAACACACACATTATTAATAATTTCCACCAAACATTTTATTTTTTATTTATGTTCAATTCAAAGTGTGAAAAAACTAATTTATATAGTTGGAAATCAGGACACCAGTTGCCATGGGTTCAGGCCACTGAGGGGTGCACGGGGTAAAGACTAGGGGCAGAGCGGAGACATAAAGGCCCTGGGATGTGACATTTTATTTACTTATTTTTCTGTTCTGGGAGTTGGTTACCTGAGTGTGTGTATTTAGTTCTGAGGATTTTCTATTGTGTGAGCCAAGATAGGAAGCAAAACTCCAAAAGGGACTTGGCATTCCCTCTCTGCAAAGGAGCATGCCCAGTTCACATGCATCTGCTCATGATTTTGAACCTGGTGTGCCAAGATGAAAGAACATCAAGAGAGCCCTCACCGCAGTGGTCTGGTGGTCCAGAAGTTACTGCAGCTAGTGTAACCTACGGGACAACCAGAAGGGAGGTCAGATCAGCTTCCTGTGGGGTGATCTTGGCACTCTCTCTGCTGTCTGGCTTCCCTTAATTCCTTCCTGTCCCCTAAGCCTACTTCAGCATCCTTCCTAACAATTCCATGAGCCATCAAATGTAATTCCATAACCTATCTTTCTAATGAGTTAACCAGTCTCTCTCTCTTTTTTTTTTTAACAAAGAATTCCACGTGGTACAGTGGAAGGATGAGATCACCCAGGAATTTTGTGTAGTATAATAGTAGAAGGTAGCCTGGGAAAGGCTAATATTAAACTGGTCAGCAAAGGAGAATCAATCTGGAAACAGAGAATGAATCTGTACAGAACTAAGAGAACAAGGAAAGTGTGGTATCCGGGAAGTGAAAAGAATAGAATATTTTAAGGAGATAATCAATACTAACACCTAAGGAGGGGGCCACAATAAAATATCGTTTGAAAAATATCCCCTGAATTTGGCAATTAGAAGACTGTAGATGAGTTTGCAAGAATTATTTCAGTAGATTACAGAGAATATTAACATGTAAATAGGCCATGAGTTAGGAGAAGGAGAAAGTAACTTAATTGGAGGTTGTAATTTAATTGTTACTTCCTCCCAATTGCTCCACAGGATATAATGTGCCTGCTTAGGATTTTGAACCTGAGTTTTAGCGTGAACATTTACAATATATTTTTCATCTCTAAATTTGGGATGAATGTTATAATAAGCAGTACTTTTTAGTTGTGTCATAATTTAATGGGCAACATTTTTTTTCTTTTAGTGGTACATAACTTATGATAAATAGCATCTTCAATTTGAGGAAATATGGTACTTCTTTTGCGTCACTCCAAAGCTCAAGTGCTAGTCACAAATAAACACTTGTAGGTGAGTGTGAATTAATCTCAATCAAGAGGGTCAAGTGAAAGCTGGTTAGGAACATAAAATAATGTAGTATCAGTTTGAAAATCTTTTCTTTGCTTCCTGGCCTTGCATTATGAACTATGCCTTGTATTTTTGGAGGTGGAGGCAAAAATGTAGGACAAACAGACTCTGACAGGGAAAGCTCTTCCCATAGACATTCACTGGATGTTCTGTTATTAGGAACAAATTATTATATAACACTGTTCATGTTGAAGGTGAATGAGGAATTTAAAAAGTATGTGTAATGAAAGTGACAGAAGAAAACGAAAGTTACTGAAATAGTACCCTCAATTTGAAAATTTGGTGTTTTTGAAAAAAGATAATGACAGTCGATCAATAGTAATTAAGCATCTTTGTTTCATTATTCCTATTATTTATAAAAATACAGTTAATTTGCAAATTGTCAGAATTGCTTGTGTTCCTAGAGCAGTGAGCAGTCAATTCTTGGTTGTTTGTTCTTTTAGAATTGTTCAAAATTGTAATGTAAAGGCTATACCTTCTCTTGCCATTCACTTCCATCTCATGTTGTTTATAATAATTCATTAAACTCTAAACATAGCAAAATAATTAATTGCAGTAAAACAAGAAATGCTAATTAATAAAATACTTTTTTAGCTTTGTAAATATTGCTTTACTCATAATTTTTCCATTTTAATGCTTTTATAACTTTAATACTCCTTTGAAACACACAGTATACAATTTTTATTTTTAATCTGAAATAAATTACTATTGTTGTAGATATTTCCAGGAAGGCATTATTCAGAAAGAAGAAAACATGGCATGCCAAATATTTCTGATACATAAGAACTCAAGATTTAATCAGTGCATGACCAGAACCTCTTAAAAATAAATCACTGAATTTTGAGAGAAGTAAAAAGAAAGAACTGATAAGAGGGAAAGAGAAAAGAATTTATTTTATTTGATGTCATTCAGACTGTATTTTTTAAAATGTGGTTTAAGTAAACTATGGTTACTGCTAATTTGAACAGTATGTATGACTAATTATTTTTAGTTTAGTAGGGAGTGAAAGCAACATATTTTTTTATACTTCTGTTGTGACTTTGGAGAAATATATGTAAATGCAAGAAAGAAAAGAGAAAAGCAGAGAGGAATGATGACATAAAATGTTTTTAAGGTTATAGCATCTCTAGAATTTGGATATTGTGTGTGTGTGTGTGTGTGTGTGTGTGTGTATGTGTGCTCTTAGTCGTGTCCGACTCTTTCAACCCCATGGACTGTAGCCCAACAGGCTCTTCTGTCTATGGATTTTCCAGGCTAGAACCCTGGAGTGGGTTGCCATTTCCTATTCCTGGGGATCTGCCCAAGACAGGGATTGAACCTGCGTCTCCTCCATGGCAGACAGTCTACTGCATTGCAGGCAAATTCTTTACTGTTGAGGCACCAGCGAAGCCCATAGTGAAAGTGAAAGTGTTAGTCATTCAGTCTTGCCTGACTTTTTGTGACCGCATGAACTGCAGCCCGCCTGGCTCCTCTGCCATGGGATTTTCCAGTCAAGGATACTGGAATGGTTTGCCATTTCCTTCTCCAGAGGATCGTCCCAACCCAGGGATCAAACCTGGGTCCTCTGCCCTGCAGGCAGTTTCTTTACCGACTGAGCTACCAGGGACGCCTACTCAGCCGAAAACAGAAATGAGCTATTTATGTATGTAATGATATGGATAAATCTCAAAATAATTGTTTCACCACTCCAGGTAACACAAACTAATCAGAAGTGACAAGAATCAAATAAGTTGTTGCCTGAGGATGGGAGTGGAGGGAGGTATGAATTACAAGCAGCTTAAGGAAATTTGGGATCATGATGGTTGTTTCACAGGTGGACGGGGTAGTCATTTTCTTCTCCAGGGGATCTTCCCCACCTAAGGATTGAACCCAGGTCTCCCACCTTCAGGCAGATTCTTTACTGTCTGAGCCACCAGGGAAGCCCTTACATGTGTCAAAACTCACTGAATGCTTGCATTTCACTGCCTGCCATTTGTAACTCAACAATAATATAAGATTGAAACTGCAGAGATACGTCCAGAGTTTTGTGCAATAATGACAAAAAATTACTATTATAATATTTCAGGAAGACATTTCAATAGGAATTATGTTACAATGACCCTAAGAAGCTCTGCTTCCATTAGCAACTTATTTCTAACAATGCCTTCACTAGACCACCAGGAACTCATGAGATATAAGGTTTGTTGAGGCCCGAAATATTCATTAATCACCTACAATATGCCTAGCATAATTTGGAGCCCAAGTTACATATTTATTGTTGTTGTTTAGTCACTAAGTTGTGTCCAACTCTGTGGACCCCTGCCATGCTCCTCTGTCCATTGGATTTCCCAGGCAAGAATACAGGAGTGGATTACCATCTCCTCCTCCAGGGGATCTTCCTGACCAAAGGATCGAACCCACATCTTCTGTGTTTCCTGCCTTGGCAGGTGGATTCTTTATCACTGAGCCATGAGTGAAACCCAGGTGACACATGGCTATGATTAAAACAAGTAAGTAGCTTAGCCTCAGGATGCTCATAGATTTTAGACAATAGCAAATTGATAGCTATTAAAATCAATTTCTGCTACTGCTGCTGCTAAGTTGCTTCAGTCGTGTCCGACTCTGTGAGAACCCATAGATGGCATCCCACCAGGCTCCCCCGTCCCTGGGGTTCTCCAGGCAAGAACACTGGAGTGGGTTGTCATTTCCTTCTCCAATGCATGAAAGTGAAAAGTAAAAGTGAAGTCGCTCAGTCGTGTCCAACTCTTAGCGACCCCATGGACTGCAGCCCACCAGGCTCCTCCGTCCATGAGATTTTCCAGGCAAGAGTACTGGATAGCAAACAGTTTTTATACAATAAAATAGATTATGATAGAATAGAATTGATGAGGATGCAGCAAGGTAAATTGCATATAGTAAAATTCTTAGTTCTATATAGGTATGTATATCTATACCTGGTTTATATATCAACTGTACTTCTAGATGATAATAACAAATTTAATACCGCTAGTGCTAGTAGAAGAGACATAAATGTAAAAACTAATATAGAAAGAAGTAAAACAGGTCAAATAATAGAAGTACACAGACAAGGTACTCTGTACCTTTTTTCTTTATCCCAAGAAACAAAGAGTTGAAGAAGCTAGTAGAGAAACAGAAGAAAAGAGTTAAAGAAGACACTTGCAGTTTTGGATATGATAAGAGTAGTTTGTATCGAATCAACCTTCCTCCTGAAAATACCTACAAAGATAAACAAATAATCCTTTTGAAACCTCTTTAAAGTAGAGGAGAGAGATCAAGACAACCTAGTTTTGAGGGGCAGAGATTGTGGAGAGACAGCAAACACACTGAGGTGAGTTCAGCATTCACTATCACTTTTCTCCTTCAGGTATTTATGGTTCATGAGCAGTGATCCATGGAGAAGGGCATGGCAACCCACTCCACTATTCTTGCCTGGAGAATCCCTTGGACAGAGGAGCCTGGTGGGCTACAGTCCATAGGATTGCAAAGAGTTGGACACGACTGAAGCAACTTAGCAGGCAGGCAGCAAGCAGTGATCCAAGAGCGAAAGCCTAAAGTGGTAGTTCAATCCCTACAGTTTTCTTATAGGATCAAGAACACACAGTTGGAGTTCAGGGCTATCAAGGCAGCCAGTACTTGAGAGACCAAAATTCCAGCAATAAGGAAACATAGATAAGTGAGTCTGACATTGTGCACTCCTCTTATTTTGAGGAACTTGCTTATTTCAAAGGCCAAGATAGTTACATTGAAAAGGATAGGTAAAAGACTAAAAGTCAAACCTAAAAATTTTCAGTCTTAACTGGTAGGTGACACAAAGCGGAGAAACAATGGTAAACATGCCAGGTTTCCACTAATTTGACAGAAAAGTAATTATCTGAGAAAGTAATGACTGGCAAAGGACCCAAGAACATCACCGTTTTGTTCATTTTGTAAAAATTCATGGATACATTGTGATATGTATCCTCTTCTGTGTGCATGGTAACTTTTGAAAAAAATCAGCATCTTTTGTTTTAAAAACAATAAAGTATTGCTAAGGTAGTAACAAAGAGGGACATTTCACCATATCCTTTGTTTATACAAATAAATGAAGTATGTTTGGTTTTATGTCATCCACACAGGGAAAAGAGGGTGAAAAAGATGAAAATTTAAGTAAAACTATTATTATTATATTTCTCCTTATTATAGTATTTGCTTTGTTTATTTGATGCATTCACCTAGAGAGTACTCATTATTGCTGAACTAACCTAAAAAAAAAAAAAAATAGAAGGGGGCACCAAACTGACTCTACATTTTTAGTACTGCATTTGTATAAAAGACATGAATGTCATTTAAAATAGTTGTGGGAACAAGAGTAGAAAAAGATCAGAAGATTAACAGACATGAAGAAGGGAAAACTAAAACTTGAAATGGGCCAGGTCTTTAAGTGGGCCAGATCTGTGTGAGAATACTGTATCATCCAAGAAAATTTTTCATTGCAATGTATATCTTATTATAATCCTAATTATTTTCAGTCTCCAGCAGAGCAGTAATGGCATGACAGTATTTTTATACTTCAAGAAGTCATCTAGATTTCTCTTGGAAAGCTGTCTTTAACATTTGGTTTACTTTTGCAGTGGCAATATTTTTTCCATTGTTTTGCATGCTAAGACAGCAATTGATTAGTATAGAAGCCTTGAGCCAAGTTCTGCCCTAGGATATGTATGTGACCCCCACTAACTTCAAATAGAGTTACACGCACATATCCTGGAGTGGAATTTGGCTTTCTTCCATGGTAGTCAATGAGAGTCATTGAAGTCGATGGGAGCCATGCTTGGATAACTGACAGCTAAATTTGGCCCTTAGGAATTGAAAATCATCTGAGCATTTTCTTTGGGGAAAAAAAAAAATGAAAAGCTGAGATTTATAATAAATTGTAATTCCTGGGATTGAGTAGTTTTATCAACCAGTTGAAAGTTTATGGTATGTATCTACTAAAGTACTCTAGTAATGGAGAGTAAGATTGTGATATATTTGTTGTATAATCCTTTGTTCATATAATAATTGAAATAAGAAAATAAGGAGACAGGTGATTTTATAGAAAGTATGTTAATTGTTGTAAAAGGAAATACTACTTTTTTAAAACTCTAGAGCAGGGGTTCCCAACCTCCAGGCTATGGACTGATAATTCTTGTCAGATCAGCGGCTGGATTAGATTAGAAATTAAGTGCACAGGAAATGTAACGCCCTTGAATCATCCAGAACCATCCCCCCATACCCTGGTCCATGGAAAAATTGTCTTCCATGAAACCAGACCCTGGTGCCAAAAAAGATGGGGACCACTGCTCTGGAAAACATCTTTGTGTGTGGTGTGTGCATGCTCAGTCATGTCCAACTTTTTGCGACCGTTTTCCAGGCAAGAAATACTGGAGTGGGTTGCCATTTCCTCCTCCAGGGGATCTTCCTGACCCAAGGGGCAAGGTCATGTCTCTTGCGTCTCCTGCAATGACAGGCAGATTCTTTACCATTTGTGCTCTGGGAACCCCAGAGGACATCTTTATATGTAACAATATCTGTTTATTGAATTCCTAAGAGCTTGTTATTGAGAAAGAAGTAATTTGGAGGTGTGAATTTTATAAAATTGGCTCATAAAAGGAATAAAGGATAAGCTAACCTCCATTCTCATTCTCCTGCTCTGACATCAGGGAAAGCTAGCACTCTGTCTCCATGGAGTGCATTTTGTTTACTTAGGGACAGTCTGAAAAGGATACTGTGAGCTATTGACTCGCTTTTGTTTTGGACCCTCTCTTGTAGACAAGGATAAGTTCTTTTTGAAGGTCACAGGTATTTTCCTGGTCCAGATTTAAAAGAATTTTTTTCTCACATTTTCATTATGAAAAATTTCAAACATTCAAAAAATAAGAAAGAATATGCAATATATTCCTAAAACCTCCCTTTTATTCTACGATATTCTGTATTTCACTCTTTTTTCTTCTACCCTCTGTTCCTCCTTCTTTTCTTCCTTCCTATCTTTTCTTACTTTCTTCTTTTCCTTGTCTTTTCCTGTTGATTCACTGATGAACCATTTGAAAGTAAGATGTAGATATTGAGATAGCATCCCTAAATATTTCAGCATCCTTTCCTAAGAATAAGGATGTTCTCTTACATAACCACATTACTATCACTTCTACAAAAGTTAACATTAATTTTCTAATATCATCTGCAACAATAGTCAAAGTTTTCCAGCTGCCCACAAAATGTCTTATGGCTATTTTCAGAACCACTGGGGCTTCCTTGGTGGTGGTTAAGAATTTGCTTGCAATACAGGAGATGGAGGTTCAACCCCTGGGTCAAGAAGATCTCTTGAAGAAGGAAATGACATCCTATTCCAATATTCTCATCTAGAGAATCCCATGAACAAAGAAGCTTGGCAGGCTATGGTCCATGGGGTTGCAAGAGTCAGGCATGACTTAGTGGCTAAACAATAATGACATTTCAGTCAATATTCATACATTGCTTTTGATTACTGTGTCTCTAACAACAAGTTATCTTTCCTACTTTTCTGTCCTCAGAGGCCAGATCAGTTGTCTTATAAAACATCTATACTTTCTGAATTGGTCTAACTATGTCCTTATCCTTTGGACAGCAAGGAGATCAAAGCAGTCAATCCCAAAGGAAATCAACACTGGAAGAACTGATGCTGAAGCTGATGCTCCAATAGTTAGGCCACATGATGCAAAGAGAAGAATCATTGAAAAAGTCCCCGATGCTAGGAAAGATTGAAGGCAATGGAGAAATAGGCAGCAGTGGATTAGATGGTTATATAACATCACCAACTCAGTAGACTCGAGTTTCCGCAAGCTCAGGGAGATAGTGAAGGACAGGGAAACGTGGTATGCTGTAGTTCATGGGGTCACAAAGAGTAGTCCATGACTCAGTGACTGAACAACAGCAACAAATATGTCCTTGTAATATAATTAACTCATTCTTATATACACTGCATTTTCTGCAAACTGGTAAATGTCAGACATATAATTATAAAATTAAAATGAATAATTAGCTTAATCTGTGGGCTGAAATAGTAAAACAATCTGTAATATGTAACAGTAACATTTTTTTCCACTTATGTGGTAGAGTCTAAGTATTGAAACTCTGCATATCTTTCTCTTTTCAAGTGTAGACCAACCTGGTATTAATGGCATTCTTGCAGACTGGATTGCATGGGGTAAGGATCATGTATTATTTGTGCTTGGATAATGTCCCATTTCTGGGCTTCCCAGGTAGTGCTAGTGGTAAAGAACCTAGCTGCCAATGCAAGTTAGAAGTAAGAGACTTGGGTTTGACCCCTTGGTCAGGAAGATCCCCTGGAGAAGGGCATGGCAACCCACTCCAATATTCTTGCCTGGAGAATCCCATGGATAGAAAAGCCTGGTGGGTTATGGTCCATAGGGTCACAAAGAGTCAGACACAACTGAAGCAACTTAGCACACACGCAGGCAATGTCCCATCCCCACCCTTCTTGTGATAGTGATGCCCTTCCTCTGGGAAATGGACTTTCCTCTTCACAATATGTTTCTGATAGACCAGCCAATCAGAGAACTCCATTCCAATACCATCCTTAAACCTTAGCTCATGATTTAAGTTAGACCAGTTTTCTCTCCTGAGAGAGATAGGAGGATACAGTAAACAATTCAGGGTTTGAGGGCCATTTGGCCTCTGTCAGAGCTACTCAGTTCTGTCCTTCCAGTGCAAAATCAGCCATAAACAATACTTAAATGACACATTTATCCTAGTCAGCATGTGTCATTTGTCTTTTGATGATAGCTATTCTAACAGGCGGAGAAGGTGATGGCAGCCCACCCCAGTACTTCTGCCTGGAAAATCCCGTGGATGGAAGAGCCTGGTGGGCTGCAGCCCATGGGGTCGCTAGAGTCGGACACGACTGAGCGACTTCCCTTTCACTTTTCACTTTCATGCATTGGAGAAGGAAATGGCAACCCACTCCAGTGTTCTTGCCTGGAGAATCCCAGGGACGGGGAGCCTGGTGGGATGCCGTCTATGGGGTCGCACAGAGTCGGACAGTACTGAAGCGACTTAGCAGCATTCTAACAGGTGTGTGGTGGTATCTCATTGTAGTTTTGCTTGGCATTTTTCTGATGATTAGTGATGTTGAGGACATTTTCATGTACCTGTTGGCCACTTGTATGTCTTCTTTAGAAAAATGTCTATTAAATTCCTCCACCCATTTTTAATATGATTTCTTTTGCTATGAGTTGTATGAGTTCTTTATACATTTTGAATATCTACCCCCTTATTAGATATGTGATTTGCAATTTTTTTATCCCACAGGTTGTCTTTTCATTTTGTTGGTAATTTCTTTTGCTATGCAAAAGTCTTTTTGTTTGATGTAATCTCAATTGATTATTTTTGCTTTTGTTGCCTTTGCTTTGGGAGTTAAATTAAAAAAAAAAAATCATTGCCAAGACTGACATCAAGAAACTCACTCCCTGTTTTTTTCTGAGAGTTTTATGGTTTCAGGTCTTATGTTCAAGGCTTTAATCCATTTTGAGTTGATTTATGTGCATGGAATAGATGATACTATAGTTATACTATAACTATAAATGGAATATAAAAGTCCAATTTGACTTTTTTAAAGGTAGCTGTCCAGTTTTCCTAACATCATTTATTTAAGAGGATGTTTTTCCCCATTGTATATTCTTGTCTCCTCTGTCATAGATTAATTGACCATATCAGTGTGGGTTCATTTCTGGGCTCTCTATTCTGTTTTATTGATCTATGTGTTTGTCTTTATGCTCATATCATATTGTTTTGAAGGCCATAGTTTTGTAGCATAGTTTGAAATCAGGAAGTTTAATGCTTCAGCAATTCCACTCTTGAGTATATATAAAATACGTGCACACTGATGTTCATAGCAGCATTGCCAAGATAGGGAAGCACCTAAGTATATCAACAGATGAATGGATAAAGAAGATGTGGTATTGGGACTTTCCTGGTGGTCCTGTGGCTAAGACTCCACTCTCCCAATGCAAGGGGCCTGTGTTTGACCCCTGGTCAGGGAACTAGATTCCACAAGTTGCAATGAAGATAGAAAATCCCACATGTCGCAACTAGGACCAAGCACAGTCAAATAAATAAATTTGAAAAGACCCTGATGCTGGGGAAGATTGAAGGCGGGAGGAGAAGGGGACAACAGAGGATGAGATGGTTGGATGGCATCACCGACTCAATGGACATGAGTTTGGGTGAACTCTGGGAGTTGGTGATGGACAGGGAGGCCTGTTGTGCTGCAGTCCATGAGGTCACAAAGAGTCGGACATGACTGAGTGACCGAACTGTTCTGAACTGATGCTTTCGTCTGCAATCTAGTTTTTTCTGACTGAAAGACATCTCTAGTCTTTCTCTTAGTGTGTGTCTGCTAGCGACTAGTTCTCTCAGCTTTTGTTTGTCTGATATCCTTTTATTTCACCTTTATTTTTAAAAGAATAATGTAACTGGATATTCAATTTTAGGATTGAAATCACTTTACTTCAGCATTGTAAGATGTAATTGTATTGGCGTCTGGCTTCTATCCTGTGATTCCAGTTACAGCAAAGAATTTTGCAATATCTCACGTGTCTCTTGTGTTCTGTTTTCTAAGTGTTTTGTTTTGTTTTGTTTTACCTGTCAATTTTTTTGTAAGTTACATTATAATTTATTCATCCTCTTTTTCACTTTCTAGATTGCTATTAAATACATTTTAATTTCAATTATTGCATTTTGCCTCAGGGAGATACTGCTGTTGCTCACTTTCTTTGAGATTTTGGGCCTTCATTTCTGGTTGACCTGGTAACCCTAAACTCCAGTTTTTGTTTTCCTGACAGAGAAAGACTGGTAAGCGCCAAGCAGACCCATGCGGTGCTATGCCCTGCAATCTGAATCACGAAGTGCTCAAGAAAGAAATCAATGGCTTCCTGATAGGATTCATCTCAGTGCACTTCCCTTCTCCCCAGAATCTTGCTCCATGGCTGCCATACATTTTCTCAAATGCCTGGCTTCAAGTAGCTGAAGGGTAGGGAAGCAGAGTTTAATGAGGATTTTGAGTAATATTTATAATCATTTTTGGGAGAATGGATCATCTAAGAACAACTTATCATAGTAAGAAATCATAGTACGAAGATAAAATGTATGTTTTAAAGTTGGAAATGTTTAAATCAAAAGAATGTATAATTCATGGAATTTGGGGAATACAGAGGAAAATTTTTCTTGGCTAAGAGGTTGTCTAATAGTAGCACATACTTCATGTCTCCATCCCCTTTACACACTCAGAAGGTTTCCCCACAGGTAGTCTAGAATAGAGTGAAATAGATGGACTCAATCAACATTGTGTAGCAGCACCTAGCCTCTTACTGCATCCTTATCTTTCCAGTGGTTCTATATTTTCTCCATAATAACAAAAAAGAAAAAAATTTAAAGGAAGAAAGGAAGCAAGCCACAGTCAACAAATAAAGTTACTTTTACTGTAATGCACTTTAAATCTTCAAAGCTCTAATCCTGTTCATAGTTTCTAAGACTTTTTCTTTTAATTCAGATTCCCTTAATTTTGATGCTAAGCAAGAACCCTCTAGTCTTGTGTTCTTGATTCGTAAATCAAAAAAGAAATGTATAACTTCTGTTTATTACATATTAGTTTTCACCCAACACCCCAATCAAAGAGACTTTATTTAGTTCCAAATGACTATTTTCCTAGCTACAAATAGATGTTTTGTAAATGCATCCCTGTTCAGCCTTTGTTGCCTGAGCGCATAAATGATTGCTGCAGACAGTACTATAAAAGAATTAGAGCCTGGGGCTGGCAATTACAGTTTAGGGCAATCTTGTGTGTGTGTGTGTGTGTGTGTGTGTGTATGTGTGTTTAGTGCCTTGAGAATTATTTCAACTTCTTTTTTGCAGCTATAAGATTGGTTAAATGTATAGAAAAAGAGATCTTGTAACTCAAAGGATTTGTGATCTTAAACTTTTGTATTTGATTACATTTGAATGCAATTATGGAGGCTTGTAATGTAATATTTTCTTTCTACTGGATGAAAATTACAGATATGTAATATGGGTTTACTTACCTGATTGCACATTAACTCTAATACTTTCAGATAGCCTGCGGCATGGGCAAAAATAAAAAGGCAGTGTTGTTTGGCTTGGAACGAAGTCAGGTATATCATTGGTTAAACAATCTGCCTATTTCCTGCAAAAATGCTGCTTTAATGTAGAAATGGTGCAATACGTATGCTTTGTTTTAAAAGAGAGAGACTATCTTAATATCCAGAGCAAGGAAGAAATAATCCATAATAAATTTGCAGGTCCCGGATGTTGCAAGCAAATTTTTGAAGATTTTTCTTCACCAAAGCCCAGGTAGTATATGATTAGATAATATGAAAAGCCAGGCCTCTGACCTTTTCAGCTAAGTTTGCAAGCTTGAGGATTTCTCAAAGAATGGAAAACCTATTCATTATGGAAAAGGGAAATCCAGAAACTGAATAGTTCTAAAATTATCTCCAGGACCAAAGTTTAGAAATCTTAGAATTTAGGAACCTTAGGAAGTTCTCCTGGTGGTAAAACATGCTGTAATAATTATAGATTAGATCAAATAATAGAAGAATAATAGCTGGGAGTAGAAACCCCTTAAATGTACTTATGTGGCATAGGAAAAAAATGTACTTGTATTTACTGTATACAAAAAACTCAGTTAGGTTTTCTGGGAAGTTAGTATTTGAGGGAGAGATGTGGCTCCTATCTTCTAGGTGTCACAGTCTGGAGGAGAAAATATATACATAAATAATGTCCACAGATGAATGTGCAACAAAAGAACAAACCATCATCAGCTGGGAACAGTGGGCCTTGGACACCAGTTCTATGTTTTAATAGTTTGAGGTTACAAAGTAGAAGGCAATTTTGCATCTCATTTCTAACACCAGCATTTTATTGGCACATCGCTGCTTCTATTAAGTATCCCTGAACTGAATTTGGATGGAAGGTTGAGTTATATAAGAAACAAGAAGGTTCTTTATTGGACTTCAAAGTCAGAAGTAAATTTCTCTCTCTGCTCTTAATTCATTTCTCCTTGTTTGACATTTGTGGCTATTTATCTTGATTCTGTCATTTACCTATGTGACAACTACTTGAAAGCTATTTCTATGTTGGTTAAGGTTCTAAATGCTCCTACTTAGGAGGGGATTAGCATGTCATCAAAGTAGAACTTAGACTGCAATGTGAGTTCTGAAGAATGACATGGTGGCAAATTGAATACTCAGAAACATTTCTAAGGAGGGCTTTAAAGAACATGAGTGCTGGCAGGCAGAAGGCCTCCACCACTCATTTTCGCTTACTATGCCTTATCTTCATGTTCTGTTTTGCAACTTCATTTGTATAATAATATTGACTATTCTGGTAAGAACTTATTACATCCCAGAAATATCATAGTAAACATACAGATCTATCAGTTCAGCCAAAGACCAAACTTGACCACATGAATTTAATTTCAATCTAATCCTTCCAACTACAATCTTCCTCTTTCTTGCACTTTTCTCCAACAAACAAACAATTGAAGGCAATAACAAAAAATGCACACACACACACATATATATATATATGTCCAAAAATCTATATACTTTTTTGGAATATGTGTGCTAAGTCCTTTCAGTCGTGTACAACTCTTTGTGACCTTATAGACCGTAGCCCAACAGGCTTCTCTGTCCATGGGATTCTCCAGGCAAGATACTGGAGTGGGTTGCCGTGCCTTCCTCCAGGGGATCTTGCAGACCCGAGGATCAAACTCTCATCTCTTATGTTTATCTGCATTGGCAGGCAGGTTCTTTAGGGTTAGTGCCACCTGGGAAATCTCTTGTTTGAATGTACCTATTTACAAAAATAAATCATTTAGTAACAATCCTAATATTGTATACATTTGAATAACAAATTCAATAAATGCACATTTGAGAAAATCTGGAAACTAACTTCATTTTCATTTTATTTATTTTTTCTTGGAGTATAATTGCTTTACAATGTCTTATTAATTTCGGCTGTACAACAAAGTGAGTCAGCTGTGTGTATACATATATCCACTCTTTCCTGAGTCTCCCTCCCACTGCATCCCCCCATCCTGCTCCTCTGGGTCATCACAGAATACCAAGCTGAGCTCCCTGTGCTATATAGCAGCTTCCCACTAGCTGTCTACTGTACGCATGGCAGTGTGTATATGTCAGTGCTGCTCTCCCAATCCATCCAACCCTCTCCTTGCCCGCTGTGTCCACATGTCTGTTTTCTACATCTGCGTCTCTATTCCTGCCCAGCAAATAGGTTCATCGATACCATTTTCCTAGATTCTGTATATATGTGTTTAAATATTGTATTTGTTTTTCTCTTGCTGACTTACTACACTCTGTGACAGACTCTAGGTCCATCCACATCACTACAAATCATCCAATTTCTAAAGGAACAAAATTGGGTCATTTGTAAATTAACTTCGAATTTAAGAAGACTAGGGCTTAAATATTTTATATGAAATAAGTGACAGTCATTTATAAATGGTTTTGGCAATCATGCAGAAATGAAATTCATGATTGGAGCTTTAAACAACAACAGATAATTCTGTCCTTTCATCACACTGTGATTGTCCTTATATCAGTACTTATTGGACCGTACATTTTACCAAGACGAAAACTGTGGGGCACTGGGATATCTTCCATGATCAATTTTCTAAAAATCTAAGAACTACAGAGAAGAAAGTAAACAACTGAAATATTTTCCCTTCCCCTAGACATTTACCTTCATAATTTATATCACCATTAACTTTGCAGCGAAGTTCTTGGAGCTATTTCTTGAGTTAGTTGATAGATAAGTGATGCTAAAGAAAATCCACCTTAATTTCTTGCTGATGTATTCATTAAGTGGTGTTTATATTAGTGAGAGAGAACATATTGCTAATGTTTAGAATCCATTCACCTGGTAAGATGACATGAGAATAAAAAGGTCATAGAGCGGGCATGTGGTTTTCAACTACGAAGGTCCCTGGTGTTGCAGCTCAACTTCGGTGTTGGCTGAGTTTGAGGACAAATGATAATTGGATTAACTTGATAGTTCTTGTCATCAACTCAAGCATTAATTAACTTTACATGATGAGATCACAGGACAATTAATCTTTATTTTCAACCCAAAGAATGTGACTGGATGTATTTTCCTATTGTCTCAACTTTTTGTTTTCTAAAACTTAATATGAATTTTTTATCAGGATAGGTTCAACTGTTGGGCTTCCCTGATGATTTAGTGGCAAAGAATGCACCTGATGCAGGTTCAATCTCTGGGTCAGAAAGATCCCTGGAGAAGGCAACGGCAATCTATTCCAGTACTCTTGCTTGGGAAATCCCATGGATAGAGGAGCCTGGCAGGCTACAGTCCATGAGGTCACAAAGAGTCAGGCACAACTTAGCCACTGAACAACAACAAAGTTTAACTGTAAGTAATAGAATATCTGAGCAGATAACAAAAGGATTCTTACAGTTCTAGGTTAGTACAAGACTTGTGCTTTTTCTATTTTCTCCTTTCACTTTTCTCAGCAGTTTGGCCTTTTATCCTTCCTCTAAATTTTCAGTTCAGGGTCACAAGCGTCAGTTTCAAGCATCATAGTTTCTGACAATGAGGAGCAAATATTAATAAAACAGAAAAGGGACCAATTTCCAAATATTCTCTAACTTAGCAGGGAAACACGTTTCCCCTGTTACTCCTCGAGCTCTTTGCACAATATTTTACATCTCATTTTCAGAATTGAATATGATCACTCCATGGTTATGTATATATTTTTTCATGACTGGTTGAGACCCTACCTCTTGGAAAAAGGGGAGGGTCTTACCTTGTCAGAACACAATGTTGACAGATCAATATTTGAACAAAAGAGCAAGGTAAGCACATATGTGTGAGGAGAGGTTAGAATGGTTTGATTAGATCACTAACAGCATCTACCACAGATACCAATTAGGGAGTAGAACTCTGTGAGATATTAAGATGGGGAATCTTATTAATTAATACTAAATTCAAATGAATGATATAATTATGCATTTATTTTCTCCCTGGGGTACAGTGTCTTTTGCCCCAAAGTCTTAGGGCATCCGTACTTTAGTGGCTACTTTTGTAAATATTGACATAAATTAATTTAACAAGGAGCCATGATGATATCCAAAACTCCATGACATGAGAAATTAAAATATAAATAGAATATAAAAAGAATTCGAGGACACTTTTCAACTGCAGATAGACTGTCATTTTAATGTGGGTAAAAGTTTTAGATAAGTATTTATCTTATTGGAAACAAAAGTTCCCCCAGCTTCCTTTTGCATAATATGGAAAGACTCTTTTAAGTGGTCTCTAAACTCTAACATCAAAGTGGAAATTATCCCACTTCAATGGAATTTTAAAAAGAAAAAGCCCATTAGTTCTTATTTATCTGTAGGAAGTAAGAAGTAAAAGTTAGCAATAAACTATAGGTGAAAATTTCAGCAATATTCTTATGTGTGTATATTTGTTATTTGGGAGAGAAGTTTGGTGCTTATAAGGATTTGATTGATTACTAGTTTAATATATATTTAATATGCAGATATTTTATGCTACTTCTTGAATCACACATCCAATAATAAGTAGTTGATTTAGTACTTCAGAATGTCATGCCAAGAAAGGATGCATAAGCTCTTAGGATCATATTTTAAAAATCAAAATATTCATTGAGTAGCCCAGAATTCATTCTTTTCATTTTATTAAAGAGATTTTATTAGAGCTTGAGAAAGACCAAATTGGCCTCAATTTTGTGAATATATATTGTGTTATTTTCTCTGAGACAGTAGTCAAGGCCAAAGTTGAATTGCTATCCTCACTTGTATAATAAAAGATAGAGTATACTAAGGTGACAGCTAGGAAATCTCAGGTTATCAATCCTTTCTTTCTCCATTTTGAGTCTAGGTTTGAAAAATGTAATATATAGTCTTGGAAGAATGACAGTTATAATTAGAGCTAATGTGTTTCCAGTGTATTTCAATTTAGAATGGGATGGAGTATTTTACTATAAAATGAGTGTAACTATATAAAACAATGATTTTAAAATGTATTCAAACTTTAACTATCTCATGAAATCTCTAATTCTTCTTTAATTAAAAAAATTTGATTCTGCTTATTATTGGAAATATTATCATGTTGTAAAATTTCAAACACCTAAAATGCCTGACGTGGTTGGTACACAAAGGGAAAATCCTAGAGAACTGTATTGTTTTTATAACACTAAATATTATAATTTTTGCTTTCAATTTTCCAGCATCTAGATGAACAGCAGAGGTTTATGTTTGACTGAAAAACAATCTATGGTTTCATTCTAGTTTTGATTTGCTGTTAAATTGCATTCTTACCTCCTTTGGTAATCCCTGAATGGAATCTAAAACAAAGGTATGTTTTCAAGGCATACATAGTCAATGTTCATGTATTCATTCAATAAACATCATATTCATATAATTATCAAATGTCAAGTACTGTGGATAAAAAGACAAAACATGGTACCTGCTCTCAGGTTGATTAGAGTTAATCTAGGCCAAAGGCATCAGATAACTTTAGAATACAGTGTAATAAGTGCTATGATAGCAGTTAGATGACATTTCTGTGGAAGGTCAATGAGTCAAAAGGCCCTCATATATATGCAGGATTTGGAAAAGGTATTAACTATTAGGCACAGGAATAGTTTAAACTGTTGACATACAGGATGAGTTTTACCTAATAATATGGGGGAGTCTATTTCTCCTAGAAAGTGAAAGTCCTAGAAGCTAAGATTTCTCCTAAGACAAAGCTAATAGAGGTGATTTTCAGGGGTCATCTCCAAAAAAGCACATTGACAGAGGATTAGACACAGCATTTTGCAGAGAGACATTCGTATGTAAGTTCTATCGATGGATATAATCTAAATCAAAATATCTATGGGAGTTTTGGAGCAGACTCACAGAGAACCTGAGTGTTTCAGTACAAGTTGACTCAATATGGTATACAGCTGGCAAAGCAGAGAGCTTTGTGCAGAAAAGTGAAAGGGGAGATTAATAACAAAGTGGAATCTGACTTCAAGCAGGTTGGAATGTAGTTTTGATCTCAATATACATGTACATAGATGATTTTTTGAAATTTTTAAAATGTAACCGGTTCTTGCCAGGAAGAAGTGAGTGCATGTGTTTTATTATTAAAGTAACTTAATTCTTCCAATCCACTGAGTTCTTTCATTATGAAGAGACATACTGAAATACTGCTGCTGTTTTCAAAATACTACTCACACTTGTTAGAAACAGAGAAATTTAATTGACATTGTGTTCATGTAATATTTTTTACAGAAAATGAATTTTTTTAGATTTCTAAGATTAAATCTTAAATTTTCATAAAAATGGTCTTCCGAATCACACTATTTTTTCTCCTCTGCAATAATTAAGAGTTCTGACATGGATTCTGTTTCCTACTCCAGTTCCTGCCTTGCTGTTACTCTTCCAGCTCTCAATCTCTCCCAGAGTTAGAGTCCTATTGTCATCCTACATTCCCTTCCTGATCTTCGAACTCTCTCCAGCAATGATGCCTCTTCTCTGAGGATGGGGATCGAGGGCTCAAGACAAACAGAAATGTGATCACAGCTCTTGTGTGTGGTATCCCATCTGCACAAAGTGAGGATACATGAAATGCAACCATAATTGCTATCAGGGATGAAAAGCAATCATTTTTATAATTACTCAATAATAAACTTTAATATGCTTTTTTGTGGAAGAATAACAATGGAGTCATTGACTGAAGTTGGTCTCTGAACTAGTGCTTGGGAAACTGCACTAAATGGTACCTAATGACCTTAGGGAGTTAACAATCCCCAAACATGGGTAATTTATTCCCTTCTCAGAGCTTGTTGCTCTCAAACATTTTGAGAAACAAAATCTTTTTTTCCATTTATTTATCCCTAATTCTGCATTATCTCCTTTGTCCTCCTGTGACACCGAGTGACCTGGTGATGAGCAAAGAGATAAAATAAAGTGTCCTAGTATAATTGCATATAAGCAAGGAAACAAATGAAAACCCTTAGCAGAGCTGATGCCAGCTAGCCAGTTAGCCATGGCAGACAAGATGAATAAGAAAACTGTGGAGGTTCTGGGCAGAAGTGTAAGGTATAGTAAACTTCAGCACTGAGGCAGTAGTAGTTGAAGAATAAACTTGTTTGGGTGGACAGGTTTGCTTAGGTGAGTTCCCATGTTCCATATCCCCAGAGTACACCAACAGAACGAAAAAGATTCTTCCCATGAGCAGATGGATCAAATCTATCCATGTGGCTATTCTGAAACTAAGAGATTTTGTTTCATTTGGGTAGAGATTATGCCGGTGGCTTTGGCCTCTAGATGAATGCAGAGGAATATTCTTGAGTAGCTATCTATTTATTTTATCATTTGCCACACAGTGTGTATTGCCACTGTATGAGAAAATCCTTTCTGGTTAAAATGACTGCTTACAAAGAACATTTTATATCTTTTCCCATCTGTGAGGAATTTGTCACATCTTGATATAAAATCCCTTGTTGCCTTAAAGTTTTTAAGACCAAACACATTATAGTTCTAAGGGCATGTTTGTCCTTGTCCATTATCTTTTTTTTTTTTTCACTTTTAAAACCATGTTTATTTATTTTTGTATCAGAATATGCATGACTTTGTTCTGACTTCCTTTTTTCTTCTCCCAAGATAGTCTGAAGAATCAGATATTGGATCTCAAGGGGCTTCCTCAAACTATTTTAGAAATGCAAGAAGAAAATGTTTGGCTAGCCCTCATTTGTTGACTTGCCCCAGCGAGTGGGGTTGATAATAATTGCACCTTACAATTCCAACTAGAAGATAGGTCTTTAGGACTACAGAAATTTGTACCACCAAATACATTCTACACCAAATACGGTCTACAAATACTTTCAAAGGTCATGAATATATGTTGCATGTAGAAACTTTGTGGTATCATGTAATTATGTTCCTTATCTTTTCCTCACATAAATTCCCTCCCATTTTTATCTGCTGTGAACCTTTAAAATGTTATTGAAATCATCTTTATTAAATAATACAGTCATTCAGTAAAAAGGAGTAAAAAGTAAAAAGTTTCATTTTTATTTCTAGAGTGTGGCTTGCTGAGAAATCCTAACCTTGGCCATTTCTTTATATTTTGTTCATGAATTTGAGTAGAACAGAGAGAGAGGCAAGAGTGTTGGCAAAATCACCTATAGTTAAAATGTAGAATTCTTAAACATATGGATTTACTCATTATATCTAGTCCTTAAACTTACTTTTAAAAGTTGTTAAATTGAAAAAGTTCTAAGCAAATAGTTTAAAAACAGATACTCATGAATATGAATGAATATGAATTCATGAATACTAACTGGACATGGAACAACGGACTGGTTCCAAATTGGGAAAGGAGTATGTCAAGGTTATATATTGTCACCCTGCTTATTTAACTTATATGCAGAGTACATCATTTGAAATGCTGAACTGGATGAAGCACAAACTGAGATCAAGATTACAGGGAGAAATAGCAATAATATCAGATATGCAGATGACACCACCCTTATGGCAGAAAGTGAAGAAGAACTGAAAAGCCTCTTGAAGAAAGTGAAAGAGGAGAGTGAAAAAGCTGGCTTAAAACTCCACATTCATAAAACTAGGATCATGGCACCCAGTCCCACTACTTCATGGCAAATAGATGGGGACATAACGGAAATAGGGACAGACTTTCTTTTCTTAGGCTCCCAAATCACTGCAGATGATGACTGCAGCCATGAAATTAAAAGACACTTGCTCCTTGGAAGAAAAGCTATGGCAAACCTAGACAGCATATGAAAAACAGAGACATAACTTTGCCGACAGAAGTCCATCTAGTCGAAACTATGGTTTTTCCAGTAGTCATGTATTGATGTGAGAGTTGGACAATAAAGAAAGCTGAATGCTGAAGAATTGATGCTTTTGAACCGTGGTGTTGAAGACTCTTGAAAGTCCGTTGGACTGCAAGGAGATCCAGCCAGTCAATCCCAAAGGAAATCAGTCTTGAATATTCATTGGAAGGACTGATGCTGAAGCTGAAGCTCCAATACTTTGGTCACCTGATGCAAAGATCTGACTCATTGGAAAAGACCCTGATGCTGGGAAATATTGAAGGCAGGAGAAGAAGGGCATGACAGAGAATGAGATGGTTGGATGGCATTACCGGCTTGATGGACGAGTTTGAGCAAGCTCCAGGAGTTGGTGTAGGACAGGGAAGCCGCGCGTGCCACTACCATGGGGTTGCAGAGTCAGACTGAGCCACTGAACTGAACTGATTCATGAATATTTAACATGTATTTTAAAGTCATAGAGCTGCCAAATTTTATCTGGGGAAAGAAGCATTTAGTTCATCATCTCACACAGGACATAAACCCCTTACAATAAAGCATGGATTAAACATGTTTGGAAGACTTGAGGTCTGCAAAGGCAGCTCACTCCAGTTTATATAAACATCTCCACAGAAAGAACCAGAAGCTGTTTCCTTATAATCTGACTTGGTTCTGGTGTGATCTTTTTAAACAATATGAAGCAAAGTTGTATGCCATCCTTATTATCCTTCCCACACAATGTTCAAAATAAAAACACTTAAATCCTTTTTTAAAATATATATATCTTATAGATATTTAGCCATTTTAGTTCTTAAGTTCCTCTTGGGTGTGTTTGTATTCGTAAATAGATTGCTCCTATTTAAATATTTTGTGAGTGTTTGTAACAATCTGCTATGTGATGTTTCCCCTTGTGAAAGCTAATTGTTTCACACCCTAAGTGGTAAACGTAATAGCATATCAAAATTCTGTTGGTGTGCTCTGCTTCCTAGCTATGATGTATATTTTCTCTAAAACCACACTCTCTTCATGTTAAAAAATATACAATCTCTGTAACCAATCAATTCCACTTCTAAGGATGTAACCAAGGAAATAATTTGGAATGTCAAATTAAAATATTATGCACAAAACTAGACTTTTAATATTAAGCACAAAATATGTAGATATAAACTATTTAATGGTTCAATGATAGAAAATACTGAATAATTCCATTCAGCAAGATACATACACTATTCATTCCAAAGGCACTGAAAATAAAACACCCAAACTATAGTTACCTCTGTAGGGTATACTATTTCATTTTTTTCTTTCCTGTATTTTTATACACTTTCACAACTTTTTATAATTAGCAAATATTACTTAGAGAATGAAAGATCTCCAATAAAATTCTATTTTTAACTGTTGAACTTTCTTATATGGAACACAATTTTTTCAGATACTTTTGTGAACAAATTATTATTCCCCTTGTGTCATGGCTCTAGATAGTTTTTTATTTCATTGATGAATCTTTGAGGTTAATATATCAATTCATACCAGTACCTGTCAAAAGCAGAATCTTGTTATTTCAACAAATGTATCTATCTGGGCTTGCAAAGTATCTCTTAAAACTCATGTGTTCTGCCCATTTATTTTTATTTCTTTATGGAGAAAAGGAGGAGATGAGAGAATTATTGAGAGAGAGAGAAATTAGATGGGGAAAATTATGAGGCAAAGTGTGTGGTAAAAAGGACATAGAAAGAGCTGACTGCAACAGCTGCTCTGCTTATCTGAAGGTTTTAACTCGACTCTTATTCACATCCCAGGTGACTAGCTAATAAAAATAATTTAAGCTGTTACAAAACAAGGGTAATTTATAATGTGAAAACTGTAGTTTGGCACTTGTATCAGCACTAGAAAAGAATTTTCTGAAAGTTCCTTAGGGGACTGGAACTAGCAGGGACGTACAGTTTAATAACAACTTTCTTTCCAGTCAATCGCCCTGTCCGAGACCCCCACCCCCTGCTGTCAACTTTCCCTCAACATGGAAATCTTGAATCCAAGGTATTACATTCTGTCTCACTGTTGGATTCTCTATGTTGTTTTTAAAGAAACCTTCAAATCATACTACTTTTCTCTTTACATAAAAGTATTTGTAAAAAAAAAAAAAAGCCTTAATATTAATTGTTTTCAATAAAATTATTGCCACTGCAAATCTAACTTTATATGAAAGACAGTTTGAGCAGAAAGAATTCAATTGTTGAACTAGAATATTCATCCTATATTTCAAAATGACACTTTTCTTGAATCAGAGTCTTTTGAAAAAGAAATGTATCACAAAAAGGATATATTCTAATATTTTTCATCCCTATTGAATTAGAGCAGAAATTAACCTGCTAAATGGAAAGCTACCATCACATAGCATGTTGTATAAAATGAATACACATGGAAATTAATCAAAACAAGCACAACATCAGCATCATAGCAGTGTCATGCTTAAAATGAACTTGAATTTTTATTCTGCCTTGAGGATACACAGATTGTTTTATTTTAATGGCTTCCAGCCATCTCTATTACATAGCATAGAGGCTCAAAGGGAAAAGCAGATTTTAGTCCTCAGAATAACATCTATAAGGAAGGAGTTTAAAAGTGCTGATGAAGCAGATGTTGTTGGGTTAGTCTGTCTGCTTCATAGTTGGGCTTAAGTCATTGTGCGACAAATATTCAACTATGGGCACGATTGTCTGGACACCATCTAAAACCTGGATTTAAAAAAAAAAAAAAACAGTGAATCTTGAGCATCTCTGAGGATGCATTTTAAATGACAGGCATAGCTTGGAGAAGAGGGCAACAGAGGGATGAGATGGTTGGATGGCATCACTGATTCAATGAGCGTAAACTTGGATAAATTCCGGGAGATAGTGAGAGACAGGGAAGCCTGGCATGCTGCAGTCCATTGGGTTGCAAAGAGTCGGACACAACTTGGCCACTGAACAACAACTAATAGCTTGTTTTAAAGAATTCCTTGGTAGATTTACTAACAGAGAAATTAAATCTGGTATTACAAGGCAATAAGTTCAACTAATAATTAAAAACTAAGAATCGGATAAATTCTTGGAGGCATATGGACTCTCACTGGTCGGCAACTAGTCTTTCTCTGCAAACTCAGCCTCTGAATCTGGAGTGAGAAATAAAGGCTCAATCATGCTTCTGTCACATAGCTACTATGTGACCTTCATTAAATCATTTAACTTTCTGATCCTAGGTTTCCTCATTACTGAAATGGAAATCATAATAATAATTGTTCTGTCTAATTCATGGGTCTGCTCAATATCAAATGAGGTAATGAATGTAAAAGTATTTCATAGCTGCAAACAATAGGGAAAATTTTGTTCACTATATTAAGAATGAATTCGGTACATTTTGTGCATAAATTTTTACGGACATTTGAGAAGAAATAAGAAGGCTAGAATTCTGATTTGAAGTTGGAACACTTATGTTCAAATCCAAGCACTGAGAAAACCTAGTTCTGTTATAAGGAGCAAGTTACTAGATTTAAACCTCCATTTTTGTATGTCTAACTGCTACTACTTGCCTATTAGAGTTAATAATACCACTTGCCTATTAGATTGTCTCAAGATGAAATGACACCATATAAATAAAAACATTGTCTAACATTACTTCTATTATTGTCATTATCTTTCAAAAAGTCTCTTTTGATGATCAAAGACTAAGAAAATTTCTAACCAACATGGAACTCACTTAACTAGATCTGGTTTCACACCCTCCCTTCTTCGTTCAAATTGCTTCTCCAGTGCAAATTAATTCTTTTTGGAAATTGTAAATCTTCTACCAGGAACTTTGTGTTTTATTTCTTTTTCTTTATATGTGGTGGCAGAATAATTTTTGGATGATTTACCGAATTTTTAAGGATAATTTAAGAAAACACAATAACTGACAAAGTTGTTATGTTAATGGACTAAAGAATCAAACACACTGGCAGAGCAGAAGAATCTCTGGCAACAGTGTGTGTTTCTGGGATGCCATCCTCCAACAGCTTGATGTGATGTATGCAGGACAAGGTTAGAGAGTGAAGTCAACTGGATTCTAACTTGGATCTGATACCAGTTCACTGGGACTTTTTTTAAATTTGCAAACAGAGCATTAGAGTGAATAGTAATAGGACCTTACTACTTTGACATTTACTTTAGCCCTTGAAGTCTTAGTAGTTTGTAGATACTCAGTGGCAAAGAATCTGGCTGCCAGTGCCAGACCTGCAGGGGACACAGGTTTGATCCCTGGGAGGGGAAGATACCCTGGAGGAGAAAATGGCTACTGACTCTAGTATTAGTTTTTAAATTAATTAATTAATTTTAATTGGAGGCTAATTACTTTACAATATTGTAGTGGTTTTTGCCATACATTGACATGAATTAGCCACAGGTATATATGTGTCCCCCCGTCCCAAACCTCCCTCCCACGTCCCTTCCCATTCCATTCCTCTGAGTTGTCCCAATGCACCAGCTTTGGGTGCCCTGTTTCATGCGTTGAACTTGGATTGGTCATCTATTTCACATATGGTAATATACAGGTTTCAATGCTGTTCTCCCAAATCATCCCACTCTCACCTTCTCCTACAGAGTCCAAAAGTCTATTCTTCATATCTGTGTGTCTCTTTTGCTGTCTCACATATAGGGTCATTGTTACCATCTTTTTAAACTCCATATATATGCGTTAATATACTGTATTGGTGTTTTTCTTTCTAACTTACTTCACTCTGTATAATAGGTTCCAGTTTCATCCACCTCATTAGAACTGACGCAAATGCATTCTTTAATAGTTGAGTAATATTCCATTATGTATATGTTCCACAACTTTCTTATCCATTCGTCCACCAATGGACTTCTAGACTGGTTCCATGTCCTAGCTATTGTAAACAGTACTGTGATGAACATTGGGGTACACATGTCTCTTTAAATTTTAAATTTCTCAATGTGTATGCCCAGCAGTGGGATTGCTGGGTCATATGGGAGTTCTATTTTCAGTTTTTAAAGAAACCTCCACAGTGTTCTCCATAGTGACTGTACTAGATTGCATTCCCACCAACAGCATAAAAGAGTGCCCTTTTCTCCACACCCCCTCCAGCATCTGTAGACTTTTTGATAGCAGCCATTCTGAGCAGCTTAAGATGGTACCTCATTGTGGTTTTGATTTTTATTTCTCTGATAATGAATGATGTTGAGCATCTTTTTATGTGTTTGTTAGCCATCTGTATGTCTCTGGAGAAATGTCTGCTTAGTTCTTTGGTCCATTTTTGGTTGGGTCATTTATTTTTCTGGTATTGAGCTGCATGAGTTGCTTGTATATTTTTCAGATTAATTCTTTGTCAGTTGCTTCGTTTGCTATTATTTTTTTTTTCCCATTCTGAAGGCTGTCTTTTTGCTTATAGTTTCCTTCATTGTTCAAAAGCTTTTAAGTTTAATTAGGTCCCATTTGTTTATTTTTGCTTTTATTTCTGTTGCTCCACGAGGTGGGTCATAGAGGATCTTGCTGTGCTTTATTTCAGAGAGTGTTCTATGTTTTCCTCTAGGAGTTTTACAGTTTCTGGTCTTACATTTAAATCTCTATTCCATTTTGAGTTTATTTTTGTGTACAGTGTTAGAAAGTGTTCTAGTTTCATTCTTTTACAGGTGGTTGACCAGTTTTCTCAGCACCATTTGTTAAAGAGATTGTCTTTTCTCCATTATGTATCTTTGCCTCCTTTGTCAAAGATAAGGTCCATAGGTGTGTGGATTCATCTTGGGGCTTTCCATTTTGTTCCATTGATTTATATTTCTGTCTCTGTGCCAGTACCATACTGTCTTGATGACTGTTGCTTTGTAATATAGTCTGAAGTCTGGTAGGTTGATTCCTCCAGTTCCATTTTTCTTTATCAAGATTGCTTTAGCTATTCGAGGTATTTTGTATTTCCATACAAATTGTAAAATTATTTGTTCTAGTTTTGTGAAAATACCATTGGTAGCTTCACTCCAGTACTCTTGCCTGGAAAATCCCATGGATGGAGGAGCCTGGTGGGCTGCAGTCCATGGGGTCACTAAGAGTCGGACACGACTGAGTGACTTCACTTTCACTTTCATGCATTGGAGAAGGAAATGGCAACCCACTCTAGTGTTCTTGCCTGGAGAATCCCAGGGACAGGGGAGCCTGATAGGCTGCCGTCTCTGGGGTCGCACAGAGTCGGACATGGCTGAAGAGACTTAGCAGCAGTAGCAGCAGCAGCTTGATATGGATTGCATTGAATCTATAGATTGCTTTGGGTATTATACTAATTTTCACTATATTGATTCTTCTGATCCATAAACATGGTATATTTCTCCATCTATTTGTGTCATCTTTGATTTTGTTCATCAGTGTTTTATAGTTTTATTTATATAGGTTCTTTGTTTCTTTGAGTAAATTTATTCCTAAGTATTTTATTCTTTTCATTGCAATGGTGAATGGGATTTTCACCTTAATTTCTCTTTCTGTTTTCTCATTGTTAGTGTAGAGGGATGCAAGGGATTTCCGTGTATTAATTTTATATCCTGACACTTTGCTATATTCATTGATTAGCTCTACTAATTTTCTGGTGGAGTATTTAGGGTTTTCTACGTAGAGGATCATGTCATCTGCGAACAGTGAGTTTTACTTCTTCTTTTCCAGTCTGGATTACTTTTATTTATTTTTCTTCTCTGATTGTTGTGGCTAAAACTTCCAAAACTATGTTGGATAGTAGTGATGAGAGTGGGCACCCTTATCTTGTTCCTGACTTTAGGGGAAATGCTTTCATTTTTTCGCCATTGAGAATAATGTTTACTGTGGGTGTATCATATATGGCTTTTATTACGTTGAGGTATGTTCCTTCTATGCCTGTTTTTTGGAGAGTTTTTTTTTTTTTTTATAAGTGGATGTTGAATTTTGTCAAAGGCTTTCTCTGCATCTATTAAGATAATCATATGGTTTTTATCTTTCAATTTGTTAATGTGGTGCATCACATTGATTGATTTGTGACTATTGAAGAATCCTTGCATCCCTGGGATAAAACCCACTTGGTCATGATGCATGATCTTTTTAATATGTTGCTGCATTCTGTTTGCTAGAATTTTGTTGAAGACTTTTGCATCTATGTTCATCAGTGATATTGGCCTGTAGTTTTCTTTTTTTGTGGCATCTTTATCTGGTTTTAGTATTAGCATGATGGTGGCTTCATAGAATGAGTTTTGCAGTTTACCTTCCTCTGTAATTTTCTGGAAGAGTTTGAGTAGGATAGATGTTAGCTTTTCTCTAAATTTCTGGTAGAATTTATCTATGAAGCCTTATGGTCCTGGGCTTTTGTTTGTTGGCAGATTTTTTATTACAGTTTCGATTTCCATGCTTGTGATGGATCTATTAAGATTTTCTATTTCCTCTTGGTTCAATTTTGGAAGGTTATAGTTTTCTAAGAATTTATCCATTTCTTCCAAGTTGTCTGTTTTATTGGCATATAGTTGCTGATCAGTTCAGTTCAGTTCAGTTCAGTCACTCAGTCGTATCTGACTCTTTGCGACCCCATGAATCGCAGCATGCCAGGCCTCCCTGTCCATCACCATCTCCCGGAGTTCACTCAGACTCATGTCCATCGAGTCAGTGATGCCATCCAGCCATCTCATCCTCGGTCGTCCCCTTCTCCTCCTGCCCCCAATCCCCCCCAGCATCAGAGTCTTTTCCAATGAGTCAACTCTTCTCATGAGGTGGCCAAAGTACTGGAGCTTCAGCTTTAGCATCATTCCTTCCAAAGAAATCCCAGGGCTGATCTCCTTCAGAATGGACTGGTTGGATCTCCTTGCAGTCCAAGAGACTCTCAAAAGTCTTCTCCAACACCACAGTTCAAAAGCATCCATTCTTTGGTGCTCAGCCTTCTTCACAGTCCAACTCTCACATCCATACATGACCACAGGAAAAACCATAGCCTTGACTAGACGGCCTTAGTCAGCAAAGTAATGTCTCTGCTTTTGAATATGCTATCTAGGTTGGTCATTACTTTTCTTCCAAGGAGTAAGTGTCTTTTAATTTCATGGCTGCAGTCACCATCTGCAGTGATTTTGGAGCCCCCCCAAAATAAAGTCTGACACTGTTTCCACTGTTTCCCCATCTAGTAGTCTCTTATAATCCTTTGTGTTTCTGTGTTATCTGTTGTGATTTCTCCATTTTCATTTCTAATTTTGTTGATTTGATTCTTCTCCTTCTTTTTCTTGATGAGTCTGGCTAATGGTTTGTCTATTTTATTTATCATCTCAGAAAACCAGTTTTTAGTTTTGTTGATTTTTGCTATAGTCTCCTTTGTTTCTTTTCCATTTATTTCTACTCTGATTTTTATGATTTATTTTCTTCTACTACCTTTGGGGTTCTTTGTTTCTTCTTTTTCTAGTTTCTTTAGGTGTTGCTGCTGCTGCTAAGTCGCTTCAGTCGTGTCCGACTCTGTGTGACCACATAGACAGCAACCCACCAGGCTTCCCTGCCCCTGGGATTCTCCAGGCAAGAACACTGGAGTGGGTTGCCATTTCCTCCTCCAATGCATGAAAGTGAAAAGTGAAAGTGGAGTCACTCAGTCGTGTCTGACTCTTAGTGACCCCATGGACTGCAGCCCACCAGGCTCCTCCGTCCATGGGACTTGCCAGGCAAGAGTACTGGAGTGGGGTGCCATTGCTTTCTCCATTCTTTAGTTGTAAAGTTAGGTAATTTATTTGATTTCTCTCTTGTTTCTTGAGGTAAGCTTGTATTACTATGAACCTTCCTCTTAGCACTGCTTTTACTGAATCCCATAGGTTTTGGGTCGTCTGTTTCTCATTTTAATTTGTTTCTATGCATATTTTGATTTCCTTTTTGATTTCTTTCATGATCTGTTGGTTTTTCAGAAGTGTGTTGTTCAGCTTCCATATTTTTGTATTTTTAATACCTTTTTCCCCCCTGTAGTTGACATCTAATCTTACTGCATTGTGATCAGAAAAAATTCTTGAAAGGATTTTAATTTCTTTGAATTTACCAAAGCTAAATTTATGGCCCAGGATGTGATCTATCCTGGAGAATGTTCTGTGCGCACTTGAAAAAAAGGTGAAATTCATTGTTTTGGGGTGAATGTCCTATAGAGATCAAATAGGTCTAACAGGTCCATTGTATCATTTAAAGCTTGTCTTTCCTTGCTAATTTTCTGTTTTGTTGATCTATCCAAAGGTGTGAGTGGGGTATTAAAGTCTCCCACTGTTATTGTGTTACTGTTAATTTCCCCTTTCATACTTGTTAAGCATTTGCCTTATATGCTGAGGTGTTCCTATGTTGGGCACATATATATTTATAATTGTTATATTTTCTTCTTGGATTGATCCTTTGATCATTATGTAGTGTCCATTGTTTCTTTTCACAGTCTTTATTTGAAAGTCTGTTTTATCTGATGTGAGTATTGCTACTCCTGTTTTTTTTTTTGTTGTTGTTGTTTTTCTTTTGGTCTGCATTTGCATGAAATATCCTTTTGTAACCCTTCACTTTCAGTCTGCATGTGTTCCTTGGTTTAAGCCTGGTCTGTTGTACATAGCATATAGAGGGGTCTTGTTTTGGTATCCATTCAGCCAGTCTTTGTCTTTTGGTTGGGGCATTTAACCCATTTACATTTAACATAATCATTGATAAGTATGGTCCCATTGCCATTTACTTTGTTGTTTGGGTTCGATTTTATAAACCTTTTTTGTGTTTCCTGTCTAGAGATGATCCTTTAGCATTTGTTGAAGAGCTGGTTTGGTGGTATTGAATTCTCTCAGCTTTTGCTTGTCTGTAAAGCTTTTGCTTTCTCCTTCATATCTAAATGAGATCCTTGCTGGGTACAGTAATTGGGTTGTAGGTTTTTCTCTTTCATCACTTTAAGTATGTCCTGCCATTCCCTTCTGGCCTGAAGAGTTTCTATTGAGAGATCAGCTGTTATCCTTATAGGGATCCCCTTGTATGTTATTTGTTGCTTTTCCCTTGCTGCTTTTAATATTTGTTCTTTGTGTTTGATCTTTGTTAGTTTGATTAATATGTGTCTTGGGGTGTTTTGTCTTGGGTTTATCCTATTTGGGACTCTCTGGGTTTCTTGGACTTGGGTGGCTATTTCCTTCCCCATTTTAGGGAATTTTTCAACTATTATCTCCTCAAGCATTTTCTCATGCCCTTTCTTTTTGTCTTATTCTTCTGGGACACTGAGGATTCGAATGTTGGGGTGTTTAACATTGTCCTAGAGGGCTCTGAGATTGTCCTCACTTCTTTTCATTCTTTTTTCTTTTTTCTGCTCTGCTTCATTTATTTTCACCATTCTATCTTCCACCTCACTTATCCTCTTTTCTACCTCAGTTATTCTACTGTTGATTCCCTCCAGAGTGCTTTTGATTTCAGTTATTGCATTATTCATTGTTGATGACTCTTCTTTATTTCTTCTAGGTCCTTATTAAACATTTCTTGCATCTTTTCAATCCTAGTGGCTCGTCAAGGTTTCCTGGTTGGGGGAGTTTGAGGTCTGTGTTATGATGGGTGGAGCTGGATCTCTTCTCTCTGGAGTGCAATGAAGTGTCCAGTAGTAAGTTTTGAGGTGTCTATGGGTTTGGCATGGCTTTGGGCAGCCTGTCTTTTAATGCTCAAGGGTGTGTTCCTGCTTTGCTGGAGAATTAGTGAGATATATCTTGCACTGGAAAATTGTTGCCTCCTGGATGGAGCTTGGTATTAGTGTGGGTATGGAGACTTTTAGGTGAGCTTTTTCCTATTAATGTTCCCTGGAATCAGGAGTTCTCTGATGTTCTCAAGTTCTGGAGTTAAGCCTCATGCTTCTGGCTTTCAGTCCTTCTCTTACAGTAGACTCAAGACTTCTCCATCCATACAGCACAGATGATAAAACATATAGGTTAATGGTGAAACAATTCTCCACAATGAGGGACACCCAGAGAGATTCATAGAGTTACATAGAGTAGAGGGGCTTCCCTGGTGGTGCAGAGGTTAAAGCATCTGCCTGCAATGTGGGAGACCTGGGTTCTATCCCTGGGTCAGGAAGGTCCCCTGGAGAAAGAAATGGCAACCCACTCCAGTATTCTTGCCTGGAGAATCCCATGGACGGAGGAGCTTGGTGGGCTACAGTCCACGGGTCGCAAAGAGTTGGACATGACTGAGCAACTTCACTTTACATAGAGTAGAGAAGAGGGAAGAGGGAGATAGAGGTGACCCGAAGAGGGGGAGTCAAAAGGGGAGAGAGCAATCTAGCCAGTAATCATTTCCCTAAGTGTTCTTTACAGCCCAGAACACCCAGAGAGATTCACAGAGTTAAGTAGAGAAGAAAAGGTGAGGAATGAGATAGAGGTGACTTGGGGGAGAAAAGGGAGTGACAAAAGGGAAGAAAGCAATCAAGACAGTAATCACATTCCTAAGTGAAAATGGATACTGAAGATTAGATTCTTAAAGGTACAAAATTGATAACAAGTACCAAAAAGAAATTGTTTTTGCTTTGGCTCTATCCCTTCATTCTTTCTGGAGTTATTTCTCCACTGATCTCCAGTAGCATATTGGGCACCGAATGACCTGGGGAGTTCCTCTTTTGGTATCCTATTATTTTGCCTTTTCATACTGTTCATGAGGTTCTCAAGGCAAGAATACTGAAGTGGCTTGCCATTCCCTTCTCCAGTGGACCACCTCTGTCAGACCTCTCCACCATGACCCGCCCATCTTGGGTTGCCCCACAGGCATGGCTTGGTTTCATTGAGTTAGACAAGGCTGTGGTCCCAGTGTGATTAGATTGACCAGCCTTCTGTGAGTATGGTTTCAGTGTGTCTGCCTCTGATGCCCTCTTGCAATACCTACCATCCTACGTGGGCCTTTCCCACCTTGGGCGTGGGGTATCTCCTCACGGATGCTCCAGCAAAGCACAGTCTCTGCTCCTTACCTTGGATAAGGGGTTATCTCCTTACCGCCACCATTCCTGACCTTCAACGTGGGATAGCTCCTCTAGGCCCTCCTGCGCCTGTGCAGCCACCGCTCCTCAGGATGCTCCTCCAAGCTGCCGCCCCTGGCCTTGGGCTCAGGGTGGCTCCTCAGGGTCACTGCCCCTGGCCTCAGGCATGAGGTGGCTTCTCCTGGCCCCCCCGACCTTGGACGTGGGGTAGCTCCTCTTGGCCGCCGCCCTGACCTCGGACATGGGGTAGCTCCTCTCGGCCGCCACCCCTGACGTTGGACACAGGGTGTCTCCTCCCAGCCGCCCCTGACCTCAGTCTCAGGGTAGCTCCTATAGGCCGTTCCTGCACCGTCGCAGTCTGGCACTCTAGGCCGCTGGCCCTGACCTTGGACCTGGGGTAGCTCCTCTCGGCCGTGCTTAGTGCGCCAAAAGGAACCTGGAATGTCAGGTCCATGAATCAAGGCAAATTGGAAGTAGTCAAACAAAAGATGGCAAGGCTGAACGTCAACATTCTAGGAATCAGTGAACTAAAATGGACTGGAATGGGTGAATTTAACTCACATGACCATTATATCTACTACTGTGGGCAGGAATCCCTCAGAAGAAATGGAGTAGCCATCATGGTCAACAGAAGAGTCTGAAATGCAGTACTTGGATGCCATCTCAAAAACGACAGAATGATCTCTGTTCGTCTCCAAGGCAAACCATTCAATATCACAGTTATCCAAGTCTATGCCCCAACCAGTAACGCTGAAAAAGCTAAAATTGAATGGTTTTGTGAAGACCTACAAGGCCTTTTAGAACTAACACCCAAAAAAGATGTCCTTTTCATTATAGGGGACTGGAATGCAAAAGTAGGAAGTCAAGAAACATCTGGAGTAACAGGCAAATTTGGCCTTGGAATGCAGAATGAAGCAGGGCAAAGACTAATAGAGTTTTGCCAAGAAAATGCACTGGTCATAGCAAACACCCTCTTCCAACAACACAGGAGAAGACTCTACACATGGGCATCACCAGATGGTCAACATTGAAATCACATTGATTATATTCTCTGCAGCCAAAGATGGAGAATCTCTATACAGTCAACAAAAACAAGACCAGGAGCTGACTGTGGCTCAGATCATGAACTCCTTATTACCAAATTCAGACTGGAATTGAAGAAAGTAGGGAAAACCGCTAGACCATTCAGGTATGACCTCAATCAAATCCCTTATGATTATACAGTGGAAGTGAGAAATAGATTTAAAGGCCTAGATCTGATAGATAGAGTGCCTGATGAACTATGGAATGAGGTTCGTGACATTGTACAGGAGACAGGGATCAAGACCATCCCTATGGAAAAGAAATGCAAACAAGCAAAATGGCTTCTGGGGAGGCCTTACAAATAGCTGTGAAAAGAAGAGAGGCAAAAAGCAAAGGAGAAAAGGAAAGATATAAGCATCTGAATGCAGAATTCCAAAGAATAGCAAGAAGAGATAAGAAAGACTTCCTCAGCGATCAATGCAAAGAAATAGAGGAAAACAACAGAATGGGAAGACTAGAGATCTCTTCAAGAAAATTAGAGATACCAAGGGAACATTTCATGCAAAGATGAGCTCGATAAACGACAGAAATGGTATTGACCTAACAGAAGCAGAAGATATTAAGAAGAGGTGCAAGAATACATGGAAGAACTGTACAAAAAAGATCTTCATGACCCAGATAATCATGATGATATGATCACTAATCTAGAGCCAGACATCTTGGAAAATGAAGTCAAGTGGGCCTTAGAAAGCATCACTATGAACAAAGCTAGTGGAGGTGTTGGAATTCCAGTTGAACTGTTTCAAATCCTGAAAGATGATGCTGTGAAAGAGCTGCACTCAATATGCCAGCAAGTTTGGAAAACTCAGCAGTGGACACAGGACTGGAAAAGGTCAGTTTTCATTCCAATCCCAAAGAAAGGCAATGCCAAAGAATGCTCAAACTACCTTACAATTGCACTCATCTCACATGCTAGTAAAGTAATGCTCAAAATTCTCCAAGCCAGGCTTCAGCAATACGTGAACCATGAACTCCCTGATGTTCAAGCTGGTTTTCGAAAAGGCAGAGGAACCAGAGATCAAATTGCCAACATCTGCTGGATCATGGAAAAAGCAAGAGAGTTCCAGAAAAACATCTATTTCTGCTTTCTTGACTATGCCAAAGCCTTTGACTGTGTGGATCACAAGAAACTGTGGAAAATTCTGAAAGAGATGGGCATACCAGACCACTTAACCTGCCTCTTGAGAAATCTGTATGCCGGCCAGGAAGCAACAGTTAGAAATGGACATGGAACAACAGACTGGTTCCAAATAGGAAAAGGAGTACGTAAAGGCTGTATATTGTCACCCTGCTTATTTAACTTCTATGCAGACTCCATCATGAGAAACGCTGGACTGGAAGAAACACAAGCTGGAATCAAGATTGCCAGGAGAAATATCAATAACCTCAGATATGCAGATGACACCACCCTTATGGCAGAAAGTGAAGAGGAGCTAAAAAGCCTCTTGATGAAAGTGAAAGAGGAGAGTAAAAAGTTGGCTTAAAACTCAACATTCAGAAAACGAAGATCATGGCATCTGGTCCCATCACTTCATGGGAAATAGATGGGGAAATAGTGGAAACAGTGTCAGACTTCATTTTTTTGGGCTCCAGAATCACTGCAGATGGTGATTGCAGCCATGAAATTAAAAGACACTCCTTGGAAGAAAAGTTATGACCAACCTAGATAGCATATTCAAAAGCAGAGACATTACTTTGCTGACTAAGGTCCGTCTAGTCAAGGCTATGGTTTTTCCAGTGGTCATGTATGAATGTGAGAGTTGGACTGTGAAGAAGGCTGAGTGCCGAAGAATTGATGCTTTTGAACTGTGGTGTTGGAGAAGACTCTTGAGAGTCTCTTGGACTGCAAGGAGATCCAACCAGTCCATTCTGAAGGAGATCAGCCCTGGGATTTCTTTGGAAGGAATGATGCTAAAGCTGAAGCTCCAGTACTTTGGCCACCTCATGCAAAAATTTGACTCACTGGAAAAGAGTCTGATGCTGAGAGGGATTGTGGGCAGGAGGAGAAGGGGACGACCGAGGATGAGATAGCTGGATGGCATCATGGACTCAATGGACGTGAGTCTGAACTCTGGGTGAAGGTGATGGACAGGGAGGCCTGGCGTGCTGCGAATCATGGGGTCGCAAAAGTCGGACCCGACTGAGCGACTGAACTGAATTGAACTGAACCAAAAAGAAAAATTAAAAATCTAGACTAAAGGTCCTACTCTCAAAAATACAAAAAAAAAAAAAAATCAATAAGAAAAATTATATATATATATATAAGAAATTTGCTTTTAAAATTGGCTCTTTTATTGCAAGGTAATAGTTGTTTATAAAAATGAAAATTAAAAGAGTAATAACGAACTTAAATTTTTTAAAAAAGTTAAAAAGTGATAATAGTAAAATATATGTAGGAATTTTTCTGAGCTCTTGTGGGTAGTGTGGGGTCAGTTCAGTTTCAGATAGTTCCTTGTTCCAGCTTGTATTTATTCTCAAAATCTATAGGCCCCCTCCAATGCACTTTCAATGTTAACTACAGGGTTTTAATCTGTTGCATCTGTCACTTCCAGAGTGGTTCCTCTTCTATGTTTATTTTGGCTTCCTTTGCTTGCAAGCCTTTTCGGTGTCTAATTTCCCCCCTGACACAAGGGGACAAAGGTGGCCACTTATTTAGGCCCACTGTTGGTACCTAACAAACGCCATAATAGGCTTCAGGGACTAAAGTAGGACTCACGGGAAAAGCTGAGTCATTGCCCAGTGAGGTCATCCCCGAGGATGCCAGGACTTGTCTAATCAGCATACTCCCCGTAACCTGGTTTGAGTTTATCAGGACGTAAAAGACATCCCCCTGCAGCCAATAGCCAATTAGTAAATACCAGGAAACCCCTGCAACCAATAAAGATTAGCCAGTTAGTAAATACTAGGAAACTCCTGCAGCCAATCAGCCCTTGCCAACTCTCTGTCTTTGTTCTAAAACCTATAAATACTGCTGTAAATCTGGGCTCGGGGCTCTTGCTCCACTCCACTGCATTGGATGTGGCGGGAGCCCTAGCTCGAGCTAGAAATAAAACCCCTTCATGCATTTGCATTGCTGTGGATGTCTTATTCTCTCAGTTTTGGGGACTCGGACTCTGGGCATAACATTTGGGGGTCGTCCGGGATCCCTTAACTGGGAAGAATAACACTCTCCCTGCAGAAGGGGTTTCCTTACTAGGAGGAAAGATATCTGAACACCAGTGTTAAGTCTGGTTAAGTCCAGCGTAAGGCCGAGGCCCAGCATACGCACTGGAAGGCAGCTGGCTCTTGTTAGGCCTAATCAGAGGTGAATTAGTTGTCCTAGCCAGTGTAAGACCGAGGCCCAGTGAGCGGGCTGGAAGGCAACTGGCAGCCAACATAAGACCGCAGCCCAGCATTCGCGCTGGAAGGCAGCTGGTTCTGTGAGGGATTGGGAAGGAACGTCTCTTCTGACTCCGAATCTGGTGGGCAGTGAATGCCCTTCAGTGAGATAACATTGGGAAGCAAGACCACAGTAACCCGGGATAGACCTAGTTCTGTGTTTTCGGCCGATATTTGTTTGTCTTCTCTGTCGCCTTTCTTTGTGTGCCGGCACCATTTTTGCTTTTTTTGTGTGTTCATTGTGAGCTCCGTCATTATGGGTCAAAGCTCTTCCACCCCTTTGTCTGTAATGACTGACCATGAAGATCGGGAGAGTCAGAAGAAGAAGCTGCTGCTGCTGCTGCTGCTGCTAAGTTGCTTCAGTCGTGTCCGACTCTGTGCGACCCCATAGACTGCAGCCTACCAGGCTCCCCCGTCCCTGGGATTCTCCAGGCAAGAACACTGGAGTGGGTTGCCATTTCCCTCTCCAATGCATGAAAGTGAAAAGTGAAAGTGAAGTCGTTCAGTCATGTCCGACTCTTCGAAACCCCATGGACTGCAGCCTACCAGGCTCTTTCACCCATGGGATTCTCCAGGCAGGAGTACTGGAGTGGGGTGCCATTGCCTTCTCCAAGAAAAAGCCAGTACTCCAGGAATCCTCTTTATATCCTAGCCTGATTGACTTAGACACTGAAATCTCACCTCCCCCATATATGCAGCCACCCTTGCCCCCGCAGGTACTGCAGGTGTCGTCTGTAGAACAAAGGAGGGACCCAGAACCCTCGGCTCCACCATGGGAAGGGGGGCCGGCCCAAGGAACTTGTGGAAGGACTCGAAGGGGCAGAGACTTGTCTGAGGACGGAAGCTGGGAGGCTCCTTCATCCACCGTTCGGGCATTCCCTGTCCTGGTGGGGCCAGCAAATCCCAGTGGAGAGCAAACATACCAGTACTGGCCGTTTTCTACGAGTGATTTATATAACTGGAAAACTCAAACCCCCTCTTTTTCCGAAAAACCCCAAGGTCTTATTGATCTCTTAGATTCTATCCTGTTTATTCACAATCCTACTTGGGATGATGATTGTCAGCAGCTGTTGCAGGTGTTCTTCACCACGGAGGAATGGGAGCGAATTCTATCGGAAGCACGAAAACATGTTCCAGGAATGGATGGAAGACCCACCACGCAGCCCCACCTAATCGAGGAGGGGTTTCCTTTGATGCAACCGAACTGGGATTTTGAACACGCTGAAGGTAGGGAGCGTCTCCGAGTGTACCACAAGACTCTGATGGCTGGCCTCCGGGCAGCTGCCAGGAAACCAATGAATTTGTCTAAGGTAAATTTGATAAGGCAGGAGCCAAATGAGAGCCTGGCAGCCTTTTTAGAGAGGTTAATGGAGGCTTTCAGGCAGTATATGCCCATGGACCCTCAGGCTGATGAGTCACGCGCAGCAGTCTTGCTAGCCTTTGTTAATCAGGCAGCTCCGGACATCAGGAGGAAGTTACAGAGGATAGAGAGGCTGGAAGAACAGTCAATACAGGATCTGGTGAGGGCAGCTGAGAAAGTGTTTAATAACAGAGAGACCCCTGAGGAGAGGGAGGAATGAATTAGATGGGAGGAAAGGGAATTTAGAGCTAAGGAAAACCGAAGAAACCAGAAAGAGCTGGCTCAAATTTTCTTTGTGGGGACGAGACTGGGACCTAATTCCCGAAAGACTTGAGACACCCAGCCTAAAGGAAGGGAGAAACCAGCCAGACCGACCCTAAATAGAGACCAATGCACCTATTGCAAAGAGCAAGGGCACTGGAAAAATGAGTGCCCCAAGAGAAACCTGAAAAAAAGGACTGTAAGAAAAGAAGAGTCTCCCTCGGGTACCCACATTTTATATGCAGGAGAAGATAGTAATTAGGGGGGTCAGGGCCCAGCACCCCTCCCCGAGTCCTGGGTAACTATTAATGTGGAGGGGAAACCGGTTGGCTTCATGGTGGATACGGGAGCCCAATACTCGGTCCTCAATCAAAAATTCGGGCCGATGTCCAAGAAGACTAGCTTGGTCCAGGGAGCCACCGGGACAAAAAGATATTACTGGACTACTAAAGGAAAAGTGGACTTGGGAGCCCAATGGGTGTCCCACTCATTTCTGGTGATCCCGGAATGTCCGGCCCCTTTATCAGGAAGAGACCTATTGTCCAAAGTCAATTCGCAAATTCACTTTGACTCTGGAGGGATATCAGTCACAGAGGGGCTTGGACAACCAATTCATGTTTTATCCCTGGCACTGAGAGATGAATACAGACTATATTCACCAAAACCCCCTGCAGCTGTGGACCCGGCTATGCTACAATGGATCCAAAAATACCCTCTGGCCTGGGCCGAGACGGCAGGAGTAGGACTGGCAAAACAAAGACCTCCCATCATTGTTGGCTTAAAAGCAAATGCTACCCCTGTGAAGGTAAAGCAGTACCCCTTGAGTCAGGAGGCCCAGCAAGGAATCACGCCACACATACAGCGCCTTGTGAAGGTAGGGATTCTTAAAAAGTGCCGGTCCCATGGAATACTCCCCTGATGCCTGTGAAAAAGCCCAGGGGAATGGACTTTAGACCCCTCCAAGATCTTCGTGAAGTCAACAAACGGCTGAGTGACATTCATCCCACTGTCCCTAACCCATACACCCTCCTGAGCGGCTTGCCACCAGACTACATCTGGTATACAATCTGGACTTAAAAGATGCCTTTTTCAGTTTGCCTCTGGCCCCCCAGAGCCAAGAAATCTTCACATTTGAATGGACTGATGAAGACAGTCAAACTGTAGGACAGCTGACCTGGACTCGCCTTCCACAGAGATTTAAAAACTCGCCGATGTTGTTCAACGAGGCTCTAGGCGAGGACCTCTGTGAGTACCGGACTAGCCACCCCGACGTTGTCCTATTGCAATATGTGGATGACCTCATGCTGGCCGCTACTACCAAGGAGGTATGCCTAGAGGCCACAGGCGACCTCCTTCAGACTTTGGGGACATTGGGGGTACCGGGTGAGTGCAAAGAAGGCCCAAATTGCTAAACAGGAAGTGGTTTACTTGGGGTACAAAATAAAACAGGGACAAAGATGGTTGACTCAGGCTATGAAAGAGACTGTTTTACAGATCCCCGATCCAACGACTCCTCCGCAAGTGAGGGAGTTCTTAGGGACTGTTGGGTACTGCAGGCTATGGATCCTGGGGTTTGCTGAAAAGGCCCGGCCTCTATATGAAGGAAGTAGAGAAAATAAGAACTGGACTTGGACTGAGCCAATGAGGCGGGCATTTCAGGAACTCCAGCAGGCATTGCTAGAAGCCCCAGCCCTAGCTCTCCCTGACCCAGCTAAGCCATTTCAACTGTTTGTGGATGAAAAGCAGGGAGTGGGAAAGGGAGTCCTGACACAGCGATGGGGACCTTGGAGGCGGCCTGTGGCATACCTCTCTAAATGGCTGGACCCGGTAGCTGCTGGATGGCCGCCCTGTCTCTGAATCATCGCAGCCGCTGCTCTCCTTGTCCATGACGCTGACAAGTTGACTTATGGACAGCGCCTCCTGGTCTACACTCCCTATGCCATAGAGGGGATCCTCAAACAGCCACCGGGTAAGTGGATTTCTAACGCTTGCTTAACCCATTACCAAGCCCTGCTGTTAGATGCTCCCTGGATACACTTTCAGACACCTTGTTTTCTAAATCCTGCTACTCTCTTGCCCATCCCGGAGGAGGATGGGCCTCTCCATGACTGTGTTGAAGTATTGGCTGAGGTAACTGCCATACGAAGAGACTTCAGTGACATACCATTAAAGGACAGTGAGCTGATATGGTTCACAGATGGGAGCAGTTATATAAAGGATGGGCAGAGAAAAGCGGGGGCAGCCATTGTAGATGACGCTGGGAGGGTCGTCTGGGCCAAGGCTTTGCCCCCTGGAACATCCGCCCAAAAAGCAGAATTGATAGCTGTGATACAAGCACTAGAGAGGGCGAAAGGAAAAAAGATCACCATTTACACTGACAGCCGGTATGCATTCGGCACCGTGCATATTCAAGGTCCTATATATAAAGAATGGGGGTTCTTGACAGCAGAAGGAAAAGAGATTAAGAACCTACCTGAAATACGCAGACTCTTGGCAGCGGTCCACTTGCCCCAGGCGGTATCCGTAGTACATGTCCCAGGACACCAGAAAGGAGAAGATGCCAGGGCCCGAGGCAACCGTGCTGCCGATGCACCAGCCCGCGAGGTGGCTGCTGGATACTGCCAAGCTCATGTGCTGGCTGTAGGATTACCACCGCCGGGGATGGGGACTCTCCCCCCAAGCCCCATATTCTCCCCCTCCGATTTAAGCTGGATGCAGGATAACACCAACCACCCTGCGGGCAAGGATGGATGGTATCGGGACCAGGATGACAACCTGTTGCTTCCTGCCGACCTGGGCAGACATCTCTGTACCCATTTACATCAAACCACCCATTTGGGAGAGAAAAAGACTTTGACACTTCTACAAGCAGCGCAGCTGCAGTTTCCCTGACAAAAGAAAACCATACAGGACATAGTCCGCACCTGCAAGGCCTGTCAGATGATGAGACCGGGAAAAGGACAGCACACGGGTGTAAGATACCAGGGGGAAAGGCCAGGACAGCATTGGGAGACAGATTTTACAGAGGTAAGTCCAGGCAAGTATGGTTTTGGTTGATACGTTTTCTGGGTGGGTAGAAGCTTACCCCACCAAAAAGGAGACAGCAATAATAGTGGCTAAGAAGCTCCTAGAAGAGATAATACCTAGGTTTGGGCTGCCAGCATCTATTGGCTCTGATAATGGACCTGCATTTGTGAGCAAAATTGTTAAAGGACTGGTCTCAGCCCTGGGGACCAAATGGAAGCTACATTGCGAGTACAGTCCCCATTCAAGCTCAGGACAAGTAGAAAGAATGAATCGGACCCTAAAAGAAACTTTAACAAAGCTGGCAATAGAGACTGGCGGGGACTGGGTAACCTTCCTTCCCTTTGTGCTTTTTTTGGGCGTGCAATACCCCCTATAAACTAGGTTTGACTCCCTTTGAAATTGTATATGGAAGTCCACCCCCCATTTGTTCAGTGTTTGAGGGAAAGACTAAACCATCTCTCTCACTACGCACTTTCCAACAAGAGATGCTGGCTTTAAGTAAAGTGCATAAACATATCTGGTCACTGATACGAGAAGTTCATGAGGGCCAGAGTAAAGGAACAATCCCGTCCCATGATATGGGCCTGGGAGATTGGGTCTGGCTTAAGAGACACCAGTCAAAAACCTTAGAGCCAAGATGGAAGGGCCCCTATGTTGTTCTCCTTACCACCCCGACTGCCCTAAAGGTGGACGGAATTGGACCCTGGGTGCACTACAACCACGTGCATCGTGCCACCCCAAAGGAACAAGAAAAGGCCCCAAAAGAATGGAAGGCGATGCCGCATTCCACCAACCCCTTAAAAATGAAGCTCGTCCGCCAGCTGGCCCCAGACGAAACCCCCTGACTCTCCTGTTGGTGGCCCTCCTTCTCCACTCCGGAACTGCTGGTGCTAACCCACATCAACCTGTTAAGATCACCTGGATGTTTCATAATGGACTAACCCATGAGGTACTCAATTCAACTACTGGAATCCCCCCAATACTTGGTGGCCAGATTTACTCTTCGACCTTGGACCTTTGTAAAAAGAACATATCAGTACAGTTCAAGCGATGATGCTGAGACAACAATATCAGGCAATGTCTCAGAATGAAGAGGAGAATTCCTCTCCATGATCAGACAGGGGGGAATGTTGGGCCCTAACAAACGCCATAATAGGCTTCAGGGACTAAAGTAGGACTCACGGGAAAAGCTGAGTCATTGCCCAGTGAGGTCATCCCCGAGGATGCCAGGACTTGTCTAATCAGCATACTCCCCGTAAACTGGTTTGAGTTTATCAGGACATAAAGACATCCCCCTGCAGCCAATAGCCAATTAGTAAATACCAGGAAACCCCTGCAGCCAATAAAGATTAGCCAATTAGTAAATACTAGGAAACTCCTGCAGCCAATCAGCCCTTGCCAACTCTCTGTCTTTGTTCTAAAACCTATAAATACTGCTGTAAATCTGGGCTCGGGGCTCTTGCTCCACTCCACTGCGTTGGACGTGGTGGGAGCTGTAGCTCAAGCTAGAAATAAAACCCCTTCATGCATTTGCATTGCTGTGGACGTCTTATTCTCTCCGTTTTGGGGACTCGGACTCTGGGCATAACACCCACTAGTTCAGTTGTGTGGTGGGCAGGGAGGGACACTGCAAACAAATAGGTGTGTGTGGGGAGTGTTTGCACTGTATGGACTACACTGCGTTTGTCACAGCTCAAGGCGGCGTGTGCTTCCCAGGTCTACCCTGCTCAGGCTCCAGGGTGCTCTGCAAGGGCACTATCCCAAGTGGACTCTGCATTTTATGCACTTTCTAGGTCTAAGCCGCTCTGGTTCTCGGGTACTCTGCCAGAGCATAGACCTGGTTGGGCTTGCATTTTGTGCCCTTCCCAGGTCCGAGTAGCTCAGGCAACCAGATGCTTGGTGAGTTCACCCTCCCAGGTGGGCTGTGCATCTTAATCACCTCCCCAGTCCTGGCTGCTCAGGTTCCCGGGTGCACCACGAGATCACTGTCTCAGTTGTGCCACGTGTCTCCTCCGAGGAGCTGATCTCAGGCTGCAACCCTCCTGGCAGATGTCAACCATCCAGGATCCCAGGTGGTTAGCAACTGGAACCTGCTTACAGTTTGGTGGAAGATGCCATCTCTGGGGCCGAGATTGGGGCAGCCCTTGCCTTCTGGCTCTGGCTGTCCTCACTTGCCTCTCTGCCTCCAGGGGGGGGGGGGGGGGTATTGGGGATGGTGGTGGGCTTTATGCAGCTGGCCAGCTTTCCTTTGGTGTTCACTCAATCCTTTGTTCTGTGAGTGTGCCAGGCTGCGTGTTAGAGCCTTTTGCAGAAAAGTTCTCTCTCTCTTTTTTTTGTCTTTCTGGTGATCCCTCAGTTTGGGCTGCTATCTCAATTTAGCTCCCTCAGATTGTCTTCAGGGCATTCAGGTCCGGTCCTTAGCCTAACGACCAATGATGCAGCCTGTGCCTCCGTGCCCAGCACCACTCGCTGGTGCTGGACTCGAGCGTCTGGGCTACTTCTCTGCTGGCAGTTGTGGCTAGGTGTGTATTCTGTGGGTTTTTTTTTTTTTTTTCTCTCTCCTGGTTATGTTGCCCACTGAGATTCCAGAACTCCCCACAGACCTGCCTGTGAGAGGGTTTCCTACTGCATGGAAACTTCTCCTTCACGACTCCCTCCCCAGGATGGGTGTCCATTCCTAACTCTTTTGTCTCTCCCTTTTGTTTTTCATATTTTGTCCTACCTCCTTTTGAAGACAACGGGCTGCCTTTCTGGGTGCCTGGTGTCTTGGCGGCATTCAGAAGTTGTTTTGTGGAAGTTGCTCAACATTCAAATAATCTTTTGATGAATTTGTGGGGGAGAAAGTGGTCTCCCCATTCTATTCCTCTGCCATCTTGGGACCGTCCCCTCCAATTCCAGTATTATTGCCTGGGAAATTTCAAGGACAGAGGAGGCTGGTGGGCTACAGTCCATAGCATCTCAAAGAATCGGACATGACTTAGTGACTGAGTATACTCACACACACACACTCACACACACGGATAAAAGGACTCTGACTGTTCTTATTGATCAATATAGTTCAGCTAAAAGGCAGAGCTATTTAATTGGGAGTTAAAACTTTTGAAGTTGTTTGACAGGGCTTTACTTTTGACTCTGAGAATTTACTTTTCAAAACTGCTTGAAAAGTCATAGTGCTCTACTTAATATCCTCATGGTAAGAAAAAACTGATGTGGATTCCAAGGAAGTCCTGGGTAGTTCTAGAAAGAAACTTTAAGTTCTGGCAGAATCTGGTTCAATACGTATGAACTCAGCCAGTTCAGTCGCTCAGTCGTGTCCAACTCTTTGTGGTCCAATGGACTATAGCATGCCAGTCTTCCCTGTCCATCACCAACTCCCAGAATTTGCTCAGACTCATGTACATCAAATCAGTGATGCCATCCAACCATCTCATCCTCTGTCATCTCCTTCTCCCCTCAGTCTTTCCCAGCATCATCAGGGTCTTTTCTAATGTGTCAGCTCTTTGCTTCAGGTGGCCGAAGTATTAGAGTTTCAGCTTCAACATCAATCCTTCCAATGAACACCCAGGACTGATTTCCTTTAGGATTGACTGGTTTGATCTCCTTTCAGTCCAAGGGACTCTCAAGAGTCTTCTCCAACACCACAGTTCAAAAGCATCAGTTCTTCAACACTCAGCCTTCTTTATGGTCCAAAATTCATCTATGCAAATATATCTAAAATTAGTGATTACTTAAAAATGCAATTGCAGATATGCAAGAGTTAAATTCAGCAAAAGAACTTCTATTTCTTTTTGATATTATGCAAGGGACATTGGTGGATATTGTTCATCTTAATACCTCAAATGTTAAGTTACACAAATACATTAGAAACATTTAAAAATAAAATCTAAATGAAAATTCTGTGAAATGAACATTTCTGTATTTTACAGTTTTAAATCCCTTCACAGTTTATATTTAAACTTTAATTTGATATCTTTTATCTTATTTGATTTGACTCCCCCAAACTAAAACTTGGGTAGTTAATGATACTATTTTTGGGGGATAAAATTATGAGCTGAACTGTAGTTTTCCAAAAAAATTTAAAACTATATCAGTGTTTTAATCCATGATATTGAATAGTTGATGGTTATATGTAATGTAGTGTCTTGGTCATTCAGTGGGGCTCCCCAGGTGGTGCTAGTGGTAAAGAACCTGCCTGTAATTGTCAGAGATATAAGAGTCACAGGTTTGATCCCTGGGTTAGGAAGATCCCCTGCAGGAGGACATGGCAGTCTACTCCAATATTCTTGCCTGGAGAATCCCATGGACAGAGGAGCCTGGAGGCTACAGTCCACGGGGTCACAAAGAGTCAGATACGACTGAAGCGACCTTGCGTGCTTGGTCATTTAATATGCAATATTAAATTCCCAGGGCTTTTCTGGTGGCTCAGATGGAAAAGAATCTGTGCAATGTGGGAGACTCTGGTTCTATCCCTGGGTTGGGAAGATTCCCTGGAGGAGGGCAACCCACTCCAGTTTTCTTGCCCAGAAAATCCCCATGGACAGAGGAACCCGGTGGGATACAGTCCATGGGGTTGCAAAAAGTCAGACATGACTGAGCAATTAAGCACAGCACAGCAAATTCCCAGAACCTTTACTTAAAGTTAGATCATCTAATATACTATTATTTCACTTTTTGCATAGCTTACAAGAAAAGACAATGACATCCTTAGTTGGCTAATTTAGATAAACATTTCAAGTTTCAGAGGTACATATTGACTACAAAAGTATATGAGAACAAAAATATGAAATAAAGATAGATCTTCTGAGTTAAGCTTATGTATTCAATTTCAAATCCTTGCTTTTTGGGAAAATGTGTGCCCTGTTATAAACAAGCATTAATTGGATATTATGGTGAATGAATATACAATAAATTATAATCTTCCAAACCTTTCATCCTCTTATTAGTTACAATATCTAGGAAACTATGCTTAAAGTGTGGCTTAAAATATAGGAATAAATCACCATGTAAATGTACCCTGCCTGTAGGTAATATCTGTTAGTGTCTAAACATATTCTACATGTAAAAAAATCTGATGCTCTTAAATTCTAAAAGGATATCTGGAAAAAGATAACTTTCAGTGCTTAAAATTATTTTATTCTCTCCAAGATATTTCTAAAATTTTTCTCAGTTACCATATAAAAAGAAAAGTAAATCTAGTGATTTAGTTTATTAGTATTGTTCTTTCCGTTCTACTGATTTCTAATTTCCTTCAGCCTTACTGTTCAGGAAAAAAGTAAGGCATGGAGTAAGGAAAGGCTCCCAAAGAAGCTTAGTGAGTTTCTCCACCAAATAGCAAACCTTCAAACATTACAATAATCATATTTGTGCCGAGTCGCTTCAGTCGTGTCTGACTCTTTGCGACCCTATGAACTATAGCCCACCAGGTTCCTCTGTCATTCAGATTCTCCAGGCAAGAATATTTGAGTGTGTTCCCATGTCCTCCTCCAGGGGATCTTCCCAACCCAGGGATCGAACCCGAGTCTCTTAAGTCTCCTGCATTGGCAGGCACATTCTTTACCACTCGTGCCACCTGGGAAGCTCACAATAATGAAAACAATAGCAATAACCCATTAACCGTTGTTCAGTGAAGTTTGTGGAAAATAACAAACTGGAAAAGTTGCCTCAGGTTGGCTTCCTCACTAATACTAAAACACGTATTAAAACTTCATGAACATAAGCAATTATTTTTTGCTCAGTATCTCCCTGAAATGAATTACATATACCTACATACATACATACATATATATTTACAAGCAAATACTTCGACAACTGAGACATAGAAAATTAAAGGATAAAACCTTTAATGCAAAATGTGTGGCCATTGGCCATAATATCAAAATATAATACTGGTATTGCTGTCCAATATTTAAAATATTTCATTTTATTGTATTTCATGATAAGAAAAATTCTTGGTTGTAGGTGTGTGTGCGCACACGTGTGTGTGTGCGTGTGTGCACACTCACACACTAAGTTGTGTCCAACTCTTTTACTCCATGGACTGTAACCTCCCAGGCTTCTCTATCCATGGATTTTCCCAGGCAAGAATGCTGGAGAGGGTTGCCATTGCCTTCTCCAGGCAATCTTCCCTACCCAGGCATTGAACCTGTCTGTGATGTCTCCTGCATTGGCAGGTGAGTTCTTTACCAGCTGAGCCAGCAGGGAAAAGGAAAATCAAATGCAAGCACCCATCTCCTTCCAAGAGTTTTTTTGACAAAAGGAAAGAGAAGTGTTTCTGATAAATGACCCTCATGTTCTACAAGCTTTAAATGGAGAAGAGCAAATAGAAACAGAGTTTTACCTCAATGCTATACATAATCCACTTAAGTCAAGACCTACAGTTTAATTTCAAATCTTTGCCTTTTTAGAATTCTTAAGCTGTAACATGGTAACATGGTACAATAAATTGTTGTTCAGGTATTATGGGGAATGAACATACGATAAATTATATACTATTCCTTTTGGTGTTCCAAACCTCTAGGTGATTAAGATATAAGGAAATACATGTCTTGGGCATGATCATTGAAAATCAAGCTCTTAGTTCTTTTTTGAAAACTGATGGTTCATTATGTCTAATTGCCTCAGTGGGGTAAAGGCCTATTTACCATGATCTTCACACTACATAATGGTATCATCTCTTAAAAATATAACACTGCTTGTTTTGGGAATTTTGTGCCAAGCTTAATAATACAATACAAGGATTAATCAGATAAACTCTTTAAGATATTCAAAATCATTATGAATAAGATAAAATTCATTTGAAATACAAAATGTTCTCTTTTAATTCTGATTGAACAGGGGTCATACATTAATTTTGCTCACTTAATTTCATTTAGCTAGCTTATTTCATGCTTTAGTTACATTATAGCCCATTCTACTTGTATTTATATATGACCTCTTTGTGTATATTTAGTTCAGGAATAGGATAGTGGCTCTGCTTTTAAATTTATTTTACCTTGGTGACTGGTCTAGCAATTGATGGTTAGCAAATAACTCCTCTTCTCTGGCAAGAGATTGGATGTTGAATAGACAAACCTGACTTTGGGCTAATGTTATTGGGAGATTTGAATGCAGATTTCCAAAGAATAGCAAGGGGAGACAAGAAAGCCTTCCTCAGTGTTCAGTGCAAAGAAATAGAGGAAAACAACAGAATGGGAAAGACTAGACATCTCTTCAAGAAAATTAGAGATACCAAGGGAACATTTCATGCAAAGATGGGTGTAATAAAGGACAGAAATGGTATGGACTTAACAGAAGCAGAAGATAAGAAGAGGTGGCAAAAATACACAGAGGAACTACACAAAAAAGATCTTCATGACCCAGATAATCATGATGGTATGATCACTCACCTAAAACCAGACATCCTGGAATGTGAAGTCAAGTGGGTCTTAAGAAGCATCACTGCGAGCAAAGCTAGTGGAGGTGATGGAATTCCAATTGAGCTGTTTCAAATCCTAAAAGATGATGCTGTGAAAATGCTGCACTCAATATGTCAGCAAATTTGAAAAACTCAGCAGTGGCCACCTGACTGGCAAAGGTCAGTTTTCCTTCCAATCCCAAAGAAAGGCAATGCCAAAGAATGCTCAAACTACTGCACAATTGCACTCATCTCACACGCTAGTAAAGTAATGCTCAAAATTCTCCAAGCCAGCCTTCAACAGTATGTGAACTGTGAACTTCCAGATGTTCAAGCTGGATTTAGAAAAGGCAGAGGAACAGAGATCAAATTGCAAGCATCTGCTGGATCATTGAAAAGGCAAGAGAGTTCCAGAAAAACATCTATTTCTGCTTTATTTACTATGCCAAGCCTTTTGACTGTGTGGATCACCACAAACTATGGAAAATTCTTAAAGTGATGGGAATACCAGACTAGCTGAGCTGTCTCTTGAGAAATCTGTAAGCAGGTCAGGAAGCAACAGTTAGAACTGGACATGGAACAACAGACTGCTTCCAAATAGGAAAAGGAGTACGTCAAGGCTGTATATTGTCACCCTGCTTATTTAACTTCTATGCAGAGTACATCATGAGAAACTCTGGGCTGGATGAAGCACAAGCTGGAATCAAGATTGCTGGGAGAAATATCAATAACCTCATATATGCAGATGACATCACCCTTATGGCAGAAAGCAAAGAACTAGAGAGCCTCTTGATGAAAGTGAAAGAGGAGAGTGAAAAAGTTGGCTTAAAGCTCAACATTCAGAAAATGAAGATCATGGCATCTGGTCCCATCATATGGGAAATAGATGGGGACACAATGGAAACAGTGTCAGACTTTATTTTCTTGGGCTCCAAAATCACTGAAGATGGTGATTGCAGCCATGAAATTAAAGGACACTTACTCCTTGGAAGAAAGGTTATGACCAACCTAGACAGCATATTAAAAAGCAGAGACATTATTTTGCCAACAAAGGTCCATCTAGTCAAAGCTATGGTTTTTCCAGTAGTCATGTATGGATGTGAGAGTTGGATCATAAATAAAGCTGAATGCTAAAGAATTGATGCTTTTGAACTGTGGTGCTGGAGAAGACTCTTGAGAGTCCCTTGGACTGCAAGGAGATTCAACCACTCAATCCTAAAGGAAATCAGTCCTGAATATTCATTGGAAGGACTTATGCTGAAGTTGAACCTCCAATACTTTGGCTATCTGACGTGAAGAACTGATTCATTTGAAAAGACACTGATGCTGGGAAAGATTGAAGGTGGGAGGAGAAGGAGAAGAGGATGAGATGGTTGGACAGCATCACTGACTCGATGGACATATGAGTTTGAGTAAACCCCGGGTGTTGGTGATGGACAGGGAGGCCTGGCAGTGCTTCAGTCCACTGGGTCACATTGGGTCACAAAGAGTCAGACACGACTGAGCAACTGAACTGAACCGAGCTACTGGGAGATGGCATTTGCTCATATCTTTGAAACAAAACCAGCATCTCTCCTGTTTTTTTGTCTCTTCTCTCTCTGTCCTTTTTTCCCCTCTCCCTTACTGAATGTGATACATTTAAAAACACGCATTCCTGGGCTTGCCTGGTGGCTCAATGGTAAAGAGTCTGCATGCCAGGGCAGGAGACTCGGGCTTGATCCCTGATTCAGGAAGATCTCACATGCCATGGAGCAACTACACCCGTTCACCATAACCTGCTCTAGAGCCCAGGAGCCACAACTACTAAAGCCCACGTGCCTAGAGCCTGTGCTCCATAACAAGAGAGACATCATCGTGCACTACAACTAGAGAATAGTCCCTGCTGTCTGCAACTAGAGAAAAGCCCGCACAGCAACTAAGAACCAACACAACCAAAAGCGAATAAATAAATAATTTTTTTTAAAGACACATTTTCCAGTGCCTGGGAGTCACCATATTATTATATGAAGGGAAGTAAAATTTATACTTAGGAAGCAAGTTATGATATTGTTAAGAACAGAAGACATATAAAACAAATGATTAATACCATGCTATGAAGAAATAAAAGAAAAATATAAGCTTGGCTGTTATTATTTATGTAAAGATTTACTTAGATGAAGACTTCCCTGGTGGCTCAGACAGTAAAGAATCTGCCTGCAATGTATGAGACCTAGGTTTGGTCCCTGGGTTGGGAAGATCCACTGGAGAAGGAAATGGCAACCCACTCCAGGATTCTTGCATGGAGAATTTCCTGGTCAGAGGAGCCTGAGGGGCTACAGTCCACAGAGTGGCAAAGAGTTTGACATGACTGAGTGACCAACAGTTTCACTTTCTTTACTTAGATGAAGACTTGAATTGTTTCCTTAAAAATACATTTAATTTGAATAATGGATAAAAAGGGAGCTAAAGCAATTGTAGGAAAGTGAAAGATGAAAATGGGATGCAGACTACAGGACTGAAAGGGGATGGTGAAGAAACTAGCTTGATTCGAGCTACATCTTTGTGTTGCAAAGTTTAGATTGATTGCCAGGAAAAGAGTGCTTTCTGAATTCCTAACTTTACACTTGGTGAACATTAACTCAACTGCTAGTGCCCCTGTTGTTGGCAATTTGCGGTGAGGAAGTGGAGAATACGTCAGTGATGCTTCTGTTTCACTTCATTGGAGAAACTGTCCCTCTTTCAATAGAATCTTGGTGGGACTGTAATCATTAAAACCTGCCCACAGCTGTAGCAATGAACTTATCACTGAGGCTGAACCAATTATTGTTCTGAATTATTTTAGACGCAATTATAGTTCCAGTGATGGCATATATCTCAGAGAAACTTCAGGTACTTTTCAGGGACTAATACATAGACGCTGGAAGAAAGAGTCACTATTCCCAGAAAGATAAAGTTCTGGTTCTGCTAGAGTCCATGTTGCTTATCATATGGAGAAAGTTAGCCCGCAGAGTGAAGTCAGACAAAGCAGGAAAGCAGGGAGGTGGAGAAATTAAGATAACCTCAGTGCCCACATTTGAGCTTCCAGTTCCAATTGTGCCAGCAGGCAATAAGTTCTATTGTGATTTCCTAGTTACATGAAGCAATATATCCCCTTCAGCTTGGCTTTACTAGTAGAATCTTAATTAGTACTATGAGTCAACCACTGGAGAAAGGATTGAAATATTAACAGGATCATGAACACAGATCACAGACAGTAGTTTTATTTGTATTTATATGTTATCAATGCTCCATAAGTAAGAATATGAGGTCAAGGGAGCTTGGTGGCCAAGAACTGGCTTAAGGTAATTAATCACTTAGCACTTGGAATGGCTTTGACATACTTGAGTAAAAATTAAGGAATCAAACAACAGTACAGCAGGATCTCTGCATTTTGCTAATCTAATAAATGAATCCAAGACAAGGTGGCCTTTTTCCGTAATTGTCTTCAGTCTACATTGTCATTTAAGGGGTTATTTGTTTATAATTTTATTTATTTATTCATCTACTTATTTATTTATTCATTTTTGGCTGTGCTGGGCCTTCATTGCTGCTTGGTCTTTCCTCTGGTTGCGGTGAGCAGGAGCTACTCTCTAGTTGTGATGTGTGAGCCTCTGATTGTGGTATCTTCTCTCTTGTTGTGGAGCACAGGCTCCAGGGCACAAGGGCCTCAGGAGCAGCGGCTCCTAAGCTCTAAAGCGTAGGCTCAATAATTGGGGCGTGCATGGGCTTATTTGCTCCAAGGCATGTTGGAAGCTTCCCAGATCAGGGAATCAAACCTGTTTCTCCCACACTGACAGGAGGGTTCTTTAGCAGGGAAGTCCAAGAGATCATTTTTAAATAAAGTTTTAGGTTTTAGGAAATAAAAATATGACTTTTTTAAAAGTAAAGATATTCCAGAAACAAAGACATTAGCATGCAGGTTGTAATATAAATATTTCTACCTTCTCACCTCTTGGCTTGTATCTGTGTATCAACACAGCAGATAATTTCAATAAGTCCACTGGGTGGGTTAAAAACATCAGCCAAATAGTCTGGCTATCTGGCGCCAAGAAAACAGAATGACTGTTGATGGGACAAAGTTTTCCTGTTTGAATAAGTAGTTGTACCATTAGGCTAACAGCTAAATAAAAGATGGGGCAATTTCCAATGACAGGAACATATAAAACCTCACACTGAAAGGTTAGATTGCTTAGCAAGGAAGTTTTGACACCAAGACTACTTGACTTCAGGTGTGTTGTATATAATATATATATGTTTGTGAGAACAAATGTTAAACTCTATACTTTTTACTGGTGTGCAAACCTATACTAAATAGCTTAAGAAACATTTAAATCCAAGCTGGAAAAAAAAAAAAAAACAACCCTCCCCATTGCTAGTGTACAATTAAAATACCGAGTCCCAGCAGTTGCTGTAATCACAATGCAATTTGATACCAAGTGTGGAAAGATCTACTTTGGGGGATGGGGGTTTGAGAGCTGTCAGGAGACTTGCTCCTTTGGCAGTGATTAACAGTTTGGTAACGAGGGTCTGTTGTGTAGGGGTGAGAATCCAAACACTGTGTCAAATGGTTAGCTGCTCTTTTTGTGACCCCAAAGTCCACAGCAGCCCTGGAGCTGAGAGAGAGAGAGAGAGGGAAAGAGCAAGAGAGTGAGAGAAGCTAAAAGAGACTGACAAAGGATTCCAAGATTCTTACCTTTATACAAAGATATAAGTTGGTTTTCTAATTTGGTCAGCCCACCAATCCCACACCCTCTGCCTCCAAAAAGAAACTCTGGTAGCATGATCTGATAGTAATAAAATAACCAAAACAAACACAAACAGAAGAAATTTAGGACAACAGGTTAAGGATTTGAATCTATTAACAAAATGACTTTTTAACTTAAAAAAAATGCAACTTGAAAAAGCAGTAACTTATTTAAATGTGGTTTTCAAAATAGCTTTAACAATAGATTCAACTATCACAGAAACTTTCTCATTTACCCATCATCTTTATGCCTTAAAAAGTGATCTCTTAACTCAACCTTATATAAAATAAACAAAGTGAAAAAGAAATTAATTCCTTGGGAAGATCTGGGGAGGGGAAAAAAAGGCTAACTGTAAGCTTTAGTGTCTTTATATTTATTGGCTTAAGGTCTGTTATGAGACATCTTGGATATTATATCCATAATGTTTGTGGTTTTTTCCCTTAGCTACATATCCAGAGCTGTGTTGTTCATGAAAGACAGAAATACCTGGGCATGAATTCCTTATCTGTCAATTATTGTGACCTTGGGAACTTATTTGACTTTGGTTTCCAATAATAATACTATAATAATACCTTTCCTCTTGTACTTCTTGCAAAGAATGAATGAAATAACATAGTGTCTGATACATAAAAAATCATGAAAGGATATCAGGACCGTTTCTTTTCTCTTTTGCTCTATTCAATTTAGAATAGCTTTATGATTATTATTAATTTGATTAATTTTTAGGTAAAGTGCACATTTTTAAAAATATATTACCTTTAAGTATGAAGCTTGTTTACTACTGTACTTTGATGTATTTCAAATTTTAATGAAACAAAGAATGCGTAAGGATTTCTGCCTCAGCAACAACAAAGAAAGGAAGAAAATAATTTTAGGGGTAAATATATCAATCATCAAGGCTCTTTTGTTAAAAACGTGACTGTAAACAAACTTTAGTGTAAATTTTAGCTGAACATAAAATGTTAATGAAGAAAGTACAAGACTCACATGGATGTGTAAACCCCAGAAAATGTCCAAAGTGGATTTTGGCTAAAGTCGTCTGGACAGTTGCCTGGGTAATACAAAGCCAAAGCAAAGAGAAGCTGGGCCAAAGGAAGCCTAAGTACATAAACACGAAACTACTGAACTCTGAGGAAATTAGTGGACGAGTTAAATCCTGATCCGGGAGCTCTCTGTTCATTTTTATCAGGGGGATATTCTCATCTAAGCAGGCATCTGGTTTTCATGTTTTGCAGAAAGGTCTAAAGCTGGTGGGGGATGTTGATAGTGAGATAGGCTATGCCTGTGTGGGGGCAGAGAACATATGAGAAATTTCTGTACATTCTCCTCAGTTTTGGTGTAAACTCAAAACTGTTCTACAAAACGAAGTCTGAATTTTTTTTTTTTTTAATCTATGAGTATGAAGATGGTAAGTAAGCATGGATGTATTCAAACACTGATTCTCTTTCCTCCAGTATAAACCATTCATTTATGAATTAATTAAATCTTATTATATTTTATACAATTTAGACACTTTCCTAAAGTAGAATAAATAAGCCCTGTCTTGAAAAGGAAGTTTATTTTTGTTGTAAACAGATCTTTAAAATCTGCCCTCTAATTTGATGTTTTTAATATCAAGTCCACAGACCTGGTTAGGATATAGAATTCAGCATATCTATGTTAGGAAAAAAAAAAAAAATCTTTTTTTTTTTTTTTTTACTATCCTCTAACTGAAATTTAGAGTTTTCTTGCATTGGGAATGTGGTAAGTCAGTATCATAGCTATCTTTATAGCATGTTATGGTTGTTGCAAATACATTGAATTATCAATGTAATTGGTCATTGTCACTTAGAAATTATGGTATTTATTAGACTGCCAGTGGGATCTGCAGCAAAAATAAGCATAAATACCCCTGAAGTAAACCCATATATATACATCTGTCTCAATTCATGAAAGATGTTTAAACTGGGTGGATGTATTGAGTTAGCAAAAGAAGGAAATTCCCCTGTCCCTTCCCCAATATATATTAACCTAACAATTTACAAACTCATTCATATTGTCCTCTGTAAAGCATTTCAACAACAAAGACCATGAGGTTAGGGACTGCTGTTTCTTTTAAAGCCCCAATAGTGCCTTGAGAGTCTGATTATAGAGTACTGGCAACAGTTCCCCTAGGCAAATCTGTAAATTGATTCTGTTCCATAAAGCCTTTCTTTCCCATACAGTATGCTCCAGTCTGCTGGTCAAAATTTGGAAAACAAGAATGTAGAAATTTAGGTAATTATGTTAAATCTCAGTTGTCTTCATGATATATAAGAGAGTAGGATAAATGAGAATCTTTGGCTTTAGACTAACTGTCAAGAGGATAAAAGGGCATACATGAGATCATCCTAGTGAGAATAAACACTGAACAAGGTGTTATCCCCTAAAAATTAAAGAAACTCTGTTATATTAAAGAAAAGCTGTCCCTCTATTATTCACTAACTACTGAACTGAATGTGTTTAATCATGAACATGGTGTATTTAGGGTCAATTTTTGTAGTGTCAATAAATATATTTTCAAATCTAATCACTAACTAATGATGAGTTCAAATACCCACAATATGCCTCAAGCTTGTCACATTGCAGGCAACTGAAATATTTTCAGAACACGTTAGCATTGGAAAGAAACATTTTCAGCAGATGAATTCTTGGTAGGGCTTTTGTTTTGGTTAAGAGGATTTTTTTTTTTTTTGCCGTGGAATGAAGAGAACTGACTGAGAATCTAATAGCTTTTTGTTCCAAACAATGGCAAATCATTGAATCTCTCATGTGTAATGAGGAGTGATGTAGATGAACCTAGAGATTAACATACAGAGTGAAGTAAATCAGAAAGAGAAACAAATATTGTGTATTAACGCATATATATAGACTCCTGAAAAATGGTGTTGATGAACCTATTTGCAGGGCAGGAATAGAGACAGACATGGAGAACAGGCTTATGGACAGAGAGGGGGAAGAAAAGGGTGGGATGGATTGAGAGAGTAGCATTGCCATATATACACTACTGTATGTAAAACAGCTAGTGGGGAGATGCTGCGTAACACAGGAAGCTCAGTCCAGGGCTCTGTGATGAGCTAGAGTAGGATATGGGGTAAGTGGGAAGGAGTCTCAAGAGGGAGGGGATATATGTATACATAAAGCAGATTCACATTGTTGTGCAGCAGAAACTAATACAACATTGTAAAGCAATTATCTTCTAATTAATTTTTTTTTAAGTCAGTTCAGTAGCTGAGTCATGTTCGACCCTTTGCGACTCCATGGACTGCAGCACGCCAGGCCTCCCTGTCCATCACCAACTCCTGGAGCTTGCTCAAACTCACGTCCATCGAGTCGGTGATGCCATCCAGCCATCTCATCCTCTGTCGTCCCCTTCTCCTCCTGCCTTCAGTCTTTCCCAACATCAAGGTCTTTTCCAATGAGTCAGTTCTTCGCATCAGGTGGCCAAAGTATTGGAGTTTCATTGAATTTTTTTTTAAGTGTATTAAAACTCCAAAACTACATTGTTTCTATGACATCCAAAATAGAGATACCCAAAAGTGTTTGTTAGAAACTTCCATCCCCATGACATATTTTCATTTAAAAAATCAAAAGCAGCTAAGAAATTTATTTTTCAATCTTATATATAGGATACTCAATCTTACTCAGTGTTTTATGACCTTTTCCTTATATTTTGGGGGCAAAATTTCCGCTTAGAGGAAAGTTTTTCTTCATAAAAGGGCTGACAGGCAGTGTGGTAAAACTAATGCTGTTGCTATCCTTCTCTGGAGACCAGTTTAGCCACACATTCTTTTTTTTTCCTATGAGGACTCTTGAGATTGACCCTGGAAGCATTTTCATTTCCTCCATTAAATGTGGAGAAGAAAGAGTGGTGGAAAATAGGGCTGGAACTTGTGTTTCTATTTCAACCCACCTAGTAATATAAGCTTGTATAAACAATTTTTCACTATTTGTTCTGAGTCAGCTCTCTGGAAAACAGATATGTATTATCAGTTGGCCAGTTCTTAGAATAAAAGAGACAGGCTAAAAATCAAAAGTCATTTGAGTGAATTTACGTCATTGAATTACTATGATGCAATCTTTTAGTTAGAGCCTTGTCTGCATTTATAACTCCCAAAATATCAAGTAATAAAAATTATATAAATCAAAGCAATGCCATAGCTTTTTGCTTCTGCTTAGGATATCAGTGAGGATATCACATTCACTAAGAAAACAAGCAAACGAAAAACCTTGGTTACGATGAAGAATATTTATGAGAAGCAAGGTCCTGGGCTGTATTTTCACACATACTTTTGATACATGGAGATTCTGATCCCTTGCAAAAACAATAAGGTATAATCATGCAATTAGAGTATCATGAAATATCATGCCCTTAATAACTCCATCATTCTATATAATATAACAGCTCATTGACCCTTTTATTCATGAGAGCTTGTCATGGATGCTAAGGGCTGGACAAAGATGAACAAGATAGACGAAATCTATGCATTCACAGACTTTTTATTAAAGTTGAAAATTACAGATATAAATGAATAAATGTTCAATATTAAGATAAATATTAAGATATTAAGTAAAATGAAAAAGTAAAGCATCCCCCAAGTGTGGAGATTGAGCAAGTGTGCAAAGAATTGGAGGGAGAAGAGGACCAAGGTGGTGGGTGGGAAGGAGGGAACATCTGAGCAGAGAAATGAACAAAATGAGAGCAGGAGTCATTGGGAAATCAAGGAGTAAGAGAAGAGGAATTGCAGCACTCATGATCTATGCACACAATTATAGTGAGTGAAATTGAAGAGACAAGAGAGCATGCAAAGGTCCTGAGGCCTATTCAAAGAAAGATCAAAGTATCTAGACAAAGAACAGGCTGAGTGAGTGGGACAGGAGATAAGCCTGAGGAAAGGAAGAGATGGGACCACTGAAGGTCTTCTAGGCCCTCTTAAAGTGTTTGATTTTGTCCTAAATGTGATCAAGAACTAATAGAGTGTTTTGATGAGGCGGTTAACATTGTCACATTTATGTTCTAAAAGGAATACCTTGACTGCTGGGTTTGAAATATAGCCTCCTTAAGTAGCTTATACTTTGTAAAAGAAGTTATATAGCTAAAATTATGCTATCTTTAGAAAAAGCAGCACCATTTTTTACTTCCCTGGTATCAACCCTGGAAATATTTCAGATTACAAACAAAGATGTAGGGTACACTAATGGATTGAGACATTGGTAACACTTTAATTCCATTATTCAACGCTCATCTGTTCTGTTCCTTTTCTTTAAGCTCTGTGCCGGTTTCATGAAATAGTCACATATATTATTCCTCTGAAATACAAATGGTAGTAAAGTATTGGTGGTAACTATCAATATTATGAAAGACTTCGTTGAAAAATTGCTTTCCAGTTATTGTAAAAATTCTAAAATGTAATAGCCTTGGAAATGTCATTATGCAGACTGTAGGAAATCAATGAAGTCAGGACATCAAACTATAAAAAGGACCTCTGATTTTACTGGCTTATCAGATCTCTTCTGATCACCAAGTATGTGCCAAACATGGAGCTGACCTTTGGAAGTTGAAATCAATTAGGACATTGCTCTTTGCTTTATGGTACTCATGATCTATGCACACAGTTATAGTGAGTGAAATTGAATTTCAATCTGAGAAAACAGAATGAGTAAACATTTCATAAAAACACGTGCAAAACAACAAACTTACTTTCCTAGTCTTGCTTCCAGTAATTTACAACATTTTGCCTAACAGAAGAGAGACATTTCAATCTGACTGGGTAGCAGGAAGCAGTGATGAGGAGGAATATTTAAAGCATGTCAAAGATGTGACAGCAGCTCTGGGGTTTCGATACAGGACAGCACATAACTTAGGTCCTTGATGAGGCAGTGTGATGTTACAGAAATACAAATTTCAGAGTCAGACATACAGCTCCCTTTCTATGAAATGTTAGAACTGGGGCAGATTTGAAGTCATTCAAGGAAAGTGACAATAACAATAAATTCTTTTCCAGGTTGCTATGAAGTATAAGTAAACTAACATAGTTCAGGCGGCTTAGATTGCATTGCCACACGACTGGTTCAACCTTTGCAGGCTCAGTCGTGTCCAGCTCTTTGGGACCTCCATGGACTGTAGCCTACCAGGCTCCTCTGTCCATGGGATTTTCCAGGCAAGAATACTGGAGTGGGTCACCATTTCCTCCTCCAGGGGATCTTCTCGACCCAGGGATTGAAACTGCATCTCTCGTGTTTCCTGCATTGGCAGTCAGATTCTTTATACCACTGAGCCACCTGGGAAGTTCAAGTGCTACGACCGCATTGCCACATAGCTGGTTAGCTTCCCTTCCAGCTGAACAGTAACAGTAAACTTTCTTCTGTGTCACCAGACTAGCTGAAGCAGTGGACAGTTCTATAGCTATGCTCACAAAATTGTAATGAATACTAGATCTTGATTATATGATTTACTCACCCCATATGGGTATTGGGGGATTAATTAGTTGATACTTGTAAGACACTTTATGATTCATAGGTCAAAGGCACTTGTGAATGCAAAGTTCCTTTATTAAATGTACCCACCTGCAGGCTCCACTGCTTTCCCTCAGAAACACTGTGTGAGTTAAGACATGCTTTTTCAGAAAGCAGATTTTCTCATGGTTTCCTTCTGCCACCACTGAAAGAAAAATGCGGTATTTCAATGAGAAATATTACCACATTGCTTGTTCTTGAGGGATTTCCAGGAGAAATACCACAAAAATGTTTTTCTTTGAGAGTATGTGGACTGAAATTCTTATAGATTGAGTAGATATCAACACAGCTCGTATTGAGGGGGGGTATAGATAGTCTGGTTTTATTGTTGCTGTTGCTCTAGAAAAGGGTGCCATGTAGAAATTCAAGGAATTCCTTTATTTGGTGGAGGATACAGGGTGAATGGTCAGCTAATCTGAAAAGCAAATTCCTCTGAAAAATTCTGGAAAGAAAGTGAAATAGAACTCCCATTTATAAGGTAAAAAAATCACTTAAAAGATCAAATAAAGCAATGTCACTGTCAGTAATTAATACATAAGCATACATTTCCCAAAGGATATTTATTTATCCTTTGGGATAAATTTATCCTGCTGATGGTGACAACAGATTTTATATCTTCCTTCTAGGAGTCCTCTTTCCAATAAAAGATGATATTACCATCTTGGTGACTTGATAAGAAAATCGTTCTTTCCTCCAGCCTTTCTCTAAATAAAAAAGGCTTTATTAATTTGAGCATAGGTAATTGTTGAATTAACCAGAATCATTTAGAGTAACACTGTCCTAAAATAATGAACTGCTTCAGTTTGATTGCATATCTATTGTACTATGTGCTCTCCACTGAGCTCAGCGGTGGGATCTGCCAACAGGCAGGAGACTGTAAATATGTAGAAAGGATTTTGTGTGTAGATACCAGAATTCACACTCTTAGTACTGCTCTTTTGCTGTTATAGGAGGTTGGGCAAGTTGCTCAGTTTTTCTAACCTTCAGCTTCATAGCACAGGAGATGGAGAGAACAGTACAAACCCTTCCATTTTGGGGGAGGGTTAGCATAAAGGGAATTTTATATAGAAACTGCTCTTAGACTAACAGTAACAGTGATGCTGCTGAAGGTGAAATAATAGTTATTCAGGAATTTATGGTTCACGTGGGGCAACAAAACAAATCCAAAACCAGATTTTAAAAATTAGGAATTATATAAGTAACATATGTAAAATATTGAAATGATTTCATGGCTATGATCATAGATTTAAAGTTTTGTGATTATTAATAATTAAATTTCACAAACCCGTTTGTTTATTTGTTGTTGTTTTGGCTGTGTGGCCCCCTGCCCTGTCCCCCAGGCTTGCAGGATCTTTAGTTCCCTAACCAGGAGACCCAGCTGTCGAAGAGCAGAGTCCTAACCACTGGACCTCAGGGAATTCCTCCAAAACCAAGTTTTAAACATACTCACTTTTTGCAGTTTTTTTGATGGCAACAGGTAAAATCTATCAAGTTTATTGTAAATTGGAGAATTTATTTGGTATTGGTAGATTGGTTAGATTTTTGTCTTGCTACTTTCATCATCATTTAAATAATCTAATAATTACTAAATAATGATGCTAATGTATGAAATACCCTCATGTTCCTCAAAAATATGGTGTGAGATTCTAACTCCAGCTGCCAAATTCACTTATTTTTGAGTATTCAGTGAAGTAAAGGTCTGGATTACATTTCTCCTGAGTCTATCATATACCTCAAGCAGGAAAGACCGTGTTTATTCTTCCAAATGCAAAGAACATGAAACATTTCACATCTTTCTAATGTAATTGGTGATGCCCAGTTAGCCAACTTCGGTCTGTCTTTAAATGAGGTAGGTCTGTCAGTGTGTGTGCGTTGGGGGGGCGGGGGGGGCAGTGTTCCGGTACCAGATCAGATTAGTTACTTGTAAGACTTGGAGCAGCTATAGTTAATTTAAAAGACAAAACACAGGTCATAATTTTTCTCTGTATTTTTGTTACTAAAAATTCCTCTGAGAACCCAAGTTCAGCCTTTATTCTCTAACCCCAGCCTTGTCAGTGCTGCCACCTACAGGAAGTTAGGGTGGCAAAATGTGAGGCATTCATGTAAAATCCTGTAACTAAGTGCACGTCCTCACTTCCACCCTTACAGCAACCTCTTTAAGTCACTCCTAACAAACACAAACAATTGGTGCCCCCCTATGCATATATGCACACACAACACAGCCCCAATCCCCCAATTTTTCACACCCCGCCACCATGTCTTTTCGGCAAACGGTGATTTACTATAAGGCAGTGTCCTAAATTGTAGTTGTCTATGCTCGCCTTTGACCTAGTCTCTATACTTTCAAAAGTAAAACATTGATTATCTTTTGTCTGTCACGTCTGGGCTGGATTTTTATGTCCTCTTTTACTGAGGCTGAAATGTCAATCTGGACACTTGGAACCATACAGCATGGGGAAAGGGTTAAAGGTCATGACGAACAAAGCATTGGCATTTTGCCAAAGACATGCAGGTTTCAATCTGACCTATAGTTCTAAAAAAAAGAACCATCTTGGTCCTATCCCTAGGGGACAGTAGTCTATGTCAGAAAGAACTTCTGTATATAATTCAACACAATAGGCAGTCCTGTTAAGTTGAAAGCTGGGGCTCTATTTGCAAAGAGGATTAACTACTTTCCCCCTTAGAGAGGGAGAGAAAGAGTGTGAAATTTCTTGCCAAGGGTTCAATTCTTTGGAAAGGTTCACATCCAAGTTGTTTGTGTCAGCCACAGAGAAGCAATGATACCCATTTTTTAAAAGCCTAGTTACAAATACCTATGTTCATGTTGTTTTTGCATCCTGAAATTGATCTGGCTGTACTTCTGCTAATGAAGTCATTTTCCCCCAAACCCTTATGCCAATATTACCATGGATCACATTTAATTTCCCCAGCTGCACCAAGGGATGGGCCACGGTGGTAAATGTGTCAACTCAGATGCCTGTTCAGTTAAATTGGTGGTGACTTCCTGGAGAGCTCTGCTGAGAAGGCTAGGATAAAGCAAGAGCTTAGCAGGAAATTGTGCCCTGATTAAAATACTGGCTGCGGAGGTGGGATCCATGAAGGTGGTCCTGTGTATATTATGTAGTTGGCCATATCTGGACTAGGGGCTATACAAATAGTATAGAAAGGGTTAGACTAAACAATAATTCTCCCACTAGAGGGAAGTCTACAGGAAATAGAGAAATATTGAAAATGGTGATATAAATTTAAATGTATAATACATTTCCATCATTTATGGATAAGAAAGCAACTATAACTGGCAGGGTGTTGAGTGAAAATGAAATTGTGGGTTTTATCCATTTAGATGGGCTGAGGGAAGTTGTAAGTGGGAGAGGATGGAGCGAGGATACTGAACCACATTCCTATTTAAGCCCTGTTAACAGAATTGCCCTCACTCTAACACAGCTCATTTATTCATGCTGGCAGATCCTTGTAAGACCACAGCCTGAGACTGGCCCTCATTCTGCAAGATTTCCTGTCTGAGTAGCAACTATTTGAGTCTCTGTGCCCCTTTGGTACTGACATTTTGCTGTTCCTGATTTGTCTTACCTTCCTCTAGACCTCTGATACACGTACATATTCTGGTTCTGGACTCCCCACTAGGGTTGCTAGTCCCTGCTCTGCTTTGGCCATATGTCAAGTTTTTGGTGTTACCATGGTGGTCCCCATGTTTGATTTCTATCTCCAAATCTTGATACTAATGCTTTGTGTGGCCCCAGTCTCAAGTATATTATAAGTACAGCATGTGACAAATTGGGAAGAGTCACTCTAGCAGAGGAAAGAGTCCAGGGAAGAGATAGAGGCAAAAGTAGGAAGAGATAGGGGGTCAATCAGATGAGCAAATTAGCTGGGAGGACATGGAGAGGACAAGCTAGAAGTAAAATCTCAGGGGAAATGTTCTGTGTGGTCCCATAAAAACTTCAAGCAAAAAGTTAAGGAACTCTTAGGTACGATTCATTGTGGGAAATAGAGAATATAAAAAAAATCATTTTCTCAAGGAACTTGGAAACTTGGTGTCTTAATGAACTGTCAAAGAAAATTCTGGGGGAAAATGGTGATATAGTGTCAGGGGACAGTGAGGGAAGAGAAAGGAAGGCATGAGCCGGAGCGAGGAGGGAAACGCAGTCGCATTTGGTAATGTGCCATGCTAATTCCAGGCTACAATTCCCTGGGGGTCTGGTGACCCTTAATACCACCCACTCCTGAGTCGCTAGATGATTATTTTAGTGGCAATTAAACCATGGGTGAGAGAGAGAGAGTGTGTGTGTTTTAATAAAGTAGGCTTATGTGAAATTGTTTCAGGGAGAAAACCATCCCCGGAGCAACGTGCATTTCATTCCCAGGCCCCTTCTTTTCTCCCTCTAAAAAATAAAATAAAAGACCCTGACTGTAAGATCCAGTTCGAGAATGTCTGGTTTAAGACCTGCTGTTAGAACCTCACACTTTCAGAAATTAATTGGGGCAATCAACATGCCAGAAAGCAACAGAACAAAGCTGGGATCGCTTTAGTGAAATCCTAACTGGGAAGATGCTTCTTAAATTCACTAGTTTTTGATTAACACATATACACATAAAAGTACCAAAATCTTTATCCATTTCTCTAACCAAAAATTTCTGAAAGGTCAGAAAAAAGTGAGACATTCTCCTGAAACATACAAACAGTATAGATACGTGTCAATGGATAAAGCACCCAGTAAACAAGAGACTCTCCTTAAAAACCTAAAAAGCCCAATTTATTGTCTTCTGTAAAGAACTTAATAGAAGTCAAACTAGAAAGGCACCAAGCAGTTTAAACAGTTCACAAACGAAGGGTGTGTTATAGGTAATTTTCCCGTTAAATCAAATTGCAAGAAATACTGTATTTATAGTGTTACTGTAGTTCCTTTTTGGTTTGAAACTTCTTTGCAAATAATATGTATGGAAAAGGTCATAGACAAGATTATCTCCTAACAACTCACAGATCTCAACAGACTTGGTGTCTTCAATCAGCAGAACACAGAGTGCAAAAAAAATTATACTAATTACAGAAAAAAATATGCTTCAAAGTTGTTTACACATATTTTCAACTAATCTAAAACTTCCTAGAATGAGATACAGAAAAAATGTTGGAATAAAATCTGAGGCCATTCACAGTCTGACTGAGAAGAGAGTCCCCAAATTAGTGTATTATCATTCATCAAATTTTGGGGGCCCAACTTTAAATGCAGAGTGACAAATCCAACCACTAGCCATTACTGGAAGACCCAACAGAGCCTTGAAATCTCACTCAATGCTTGTACTGAATCATATCCACGGCAGGCAGAATGTAAATACCTTACCATGTTTTTCTTTAAGAAAGAAGTGTAATATCAAGTAATTAGGGATTCATTCTTTGCAAAGCATCAACCGGCAAAGAGCCAACAGTCCCAGACGCTTTTTAAAAGAAAGGAGAAAGTCCTTATAAAGTTCATCCTAGGAAAAGCACAGCAGCACTGTTTTTAATGAATGGTATCATTTACAAATGTCATCAAGTGGAATAAGCTAGACACATGGCATCCTGGAGATCACATGGAGATAAAATCTTTACAAAGATGAAAGAGATTGCTGTGCTGAATAAGGTAATATTTATGGGAGAGAGCTGGACAATATTTTAATTGTGGCAAAATAAGAATAGCTTGGGGGAGAGAGGCAGTTTCTAAATTAGGGTAAATTTCTTATTTTATTTTATTGTTGCTAAGACCAAAATAGAGTAAAATAAAATAAATCCCAAGATTTCAAAATCAAATTTTCCTCCCTTTGTTACTTCAGGAAAGACACTGTTTGGAACTGTCTTTTGGCCAATGGAAATTGATAGTATTGTTGTTTTGGACTGGAATAGTCTAGCTTCCTTTGTACTCATGGTGACCTTTGAAGTGAAGATCATTGGATAGTTAGGTCTTTCCTATGCTCACAGAAATCTAAGCTAGTCTCGGGTACAGTTAATGACCTGAGAAATTGTTCTAAATTTCTGCTGTTTTCTATTGTGACTGCCTGGCACAGAAGTGGGAAAGGACTACATGATCCCCAGAGGACACTGTGGGATGTTTACAAGGGGTCATGATGCTGCTCTGTCTTGCCCACTAGAACAGGCTTTTAGTTCTTTCCAAGGTCCTCTTGTTTCTGGCATTTTGTTTCTGTGATTCTGACCACCTCCTTGATGATAATTTCATGCCCCATATTTTACCACCAGCTTTTTGACTATTACCATCTACTCATCTCTCCATCTACTGGTTTCCAAAATCCCTGCTTTTCTGTGCTCACTTTCCATTTACTCAGCTTCCGCCTTGGTTTTGTCATTCCTACTTTCTAGACAAGTAACCTCAATGTCTTTGGTTGGGGAATTATCCCAAGCTCGCTTGATACTTGGAACCATGAAACTATCTATGGAACTAAAACTGCTAGAGGATCTGTCCCTTCAATTTTATACCTCTATAATGCAGAAGTGAAAATTGAAATCTTGAAATTGACTACATTTTGAGCAATTTCCCTCTTATGGAGGTTTGTTTCTGCTCTAGAAATGTACACTTTCCTAATTTAGGCATATCTCAGAACAGAAAGAAATCAACTTAGCACAGCCAGCTTGTTTACTCATTACTGATACTCATCATAAAGGTGGCCCCTATTCAAAAGGAACAACAATAACAATAACAAATGTTTTGGGTCATAGAAAATAGCAGAAAATTGGGAATAAGATTTTGGCTTACATTTCTAAAGAGTACACAAATTACAATGGAAAATTGAAAAAGAATTTTAATATTGCCTCAAAGTAATTGAAGGTTGATTAATCTTAAAAAGTTACCCTTTATGACCCAGCAATCCCACTGCTGGTCATACACACCAAGGAAACCAGAAATGAATGAGACATGTGTACCCCAATGTTCATCGCAGCACTGTTTATAATAGCCAGGACATGGAAGCAACCTAGATGTCCATCAGCAGATGAATGGATAAGAAAGCTGTGATACATATACACAATGGAGTATTACTCAGCCATTAAAAAGAATACATTTGAATCAGTTCTAATGAGGTGGATGAACCTGGAGCCAATTATACAGAGTGAAGTAAGCCAGAAAGAAAAACATCAATACAGTATACTAACACATATATATGGAATTTAGAAAGATGGTAATGATAACCTTGTATGTGAGACAGCAATAGAGACACAGATGTATAGAACAGTCTTTTTGACTCTGTGGGAGAGGGAGAGGGTGGGATGATTTGGGAGAATGGCATTGAAACATGTATACTATCATGTAAGAAATGAATCTCCAGTCTATGTTCGATGCAGGATACAGGATGCTTGGGGCTGGTGCACTGGGATGACCCAGAGAGATGGTATGGGGAGGGAGGAGGGAGGGGGTTTCAGGTTTGGGAACTCATGTACACCCGTGGCAGATTCATGTTGATGTATGGCAAAACCAATATGGTATTGTAAAGTAAAATAAAAAAAAGAAAAAAAAAGTTACCTAAAGAGAGAAAAGTGTAGAGAAGTCTTTAGGGGCCGGCTACCAGAAAACGTAATCTGTGTCAAAATGAGGTGGTGATAGATGCTTATTGAAAAGAAATAGAATTACAAGCCTGCCGATCTAGTTGCCCTCACTATTAGGTCCCTGGGGGAAATATGAGTTTAGAGATTAAGACCAAACAAGGGTTTTTACCCAAGATTTTGGTGAGAACTTTGAAAAGTCAAGCTGTAAGCAATGGAAGCTCCTTTTAGATCAGGCTAAATTTGTCTGGGTGGCCTAAAATTAAAGCAGTCCACAACCCTTGATTTCTTTTTCCCCACCGTTCTTTTGGACCTTAGATCTTATTATTCCAATGCCACAAAAAAATGAGTCAAGAACTCTCAGACATCAAGAAGAAAGCAATGAATTGAAGATACTGAGTGAGCAGAAGGGACTGAGAGCAATTGATGCAAAGTCAGGATGGAGGAGCCTGGTCCACAGGGTCCAAAGAGTCAGAATCAACTGAAGCAACTTAGTTTGGAGCACACACACACTAGATGAAGGAAAAGGCCTGAAAGAGGAGCTTCTGGTGGGGAACTCAGCTTTGAGAAAACATTACGTTAGTCCTTGAGTACTTTAGAGAACAAAAGTCTAATTAACCTCCATTTTACAAAGACTCTCCAAAAGTATATGTGATTGTTTTTTAATCACTCGTTGTATATGAAAGAATAAAAATGCTCCTAATACTTTAAATTCTGTACTTTTCTACATTATAAGAATTTGCATACTTCTGTCAAATGGATGGGCTTCCCAGGTGGCGCTAGTGGTAAAGAACCTGCCTGCCAATTCAGGAGTCATAAGAGTCATGGGTTTGACCCCTGGGTTGTGAAGATTCCTTGGAGGAGGACGTGGCAACCCACTCTACTTGCCTGGAGACGTTTCTCTGGTTTCAGATGGGGAATAAAAGTAGAAGCAGAGATTAGTTATGGGACTCCTAAAGAAAGAAATCAAGAGAGCCCCCTAGGTTTCTGTCCTGAGCACGTGAAAAATGGTGGAGTTTTTTTTATAAAGTTTAAAAATATTATTATTGGTCAGGGTAGAAATTCAAGGACTCTAGTTAGGTATGTTAATTTTTAGAACCCCTATTAGATAGCCAAGTGAACACACTGAGTAGGTAGTTGATTATATGAGATAAGAGTTCACTGGAGAAATCAGAAGAGGAGATACAAATTTACATATTAATGGTATTTAAAACCACGAATCTGGAGGAGATTGTTGAGGAGAGAGATGAAATTACTTAGGAGATGACTGTAAAGAAAACTTGATTTTTGGAGAAGTGGGTTGTTATTTTACTCACTAAGTGCTGTCCAACTCTTTTGAGACCTCATGGACTGTAGCCCACCAGGATGCTCTGTCCATGGGATTTCCCAGACAAGAAAACTGAAGTGAGTTGCCATTTCCTTTTCTGGGGGCTCTTCCTGACCCAGGAATTGAACCCACATCTTCCTGCATTGCACACCTGGAAAGTCTTGGAAGAGTGGGTTCTCCAATATCAAAGGATAACACCCCACTCTCTGAAGCAAACCTTGACCTTGAGGAATGGAATTGGTATATACATATAGCCCTCTTCAGCCCCTTTGGCATTCTGATGTGGTTTCTACGAGGCTTTTGAGAGAATTCCCAGGGAGATAGAATCCCAGGTGTGAGCTGCTAGTGAGCAGATCAAATATCACCTTTCCTTCCTTTGTCCCTACGTCATTTTACCAATGCCCCATTCCTGTTCCTTGGGATCATTTGCAAAAATAAGCTACCTGCACAAGAACCCTTGTATAGGCTTTGCTTTCCAGGGAACCTGAGCTAAATCACTGTGATATTGTGATTTATAATAAATATATATTTTGAGTTTCATCCAAGGTTACTGGCTCACAGCTCTAAAAACCTATGCAAATTTCCTGAGCGATAACAGCAATGGAAGCATCTTTTACTACAACATTTAGTCTTCTGTCTTCACTTCCTGGTCTTGAAATCACTCCAGAGCCAAAAAGGTAAAAGGGGTATCTTGTTATTTATCACAAGCCCCTCTCAACCACACTTGAGTTACATTAATGAGGTGACACTTGGAAAGCCCCTAGATAACTTGCTGCCAAAGGAACTAACCATGTGACTAAAGGAACTTACTTTACACCACACTCATACCTCCAAAGAGGGAAGAGAGGCTGGAGATTAAGTTCAATCATGATTGGCCAATGATTTAATCAATCAAGGCTACATAATGAAGTCTCCATAAAAATTCCTGAACTATAGGGCTCAGAGAGCTTCCAGGTCAGTGCACTCCAAAACCCACAGGGACAGAAGCTCCTGGGTTAGGACTCCCTCTAGACCTTGCCCTTTGTTTCTCTTCAGATGGCAGTTCATTTGTATTCTTCAATGTCTTTTGTAATAAACGGATTATTAGCAAGTAAACTGGTTTCCCAACTTCTGCAAGTTGCTGTTGCAAATTAATAGAACCCAAGGAAAGGGTCATGGGGACCTCCAATTTATAGCTAGTTTGTGAGAAGGAAACGGCAACCCACTCCAGTACCCTTGCCTGGAAAAATCCCACGGATGGAGGAGCCTGGTAGGCTACAGTCCATAGGGTCGCAAAGAGTCGGACACAACTGAGCAACTTCACTTTCACTTTCACTTTTGTGAGAAGCACTAGTAACAACCTGGACTTGTAATTGACATCTGAATTGGAGGCAGTCTTGTGGGACTGAGACCTTCACGTGTGGGATCTGATGTTATCTCCAGGTAGATGTGTCAGAATTGAGTTCAATTTGTAGGTTACCTACAAATAGATCTGCTGAGCATTGGACAACTGCTTGATGGTATTGGAAAAATGCACATTGCAGTCACCTACCATCAGAAAGACACTAAATTGCTTCCTCCGTGATGAGCAGAGACTTATGCTTAGCCTTTCAACATCTTTTCCTTGTTTACTCTTCTAATCAATCACATGGCATCAGGGAAAGTTGTCCAGGTTTCAGGATTCAGTTTCTAGCCATATAAACACAATGATTTTCTCTGGTGAACACTGATAGGCGTTTCTAGGAAAAAGTAATAACCTGTTATCCTCCTCATGTATTCAGCTATGCTTTAACCAAACAAGTCAATCAAGCTAGGAAATGAAAGAAAATATGTCAAAATTAAAATTACCAAAAAAGTCCCAATGACAGCAAATCCATTTCCACTGGGATGATAGATAACTTTGAACCCTAAGAAAGGAGAGGTATGTGCTATAGAGCCTGGATTCCCTTTCAGCTCTCCTCCCTGGAGTCGAGCTCAGCCTCTCCTGGGGACAGCCTTCTGCTGTTCTTGGCCTTCTCCTCTCAATCAGCTCCAGAGAGCTGCTCACCAGAGAGCAGAAGAAGTGCTTCTTGGCTAACAACCTTTTCAGGTGGTTGGCCTCCAACCTGTACTATTGGGAAGGGCTCCTAGAAATGATCCTCCTGATTATTTTCCCAAGCAGCTGGTCTCTTCCCACTACCCATCTGGGAGGGGTTGAGAGGAAGCAGTCAGAACAAAGAGGGACACCAAGAACACTGTCTGGTGGAAGAGCAACAGATCCCACTGTCAAGGGAGTATAATCCCTCTCCAGGGCTCGGCCGACTCCTTCCATCCTTGGATCTGCCCACCAAGGGCCGAACTGTCTGCTTGGCCAGCCGGCTTGCCTCACGATTCTTGGAAACGCATCTGCATCTTTCATAAAACATTACAGGGAACACCCAGAACATTCATAACATGTTCATAAATATAAATCTTTAAATGAAATGATTTTCCCCCCCCTTGGATGAAATGGACTTGTTGAAAAAGAAGCATTTGGCATTCCTCAAACTGCTTTGGATCATGTGCTGTTTAAGTAACTGTCAGTTCACTGCTGGGTTCATTGACACTTGGTTCTTTAATGGAGCTTATAGTGAATAATGCTGTCTGCACAGAAAGGGTAAAGAAAACAGTCAGAGGAAATTCAAACCGTTGTATGGTGGATGGTGAGAATGAATATTTCTGATATGCTGATTAAATTTGAAGCCTTAAATTTCTTTACATGCAATCAACAAGAAGTCAAAATAATTATTTTACCCAAATGCTGTGTGTACAGGTTCAGTCTATTTTCCATAAAAGAAAAAAAAAAAAAAAACTCAACAGATGGCTAGAAAGAGTAGTTTAAGACATCAAAAACAGCTGAATAAACTTTCAATAGTCTGGGGTGAGAGACAAAGAAACAAGCTTACATTTTAACGTTCTAGCCCATTATATATTTATAGGCATTGTGGGGTTCATTGAGTTATGTTACAAAATATATTTTAACATATATTCACTGATTTTTAAATGAGAAAATATAATTCAAAAGGAATAGTATAAACCATATTCTGATAATAACATGCAATGCATACATAATAAAATAATAAACAATTATAATCAACCATCATTTTATTTTTTGTAATTATTTTTTTTGTAAATAATAAATTTAACCACATGTTAAATAAATAATATTGCTTTAATAGTCTTACCATTGGGTAGAGGAAGTAATATCCAGGGAAAGATATTTCTATATTAAAGATTATATAACAACAACAGAAGAAGGACTGGGGAGAAGTGTGTCACTATTGAATTATAACAGCAATCTGGATTTGTTCAAAACTGTATGGAGAATCTAACAAGGATAAAACTTTCCTGGAAATTATGACCCTGAAACAGTTAAAGCAGCACAAATGTCCTGTACTGCACATAGGTATATGTTTCAGGGGACCTGAGTCTCCCAGTGATTCTGGACAAAATTGCTCAACCTTTCCAGACCTCGGTTTCATCAATTCTAAATGGATAGATTGAACCACAAAATATCTTACTATCTTTCATCTCTAATGTTTAATGACTCTAACAGAGTCATCCTTATCCATATCATGTGTTTCAGCTTAAAGTGAACAAAAAAATTTGTCCTCTCCCCAACCCTTTCCTTCCCATTCTTCTTCCTTTATCCCAAATGTCTTCCTCACCATATGATTGTTACAGAAAACAGTATTAGAAAGAGGACCCATTATTGGCTATCAACCCTTTATTTGAAATTAGTTTTAACTGCCACTAGGGGAGAACACACAAATGTAGTGAGGCCTATGCTTTCCCAGCGTGATTCATCCCGTGGATTGCTACCTGAGGTCACAGCAGTGGGAGAGGCCAGAGTTGATACCTGGAATACTGGCAGATCTAAACAGTAGAGATAAGGCGAAGAAATGGAGTGGGCACATCATCATTTCATGGTTTATAGCAATCACCATAACCAGTATTAGATTTCTCCAGCCAAAAGGAACATATTCTGGAGCAGGCCTCAAACACCCAGTCTCACTTTCACTTCCTTTTACCAAATATTTTGAACATTGTTCATTGGAAAAATAAAAATACTTTAATTGGATTTGAGATATTCCTCTCATGCTCCCTCTGCCACTCATAGAGAGCTCTAATACATTCTATGGAAGTACCCCAGTTAAAATCATTATTAGTATTAAAAACATATCATTTAGTTCATACAACCTACAACCCCTCAATATTTATAATCATCAATATTCGTGTTTGGAAAAAAAAAAAAACAACTTAAATCTCCAAGTTAATATCATCAAGATTCAAATACTTCTGCCTCATTATCATTATTAAAGTACATAGGTTTAATCTGACATTAATCATTCTTTTAACCTTGAGATTTATTATTGTGTTACAGAGACCATCCAGGTATCTAAATTCTTGTACATTCTTATTCAAAGATAATGTTGTCTTGTAAATTTAAGCATTGGGTTAGGTTTAAATTCTTAAATGAATGCTACTGCTGCTGTTGTTAAGACACCAAACTATTTTCTTAGGACTGTGAGACAACAATGTCTAAACTTTAGTCATCTAAGATTTGGCTCCTTCTTAATAAATCCAGTACACAAAAATTTAGATTTATTTTTTGAAAAGACAAACTGGGAAGTAATTAAGAATGTCACACATACACACACACACACACACAAACTATTTATTTTATAACAGAATTTCCTTAAAAAAAAAACTTTCAAATAGCTATCTGTTATTTCATTTATAGTAAACTGCTTTAATACTTTCCCCAAGTCTATTTATTGCACAAAGTAAGATGAGTTTCTTTCATTTTGAGATACCATTGTCTCTAAGCCTGAAAGTGAAAGTGAAGTCTCTCAGTCAAGTCCGACTCTTTGCGATCCCATGGCCTGTAGCCTACCAGGCTCCTCTGTCCATGGGATTTTCCAGGCAATAGTACTGGAGTAGATCGCCATTTCCTTCTCTAAGCTTAAACATCACTAAAAAACAAAATAGTTTTAGTCACACGGTAGGTCAAAAATAACAAAAAATCCTAATTGTTAAATAATGCAGTCATTGGTGATGAATGTATCCCAGGATAGTCCAAAGTATATGAATTAAAAAAGGAACTGATTCCAGCTGAGTTTCTTTCTAATTTTAGCATATTTATTCCACCAAATCTGTTTAATTAGCACATCACTTGGCAGTTTGTTATCTTGTATGAACATTTGTTAATTCTTACTTGATTCCATATGTAAAATTCCAAGTGCTATATTAAATGTGTTAATTGTATGACAATGTATCTATTACGTTAAATCTAGCTTTCTGTCTACTTTCTCCACTTGTCACTTTTTTTTTTTTTAGAAATTTATTAGAAAAAAAAGAGAATTTTACTGCTTATTTTTGAAACAGAACCATGATTCTGTGTGTGACTTTCAGGAAGGTCCTGACGCCATAATATCTCTTTGGGTCCACTCCATTATTCTTGATTAGATGAGAAACAGTTAAGTTAGGGCTACATGTGAACATGGATTAACGTTCCCCATGAAAGTGCTAGAAACAGACAATTTTCATATGGTTTAAATTCATCTAAAACTGCAAACGAGGTTGCCTTATTATTCTCCTCCTCATACTGCACACTCCATTGCCTTCTCCTTGGCTTCTTGGGAGGCTTATTCACAGTCACATATTGGAGCCTGTAGGGCACCCATAAAAATGGCCAACGTGTAGCTGTAAAAATTCTTTCTTCAGGGTCCTCTCCCTTCTTCTCGCGCCCCTCGCTCCCGCCCCAGCCCCGAGCCCCGCCCCCATGAAGCCTTCCAGAGATCCAAGGCAGACATTCTTATTGACCCAGTGGCACAGCCAGCTCTGGCCACGTGCAAATGAAAACTTTGCTCATTTAAAAGATAACCCTCTCTTCCGGATTTTCACGCTGGCACCTCTCTTTTCCTGTTTTTCCAGACAAACCGGGAAAGATATATACAATATTACCAAGCTGACCCGTTATGGAAGTTGCAAACTTTTATTTCCTGTGAAGAACCTAGGTTTAATTAGCTAAAAAGGAAGTGAACAGAAGAATGATAAGTAAAAGTTGGGTCTCTGTCTTCCTAGGGAGATTATCCTCAGTACCTCTGAACTTTATTATCCAAACAATGAGGGAATGGCGTGACTTGGAGCCTCTGATAATCTCATACTCATTACTGCTCATGTAAAACTGTGAAGAGGCTGTCAGCTATTGCAGTGGCTTTGGACTAAGGAGAAGCAAACCTCAGAAGGTTTGTGATTTGGAAGAAGTTCACATATGCTTCTAGAATTTGGCTGCTTGTCCAAAGCTTATCCGAACTATCTGAACCTTTTAAGTCTTCAGAATTGGCCTGGACATTTCTGGCTCTTTCTTACTGGACCTGGCTTGGAACTGTGTAAGGATGGCCTTTTATAAAGATTTTTGGCACCTCTGGTTCTGATGCTGCTTACAATCTGCAAACTAAAAATGTGCAAATCAAAAATGTATTTTAATTATTTTAAAATGTTACAGTTTGGAGTTTTGCAAAAACTTTTTTTTTTTTATGCTAACCCTCTTTACAGATCTTTTTATAATTATGTGATCATATGAACTAAGGTAACCAATTGTTTCAGGTTGCCAACAACTGATAAGTTTCCTTAGAGGGTGGGAGTTTTTGATTCCAAAATGGGGGCCATACTGGGTAACTAAGACAAGTTACTCACCCTAATATGAACATTTCAACAGCAGACCAAATTCTGGCTAAAGTCCAAAATAGAATGTAATGAATAACATATCTAGTAATTTTTTTAGATTATACATTTATCTGTGCTAATTATTGTATAATTAGAGTTTTGACCTTAGTCAAAGACTTTAAAAGATAATTATTTTTTTCCTACTGGTTCTACTGTTTCTACAAGATACAACCCTCACCGATTTACCAGTGGATGTAATAATCTTACACAGAAAAAAGTAATGAAGTTAGGAGAAAAAAGTATTAAAAATTTCGGATTTTTACTCCATGTCATGACCATGAGCTAAAATTCCATTTAAAAAAAATCAAAAAACAAAAGAGAAATTATACTTAAATTATATTCCATGGAGTGTTTTAATGCAGTCTCGGGGGCCAAGATACAGTCTAGTAAAGAATAATGATCATGAGAATTATTAATATAAAGTAGATCACCATTGCTGAACTTTTACTTTGCTCTAGAGTGATATCAGTTTAATATTTTCTTAGAACACACACATTTTTAGAATCCAGCCTTCATTATTTTTCTTCTTGGTCCTTATAGAACAGAACTGTGGAATTTCCTATAAATCGTCTCCAGCAAAAGTCCTATTTTCTTTACCCCTTCCTTCCAGCTCATTTCTTCCAAAGAAATTTCAACTTTCATTCCCCAACCAAGGAGTCTTGGGACTACACGGATCATGTAATTTATAGTCCTCACCAACAACTTTTGAAAGTGAAGAGGGTGCTATTAATAATTAAGCTAGGATAACAGGCATAAATCTGGACTATCCGAAGCATACACTGTGAATGTTCACACCCGCAATCTACAAAGTGTATAGATGACCGTTGTAGAATTTGGTTCTGAGTCCTTCATGCATATCTTTATTTAATTACTAGTGCTCTCTTCTTTACAACCCCCACCCTCCACCCCGCTCCGCTCACTCTCCACACACAAATTCTTTTTCCTTTCCCGTGTCTCTCCCATGTTACTCTGAGTAGCACAGATTCTTCAATCAACCAGTGTCCTCAGGAATCTTAGGAAGCAGGTTTGTTCTGCTGCTGTCAGAATCAACAGAGCAAAACTTGCCCTGCCTCTCTCTCTCCCTGCTTTCTTGCTTTTTTCGTGTTTTCTCTTTAAACTCTAGAATTTGTGAATGGTCATGGTATAGGGGAGGAATTATTTTTCCATAATGATAACATTTTCCCTTTAATGACCTTGGGTTTTCTGGTCTTTAAATACTTCACATTTTTTTTTTAGTATCTGGTAAGTAACTTAAAGGAGAAGGCAATGGCACCCCACTCCAGTACTCTTGCCTGGAAAATCCCATGGACGGAAGAGCCTGGTAGGCTGCAGTCCATAGGGTTGCTAAGAGTCGGACACGACTGAGCGACTTCACTTTTACTTTTCACTTTCATGCATTGGAGAAGGAAATGGCAACCCACTCCAGTGTTCTTGCCTGGAGAATCCCAGGACGGCGGAGTCTGGTGGGCTGCCATCTCTGGGGTCACACAGTCGAACACAACTGAAGTGACTTAGCAGCAGCAGCAGCAGCAAGTAACTTAAAAAAATTTTTTTTAACTCCATCTCTACTGTGAGGAAATTAGAACATACTCTCCAGTGTTGAAACAATCTTCCTCTCATCTCTTAGTGTGAGAATTATAGTCCTTGAGACATGTGAATCCAAAAGTAGACTCGGCCCTTTTCTCCCAGGGGGCCTTGTAACTCACATGATGTAACCACAGCTTGTGGTAGGCTGCTCAATTTCAGAGTTTTCTCTGTTGGTGCATAAATTAGGGCTCTTCCAAGGCCTCCATGATTTAGCAAGGAAAAAAAAAACAAACCAGCCTCAATATCAGCCCATAGTAAAATGGAAAGCAAAACTCATCATTACAATTTTAAGTAATATATAAGTAGTTCAACAAGAATTTCTTCTTAATTTGTGAATAATGACTCAGTTCCATGATGACATTTGAGATGTATCATTAGTTTTTTATTAGTGTCTGCCACTTTGAACAGGACTTGACCGTGTCCAAATGTTGTGCGTTTTGTGTGGTCCACTCAGACAATGGTATCCCACCTTTTAGGCGTCATTTGACTGGAGGGAGAGATGATCATGACCAATTGTGTGATGACTGGCACATTGCGCATGGCCTGGACTTAGGTCCAGTGGCGGTTGTCAAGCAAATTCAGCTAAAGTTTCTGTTGCTTTTAGGGCCAGTCTTTGCTTAGCTCTGTTACACAGACCTTAAACAGTCTCAACTGTAGAGAAAGGCTGCCTTTCTGGCACTGGATAAAATGTCTGGGTATATCACCTGAGCTCTCTAACTCTTAATTGATAATGGCAACAAGTCATGCCAGTCATTCAGGAACTCCTCATCTCCATCTCAAGTAACCTTGTGGATGAGGGCTGGCACAGCCCCTTGCATTTCAAACATTTCAGATACTGTTTCTTGCTTTTTGGTGAAAACTCTCACTGATGCTGGAAAAAGACCAAGATATGTTATGTTGTTACTTTTTTTCAATCCTGACTTTGCTTTCCTTTAGACAAAACTAAAAGTGTTGGGGGGGGGGGGAGCGGGGGGGCGGTGGAATCTCCCTCTTCTCATTTTCCCTTTCCATTGGGGGCTCAAGGTGATGTCAAGAATGCTATTAAGTGGCACCTTTTTAGATGGCATACTAGACACATGGCAGTCAGATCCATTTCACTTGCACCTTAGTTAATGGGCTTTTTATGGTACACTTGTGCACATAGGGTTTCTGGCTCATTTCCTAAATTACCATTCAGAGGAGGGAAAAGTTTCCCAGTACAGCATGATGTTCTATTGTGTTCAGGCAGGGATACTCTTTGGAAAATTTAGCACACCATGAATTTGATACCACTCATGAAGGTATCAAAATGGAGTCACCGAACATTAATTTACAATTTCACACTGAGTAAAAATTCTTCAAGGGAGCTTTAGCCTAACAGGCAGCCCCCTTTTGGGGTGCTTTCTTGTCACCCATACAAAACTACGGTCACCCACTAACTCACCCTGGAAACCTTAGAACCAAACTTGACACAGCCATCAGTCCCCCATGACCCCAGATAAACAACTGTTTACTTTTGATGGTTTTGTTCACTTTTCTTGGGCAAACTGAGATCGAAGGCTGAATAAAATTCTTTTCCCTCATATGATTCCATTAATTGAGGAAAATAAAGACTCCTTCTATTTCCTTGTACCTTCATTCTCCCAGAAATATATTTTGTTAAAGGAACAAGGAGAGATAAAGGAAAAGGTAGAGTCCCCACATCCATCTTCCTAAGCTCAGAAGTACAGAAGTAGTTGTATGCTTCCCAAGGCAGAGCGTTAGGGCTTGTTCTCAGATACCTGATGGCTGGATTTAATTTTGGGATCCCCTTAGTTTCCTTAATCATGGCAGAGGACACTATCACTTTATATTCAATGTTTATTTAAGTGTCAAGTTTAGGCAATACTATTAGTTTAGGAATAAAGAGATATGACAAGTAGGTCTCTCCTAAAAACATAGGGTAAGCAGAGAAAAACGAAGGGGTTTTGAGGTGATAAGATAACAGTCAAATAGCAAGATCATCAGAGAAAATAAAGGAAATGGAAAATCCCTAGAACTGAGAGAAAATTAGGAGGAAAAAAAAAAGGAGAAAAGGAGATGAAGAACTGAGGATCTGTTCATTGTATTTCAAAATGACAGAAGTGATTTGGTGTAGAAACTCATTGTACCCAGTAAGAAATTCAAGTGTGCAACAGATGGGCTGATTGTCTAGTGTTTGGGCTCCACAGGCCTTTTTGATCATTAATATTAATGATTAAATGGCAATTCAAGAAGATCACACATATTTCTGGTCACTTTCCTAATATGCTGAAGTTTAGATAAGTAGAACAAAATTACAGATGAAAAACAATCTTGTATAAGTCTATCCACTCAACTCAGGTAGATGAGTGTTTATAAATCAAAAACAATAAGAAGGGGAGATCCTAAATAGAGGTGGAAATTTCTAAGAACTTTTTCTTTGAATCCTTGAATTTTAAAAGGAATTGGTATAGTCATAAATACCATTGAGAGGTAGGTGGACCAGTGGTTCTCCATCCCTACTGAGGGAGAAGAATAAAATAAACTAATTCTCTGAGGAGATGATTCAAATTAAATACATAGGAGGGACTTTCCTAGTAGTCCAGAGGTTAAGATTTTGATTTCCAATGCAGTGGGTATGGGTTCGATTCCTGGTCAGGGAACTAAGATCCTACATGCCTCGTGGCCAAAATTAGAAACCCAAAACATGAAACAGAAACATTATCATAACAGATTTAATCATGCTTAGTTGCTCAGTCATTTCCATCTTTCTGTAATGCAGTTTAATAAAGACTTTAAAAATGGTTCACATTAAAAAAAATCTTTAAAACATTTTTAAGTAAATAAATAGATGGGAGATTTATCTTGCAGCAAGGTCTGTGTTCAGTTCAGTTCAGTTCAGTCGCTCAGTCGTGTCCGACTTTTTGCAACCCCATGAATTGCAGCACGCCAGGCCCCCCTGTCCATCACCAACTCCCAGACTTTACCCAAACTCATGCCCATTGAGTCCGTGATGCCATCCAGCCATCTCATCCTCTGTCGTCCCCTTCTCCTCCTGCCCCCAGTCTCTCCCAGCATCAGGGTCTTTTCCAATGAGTCAACTCTTCACATGAGGTGGCCAAAGTATTGGTGTTTCAGCTTCAGCGTCAGTCCTTTCAATGAACACCCAGGACTGATCTCCTTTAGGATGGACTCGTTGGATCTTAGGAAGCCTTAAATGTCCTACTGATGATCTCTGAAATTGAGCTTAACCTTGCTTGATTTGTATTTGTTTGGGAGAGTCAGGCTATAACATTGGATAACCTCTGTAACTTCTGGGTTTATTCAATGAGAAGAACTAAAATTCTGTTTTATAAACCAGGACCCAAGTCAGTGGGCATATTGTTTTTCCCTCTTTTGTATTACGTGGTAGATGGCCTAGTCTGGAGGACTAAGTTTCTTCATCCTTTTGAAGTCAATTTTTAATGAAACTTTCTCAAAGCAGCCTGACTGCTACCTGCCTATCTTCATCTCTCCCGGTTCTGTGTCCACTGAGATGAGTAAACAAACAGTATCCTCTGAAATTTTTATCAGGGATTTCTAGTTTTATATTATTCAATTTGAATTTTTAAAAACTGTGAACATGACTACCGTCCAAACAATGATATTGACTATTTCATTGAGGTAAAGCCTGAATATTCTGTCTACAACCTGTGCAAATTTTTTAAATGATTATAACAACTTAAATATAAACTTCCTGGTTTATCAACTCACCTGGACAAAACCCATTGCTTTAAAAAAGCATCCTTCTGGTTTCTGCAAATGTTAGCAAACCTTGCTTATTGCTCCTGCATCAGATTTCTTAAGTTCCCCACTAACTTCTCTCACTGTCTTAACCTCAGATTTTCTAATTATTTCTTTTTATCTCAAAAAGTAGAACACATGATTTAAATCAGCAAACAATACAAATTGATTTGTCTGTAAAGAATATCCTACTTATAATAGAAACATCTAAAAAACTTATCAAGACTTCCTTGGCAATCCAGTGGTTAAGGCTTCACATTCCAATGCAGAAATCCCTGGTCTGATTGGATCTCTGGTCAAGGAGCTAAGATCCCACAGGCCTCTTAGCCAAAAACCAAAACATGAAACAGAAGCAATATTGTAACAAATTCAAGAAAGACTTTAAAAAACAGTCCACATAAAAGAAAATCTTAAAAAGTAAAATAAGAAAGGAAGTCATTGGTTAAGATATCTAATACAAATTAATATAACTTTAAGATATCTGCACTGTTTATCAGGGCCTCCTATTATAACAGTCATTCACATCACCTGAGTGAATGAGTGACTGAAAGTTGTTCAGTCGTGGCCGATTCTTTGCAACCCCGTGGACAGTGCCCCACCAGGCTCCTCTGTCCATGGAATTCTCCAGGCAAGAATACTGGAGTGGGTTGCCATTCCCTTCTCCAAGGGATCTTCCTGAGCCAGGGATAGAACCTGTGTCTCCTGCATTGCAGGCAGATTCTTTATTGTCTGAGCCAACAGGGCACATCACCTGAGGAGTTTATTGAAAACACAGATTCCAGGGCACCACCAGAGGGAGGTCTTCATTCCAAAGATCTAGGAGATAATCTGTGGTCCTCCAAGTTTGGAAATCACAGACCTTGGTTAGTTCAGCACATGTTGTAGAATTTAAGATCCTAAAATCAGTAGTGAGCAACAACACAGAGAAAATGCAATTAAGACAAAAATTTAAAAATCGTGTTCTTCAGTTTTTGTTTTCCCCCAATATACTCTCGTCTTGACCTTCCTTCTACTTTTGGAGGAATAAATTAAATGCCTACGAAGTGGGAGAGGCTTTTCTTTTGCTATGGGATTAGCCAGCAGGCCAATCAACCATCAATTGACCTGTTTCCCTTCTTTTCCTGTTTGCATTCCAGGCATGTTCAAGTGATTAAGTACCATTTGAACTCTGCCTGGGAAGTAAGGTGATGACAGGACAAGAGGAGAAATAACTTACCTCAACACAGAGCCTGTTATAGCACATAGAAATGCAGATGTTTACTTGTGTTTGAGTTAAAGAAAGCATTAAGCTTCTGATTCCTTCAAGTGTAAATGCTGACTAAATAGCCTTTGATCACCATGTAAATTCGTGCAGTGCAAAAGTTCATATTTTGGATTTTCTACTAAAGAATCTCCAGTTTTCTGTGTTTCAGAAGATTCTACAGTTGCACTGATTGTTAGTTATGGGCACTTATATATGAGGTACAATAGCCCCTAGCCACAGTGGAAAGATGCAAGAAGGAAGAGAGACCTGAGATTTGAGGATAGGTATTACAAACCTAGACAGAGTATTAAAAAGCAGAGACATCACTTTGCTGACCAAGGTCTGTATGGTCAAAGCTATGGTTTTTCCAGTAGTCATGTATGGATATGAGAGTTGGACCCTAAAGAAGGCTGGGTGCTGAAGAATTTATGCTTTCAAATTGTGGTGCTGGAGAAGATTCTTGAGAGTCCCTTGGACAGCAAAGAGATCAAACCAGTGAATCCTAAAGGAAAACAACTCTGAATACTCATTGGAAGGGGTGATACTGAAGCTGAAGCTCCAGTACTTTGGCCACATGATGTGAAGAGCCCACTCGTAGGAAAAGACCTTGATCCTCGGAAAGATTGAGGGCAGAAGGAGCAGCAGGTGACAGAGGATGAGGTGGTTGGAGAGCATCACTGACTCAATGGACATGAGTTTAACCAAGCTCTGGGAGAGAGTGAAGGACAGGGAAGACGCCTGGTGTGCTTCAGTCCATGGGGTCACAAAGAGTTGGCCATGACTGAGTGACTGGACAACCATTGAATAATAGGTAAATGAAGAGAACTGTACCAGCTACCAAAATTGGCCATTGATGTAGTCAGATAACACTTAGTGATGGGACTTGAGTAGAAATTACAGATGCATTGAATTGATAGGGAGCCAAATCTCTGTCCATAAGTGGCAAGACCATGGTCACTGGTATAGGGTTCAGGAGTGAATTTCTAATTTCAAAGCTAGCAGGGAGGAGTGACAGGAAAAGGGGCTGGCAAGACTCTTGCTGGGTCCGTGCCATCATAAGACACTGGATTCTGGGTATGGTTGGAGACAGAGAGTCTAGCAATCAACACAACGACCCCTGAATACCAAACTTGAGCAGAATAAATGAAATGTGGATTGAGAGATGTGTTTTATTTCAGCATGTATTGAGGATGAAGGGTAGGCTATCCTCTTGATGGAAAAATCAGTGAACCAAACTGGGAAAGACAGCGACTGTGGAGCCAGTGAAATGCTGACAAGGTGCCAAGTGTATCTGGACACTCTGTAGAACATTATGCCAATGGTATTCCTATTCCTGTTGGGAACAGAAGTATTTTTAAATGTTAGAAAAGAATATTAAATTCAGTTTGAAATTTTAAGAGGGAGAAAGAACTCAAAGCAGACTGAACCAATATTTTTAAAAATTATCTATGAATCATCCTTTAGAGCTAACATGGCAAACTACACTTCCACTGATGAATCCATATATTGTCCTAACAATCTCTTGTTAACCATGACTATATACATCCCTACCCAAAATAGCTTGCCAAGCTTATGTAAAGGGAAAGCCAAGACTCCTCAGTTAGCATTCAGTCATAGCTAGGCTGTGATTGCAGCCTCTTTTCTTATTTCATTCTGTGCTCTGGCTCCCCAACTCCATTCTCCATTTCCTGAACAAATTTCACAACTTCACAACTTTGCTTCATTCAACTGTTCCTTTAACCAAAATTATGCAACTTAAATAGCAACAGCCTTCCATGATTGCCAATCAAAAATAACTTCTTTTTCTTCTGTGTACTTTGGTTTGTTCACTTAATTCTGCCTTCCATTTACTTTGTCCCTCTTTTTCTTCATTCATTTGAGGCTTTGACCAAGCCAACCAGAAACTGAGCTTTTTTATGAAGAGATTGTTTTTTCATTGTTATAATCCCCAGTGTCTAGTACAGAGTTTTGCAGGTGGCAAGGACTCACATTTTAAATTAAATAACCATCTGTCTGGTATGAATGCAAAATGTATATTCTAATTATATTTATTGTTTAAGAAAAGGCACCGATCTCTTATTTTATAATGAAGAAAAACATTAATACTTTATTCTCTAATGAATTACCTTCTTGTTCCTTAATGAAATGCCTCTTTTGGATTAATCCTCAATCTGTGTTTTCATCATAACACATTAATTATAATTTTAAAATTATGCTTTGATAATACTGCATTCAGTCAAACTCTCCTATTCCAAGTGTAGCAGTCCATTCTAATTTTTGAATACATGGCAGGCAAAGTGTGTAGACCCCAAATTAAGCTACTAAAAGTCATTAGAGTAATCCATTGCTTTTTTTCTGACGAAAGTTTCACTTTCCCCTCTATTTCTCATGTAACCTAGATTTAAAAGGGAACATTCTCTATTCCATGCTTAAAGTCCACTTTAGGCGTTTTTGGTTTCATTATCTTTGATTTCCTTAACACTCTGAGCAAGGCCAACTCTTAGGACATGGAAAAGAGCATTTTAAGTTTAACCAAAGCTCTGTCTCTAGTCAGCAGAGGTTCCAAATTAATGAGCTCTGAAAAGCTCCAAGTCTAGTCCCTGCTGGACTGTGCTGTGGGGCCAGGAGAGGGCAGAGACACCAATTGAATAATAGAGTGTCTCAGTGACAATGGAACTTATTCACCCCAGGGATAAAAAAGCACCATTAAAAGCAAATAACATCTAATTAGAATCTTCTCTTCATTCAGGTTTCTTCTGAAGATGAATTTTCTTTCATTTTATTATAGATTATAGATCCATCATCTGAATTCAAATTGCAATTGCTTTGTAAGATTGAAATGAGATAGATCACTCAGGCCCCCCCATTCACTGACATCTGCACAAAAGAGTGATTAGAGAATACCCAAGCAGAGCACTGGAAAAAACGGTCACACAATCATTTTATTTATGTTTGTAAAATGTATTTTCTCCAGAGAATTCTTCTCAACTTGGAGACAACAGCTCTTTCTAGGAGGTCTTTCTTATTCATATGTTCCAGCTGGGTTGAGCAAAATCTTGAGAAAAAGTTAACTAAGTTACCCTTCTCAGGTTGATAGGTTATGCCAGAATGGCTCAGGGAGAGAAAAGTAAGAAAAGATATTCTGCTTATTTGTTTATCCCAGAGTAGAAACTAGGAAAAGTAAACAGCTGCTTAAATTTTTTTAAGTACCAAATCTATCAGCTTTCCATGGGGCTACAAAGAGACACAACTGAGTGAGCATGCGTGGGCGCGCGCGCGCGCACACACACACACACACACACACACACACACGTCACTATACATACAGCTCCCAGTCAAGAATTATTTGAATATTTCCCCGGAAAAATGCTAATATGCAGCACAATGCTTTTAAAGTATCTATTTGAAAGATACTTAATGATTTAGAGATTGATGTTAAGTGTTCACAGTGTATCAGGCAATTTACCTTTTCTGTGGGGTGAGGAAGTGGACCCTGTTGCAAGGCTTGCAGGATCTTAGTTCCTCCACCAGGGATTAAAACCGGGCCATGACCAGGAAAATGCATTGTCACTGGTCCTAACCACTGGACTGCCAGGGAACTCCCAAGACAATTAAACGAACTATATTTTAAAATTTAATCAGAAATGGTAATCCTGGAAGTGAAGTGAAGTCACTCAGTCGTGTCCGACTCTTTGTGACTGCGTGGACTGTAGCCCGCTCAGGCTCCTCTGTCCATTGGGATTCTCCAGGCAAGAATACTGGAGTGGGTTGCCATTTCCTTCTCCAGGGGATCTTCCCAACCCAGGGATCGAATCTGGGTCTCCTGCATTGCAGGCAGATGCTTTATCCTCTGAGCCACCAGGGAAGCCTGGAAGATAGGTATTAATAGCCTCTATTTTAAAGAGGATGGAGGTGAGCCTAAAGAAGTGAAGCAATTTTGCTAAGTTCTCAGTGGAAACTGGGTTCACTCACAGGCTGCCCTTTCCTTACACTATACCATATTGCCTTTCTAGAAAAAATAGTCCTCACAATTGCTGAATTATTTCATACTGCCTTCTTTATGAGAATACAAAATTATATCAGAGCAAGTCTTGTCAGACTCAACCATTATATGGAGAAGAATTCAATATGTACAAAAATTCTGAGAATGGACAACTATAAGTAAATTTCCCATTTATATTTCCTCAGTACAGTTCAGTCGCTCAGTCATGTCCAACTCTTTGCAATCCCATGGACTGTAGCACGCCAGGCTTCCCTTCCATCACCAACTCCCAGAGCTTACTCAAACTCATGTTCATCGACTCAGTGATGCCATCCAATCATCTCATCCTCTGTTGTCCCCTTCTCCTCCTCCTGCTTTCAATCTTTCCCAGCATCAGGGTCTTTTCAAATGAGTCAGTTCTTCGCATCAGGTAGCCAAAGTTTTGGAGTTTCAGCTTCAGCATCAGTCCTTCCAATGAATATTCAGGACTGATTTCCTTTAGGATTGACTGGTTGGATCTCCTTGAAGTTCAAGGAATTCTCAAAAGTCTTCTCCAACATGACAGCTGGAAAGCATCAATTCTTTGGCGCTCAGCTTTCTTTATAGTCCAACTCTTACACCCATACATGACTACTGGAAAAACCATAGCTTTGACTAGATGGACTTTTAGGAAAGTAATGTCTCTGCTTTTGAATATGCTATCTAGGTTGGTCATAGCTTTTATTCCAAGGAGCAAGTGTCTTTTAATTTTATGGCTGCAATCACCATCTTCAGTGATTTTGGAACCCAGAAAAATAAAGTCTCTCACTGTTTCCATTATTTCCCCATCTATTTGCCATGAAGTGATGGGACCAGATGCCATGATCTTAGTTTTCTCAATGTTGAGTTTTAAGGCAACTTTTTCACTCTCCTCTTTCACTTTCAGCAAGAGGCTTTTTAGTTCTTCACTTTCTGCCATAAGGGTGGTGTCATCTGCATATCTGAGGTTATTGATATTTCTCCCGGCAATCTTGATTCCAGCTTGTGCTTCTTCCAGCCCAGCGTTTCTCATGATGTACTCTGCATAGAAGTTAAATAAGCAGGGTGACAGTATAGAGCCTTGACGTACTCCTTTTCCTATTTGGAACCAGTCTGTTGTTCCATGTCCAGTTCTAACTGTTGCTTCCTGACCTGCATACAGATTTCTCAAGAGGCAGGTCAGGTGGTCTGGTATTCCCATCTTTCTCAGAATCTTCCACAGTTTCTTGTAATCCACACAGTCAAAGGCTTTGGCATAGTCAATAAAGCAGAAATAGCTGTTTTTCTGGAACTCTCTTGCTTTTTCCATGATCCAGCGGATGTTGGCAATTTGATCTCTGGTTCCTCTGCCTTTTCTAAATCCAGCTTGAACATCAGGAACTTCACGGTTCATGTCCTATTGGAGCCTGGTTTGGAGAATTTTGATTCCTAGTAGGTAATTTTTTAAAAAATGTAATTATACTTAATATAATTTTGATGTTCATTTTGAACCAATCCCTTGGCATCCTGTTTGATTAAAAAGAAAATGAAAAGGCAAATCCAATTAAGTACTTGTTTGTTAAAATTGTTGGCTTCTGAGATAGCACTCTCTTCCTTCCTCACTGGCATTCTTACTCTCACTAACTCCTCCTTATCTCCCTCATACTTTAACAAACAGCCTTAAACCTCTAACTTCTGTATTTACCCTCACTCCCTTGGCTAGTAAATTCATACTTAGTAAAAGATCAGTCTGAATAGTCCCAAATCATCATTTCCACTCAAAAACTCTCCCCCTAATCTTGAGACTCATAACCTGACTGCCTTTCAAGATTTCTGTTTATGTGTAGACACCTCAAATGTAAGATGTCAATAGACACATTTCTCATCCCCACCCCCCCCGCCCCATGAAAGTGTTTATCAGTTTTTTCTAGTAAAGGACAATGCCATCCCTCTAGTTTTTCTGCACTCTTAATTGCTTTCTTTCTTTAATATTTTACATCCCGTCTTTGAATAAATCAACATTACTATCAAAATATGCCCAGAATTTGATGAGCTTTCCTGAACTAACTCATCATTTATGATACAGACTTTTTCAGTAGCCTTCTAGCTGGTCTCCCTGCTTCTTCTGTTCTTGCATTTTCCAGTTTATTCTCACAAAGAAGCCAACATAGATCTTTAGAAACACAAAAATTTATTTTTTACATTTTTCTCTATTCTAGCCCCTCAAAGCAGCCAACATAGATCTTTAGAAACACAAAAATTTATTTTTTACATTTTTCTCTGTTCTAGCCCCTCAAATGGCTCTGCACTTCACTCACGCAATACCTTTCAATTGGCCCACAAGGCTTTGTGTGTCCTGATTCCCTCTGGACAGTCTCTGGACTTTATCTACATTCTCCCCTGACCATTCCAAGTGCAGGTTTATCTTAGTTTCTTCAATTTACTGTTCCCTCAGATCTCTACATAACGCGTTCCTTCAAAATATCTGCTGAAATGTGCCCTTGTCTTTGAAGCTGCTCCTGACAGCTGTGTAAGACTATTCCTCTCTGGGTACAGCACTCCCTACCCCCTCGCACAGCATCATTTTTTACCCTTCACAGTGTTCACAACTGACATGTTATACATTTATTTGTACATAGAATGGATATCCCAACCATAAGGTAATTTGAGGGCAGGGTTTCTTTTTTCTATTTTTCAATATTCTTTTTCCAGCTCTTGGAACAGCTCCTGTCACAAACAAAGTGCTTAGTAAAGGTGTGTGTGTGTGCATGCTGTTACTCCAGTCATGTCTGATTTGTGCAACTCTATGGCCTTGAGCCTGCCGAGCTTTTCTGTCCATGGGATTCTCCAGGCAAGAATGCTGGAGTGGGTTGCCATGCCCTTCTCCAGGGTATCTTGCCAATCCAGGGATCGAACCTGTGTCTCTTAGGTCTCCGGCATTGGCAGGCGGATTCTTTACCACTAGCACCACCTGGAGAGTCCAGTAAATACTTACAGGATGAACAAATGAAGCACAACCAGTAAGGTAAACAGGCAATCAGAATGTCTTAAAGTCTTCATTGGGAGTGGCAAGGATCCTTGCATGGTCAAAAAATGTAAACAATATAGAATATTTGGGACACAAGAGGAACAATGTGGCAAAAGAAAAGCTTAAAAGCAAAAGCAGAATATTTTACATGGCTTTGCTTTAGAATGATAACTTCAAATCTAGGATCTCAGAAAAAAAAATCATAAGCAAAATAACTTAGTTCATCAGTTAATAACTGTTATGCAAAATTAACAACATAATGAAATCTTTCAGTCCACTGGGAGTTATAGCCTAACAGAAACCACTTTGGTTTCATAGGTCTTTAAAAGATTTAGCTGATGCTCATTCCAAGGGACCCTTAACAGATAACACATAGATAAACAGAAATAGTCCAAAAGTTTCTCATTAGAAATACAACTGGGAGCATTTTTATATAACTCTAACAATTTTGAGCAAAGCCTGGGTACCAAATCAAATTTTGTCTTTAATAAGCTTTGAAATTCTGGATGGAGTGGCATGCAACTCCTTGAAGCCATATTTCCTGTTTATAAAACAAGAATAGATAGCAATTCCTGTATCACATGGTTGTTAGGAGGATCAAATAAGAAACATCTATTAACACAGTATGGAACAGGGAGTGAAGTCATCAGGATTCCAGGATTTTAGCCCTTGGTCTCCAGGTAGCCTTAGAGAAGACAGTTGACTTTATGGATTTCAGCTCCAATATCTACAAATATAAATATCCAGGGTCTTTAAATTCTAAGATATGCAACATCCTTTGAAAACTGTAAAGTAAACATGTGAATATTTGGTGCTAAAACAAACAGCAAAAATGATAGCTACAAAAATGATACTTATATTCTCTATATACAAAAACAATTTCCTCAGTGCTAAACTGACCCCACCTCACACCCACACCCTCTGCTCCAGAGTTATCTACAGCAATCAAGGTGTGCCAGACACTCACACACCCACCAAACTCAGAAAAATAGCTACTATAAACATTAAGATGGCAAAGCCGTAAACCCAGTTCATGATTACTAAACTAGTCTATGTGTGCAGCCCAGCACTGCTGCAAGTGGATTGCTTTTTTTTTTTTTTTTTCAGAAAATTATGATGCCAGCAATGGACAATGGCAGCTTCTTAAAAATGTCATAATTAAATAATAGTTGTAAATACAGGAAATCAAAGATTTGTATTTAATAGTAAGCAAATTTGTTTGTGACTCAGTTTCCTTATTTGAACTACAATAAAAGATAATTTGCAATGTCTTAAAGAAAGATTGTTAGGAGACACAAACTTCAAAATGAACTCTGTGTTTTGAAGAACAATGGTGTAAATGACCTTTTCTCTCAGTCTATCAACTGTAAATCTCTTTGAAATGTCTCTAGTAAAGTGATAATTGAAGCTCACTACTACTAGGTTATTGCGTGATCCTGAAGAACTACTAGTAAAAAACAAAAATAGCTTATAATCATCAGTGTTGGCACAATGTACATTTTATCCTTCTCCAATTGATAAAAATGTGGCTCTCTCATGCAAACAAAGAACCTTTCAGATGTACCTCCAACTTTTCATCTTAGGAATGGTTTTCTTGAGGTACACCAATGTGAACAATGGAACAACAAGCACTCAGGAGCTAATCTTTATGGCTTGCCTATTTATCTTATTGAAATGATCAGAGAAGATGCTAATTTTGAAAGTACAATGAATTCCACATTATATAGTAAAGTCTAGATACTAATGTCTATTAAATTGGCAGTGATAACTATGGTTTCTAGCGTCCCCCGCTGTGAGGTTTTACAAAGGGCTGGGAAGTAACAGAAATCTCCCTTCTTATCTCACCGGCATCTGTGAAATTTCAAGACTATTAAATTCTGGCAAATAATTAGTTCTGCAATATGAATATAGCCTTTAATAGGGCAAACAATCTGTAACGATGACCCCCTGAAAGAGAATAAAGTCGTTGTGAATTATCTGAGTTGTTTTAGATCATCTGAGCTATGACATTTCTTTCTTTCAGAGTGACATATTCCAAAGGAACTTGCTTTTTGTGTGTGTGTTGGCGGGGGGTGGGTGGGGATAGTATGAATCTCCTCTAATGGAGACAAAAACATCACAACCTTTTGAAAACACCCAGAATGAAATCATATAGATTTGATGTTTTGTTTTTTGTTTTATCTGTTGTTTCCTGTTCAAGAATGTGAATCTTCTTTTATTAGCGGTCATGTTTATTAAGTGGCACTGCAACTTGCCTTTCCCACCAGGCAGTCCTTTGCTCTCCTCTTCTTCTCCCACCTCCCCCCTCCTCCCATGACTTTCACCACTCTCTCCTGTGTTAATTTGCACACCTCACCTGCTCCCCTGTAATTGACCGTTGCTCTGTGTGTGGTATTCGGAGGGGCAGGGAGAGAATAAGGAGAGGAATGTGTGGGTCAGCTTCCTTTGCCTGATACACAGCCACTGAGCGAGGTTCCTGCCCTCTCCTTGGATCTAGTGAAATGCTATGAAGTATTATTACTTCATAGCACTTTGAATGTCATCCAAAGAACCCAAAGTGCTTTATAAATATGATTCCCTTGACACCGAGTGCCACGCATTTCTCTTTCGGGGGAGCAGTCCCCCTCCCAGGGGCCCGCCTCTGAGGACATTCGGTGCTAGACCCTTTGACTCTCACATCTGGGAATGTGAACTGAGAAATTGCTACCACTCAGGCTCTGGAAGTATCCTGGACTCCGAAGGTCTGCGTGATTAAGCGGGTGAGCAGCAGACAACACCACCACCACCCTCCCCAGGCATTTCCCCTGATTAGCCTGAAATCCAGCCCCTGTTCTTAATGTGACTATTTTGGTCTGTGGGTTCATATTAGGTTCACAGATGAAAATGAACAAAACCAAGGTCCAAAATTCCAGTTGGAACCAGGAAGACATTGAATTTCAATTTTATAATTGTCTTTTGTTTTTGTGATTACTAATACGGGTTACCTGGGAATTTAATCAAGATTAAAGTATCTTAAATGAATGTTGCATAAAATTCTTAAAGTTAAGATTAACTTCCACTAACTAATATAGCGTTTTCAATCTTGTGATTTTGCCAGGAAAAATATCTTAGAGCAATAAAAAAGTTTATAACATCAATTTGCTAGCTGATATGTGGAACGTCACCTTTGAAATTCCCAAACTATTACTTGTGACATTTATCCTTTATCAGAAATGGTCACTTATATGTATCTTAGACAAATATCACGTACTGAATATTTCCATTTATATCCTAAATCCAAATGCAGAGTCTACACCCTTAACCAATCACCCTTGATACTATTTATGACATTTAGGGATATTTGAAGAACATGGAGTTAGACTATCTTTTGGAAAACCAGAGAGGGACAAGTTATGAATGAATGATGGCTCATATTTTGACTAATTAGATTTTAATTTTTATTTTCTCATCTACTTAAAGAAAATCATTAATCAGTGTGGAGGAAGAGAAAAAAAAAGACATTTCAAAGTAAAGTATAGTGACATGACATTACAGCTACTCTTTACGGTGTGGCAAAGCCTAAGAGTAAAAGAAAGAGAAAAAATTGTTCTTTAATGTATTAGGGATTTATAAAGTCTCATTGCATTATTGCACAGTCACTGGAACTTTTGAAAATGAACGTGGTCATTAACCATCTGGTTTACTACGACGTTAACTTAAAAAAAGTGTCTCAAAAATGCCCAAACTGGCTGCAACTCCCAATGCTGGTTTATTGCTCCATGGGCACTAGCATGTCTAAACTCCAGGGAACGTGGTCCTTACACGGCAGTGCAGCACGGCAAACACCTGGAATATATTCTCCAGAGTGAAAACAGCAGGGAACTGACCAGAAATAACCTCTCTCATATTATTGCTTCAATTAGACCAAAACAACTTTCCCTTTGAAAACTTAATAATAAACACTGCAGGTCATTCACTTGTTTTGAGCCCCTTTGGGAGAGAGGAGCAGATGCATCCCCTTAGCCAGCCCCCTTGCTGTCATAGAGACAAGAGGCATAAATCAGGACAGATATTGATTTTAATTGGAACCAACAGCACCTACATGCCAAATTAATTTTCACATCTTCCTACAAAAAAGTTTTTTTTAAACGTTCATTTTTGGTTCTAAGAGGTTGCTTAGATAGAGTGATACAGTGAATGCATCTGTAAGTTGAATACTGAAGCAAACTTAAGTACTTCTAAAAAGTTTTATTGTGAAAGAAGAGCCTAGATGAAAACATGCTTAATACATTAGATTCTTTATATTGATGTTTATGACCAGTGAATGGGTATTTTTCTTAATAGCTTTCACTGGAGTCTCAAAAGATGCCACAGACACAGTGAGAACAAGCAGCAAGGAGAAACTTTTATACACCTAGATGGTTTGCATCGTTATTTTTCTTCCCATAATTAAAATTGTCAAGTGAAATTATTTCCACACAAAATAAAGGTGACCTTCAAACATGCTTTCTTTTACCCTCACTAGATCTCATCATCCTCTAAACATAAAGGTAATGCCATTATCTTTAAAAAATAAAATAAAATAAAATTTCCCCTCAGTTCTATCTTTCCCAGAGATATATTCATTCCACACAGGCTGGGAGGTGCAATATGTTCTATACTTATTCTACTGATAAACATATTTTGCAGCTTGCTGATAGCACCCCAAAATGGTCCTCAAACTTTCCCAGGCTCCACATTATATATTCTGCATCAGTAGGTCTAGGGTAGGGCCCAGGAATCTGCATTTATAACCAGCACTCCAGGTCATTCAGATCCAAGTTTTGGAGAGCACTGACATGGCAGCTTTGAGCTTAGATAATAATGTCACTTGAAGAGATGGAGACTAAAGTGTTCAATGTCCGCTCATTCATTCCCATAGTGGCAAAATAAACAAGCTGGTAAAACTGTAATCATAGATCTCAAAAGACAGCATTTATATGTGAGTTAGCTTATTTGTTTCAGCTCTCCAACTAATATTTATTGAGAGCCATTGTTTGAGTAGTCATGTGCTGGGTATCAAGGGATAAAATTCTCAACGAGAAAGAGAAGACTTTATTGTAATTTCAAGTTACTGAAATGGGTCTATAGTTGATATAGATCCATCTCAGTGTGTGTGCTCTTATATACATCTTTTTATCTGAGAAAAGAGGAGAAAATAAGAATAAAGTGAATTATTTTGCAGAAAAAAACACAAAGACTATCAATCTTACCTCCTTATTTACCTTAAAAATCCATATTTTCAGTGTTTGCTCTAACATATGTATTTTCCATCACATCTGCAGACAAAAGATTGTTTTAGTAGAAAGTGATATATCCTTACAATGTCATTGAAGTTATGTTTTTGTGTTTAATGATAGAAAATATGCTGAATTATAAATTTAAAAAAAATTTCAAATTATTTTCTATGTATGATAATATATTTTTGTGATAATAAGAATCTATTGCATGCTAGATATGTATCTAGTGAGATTACAGATTACTTTTACTCTTTTTTCTTTTGCTTGGTCATATTTTCTAAATTTGTTGCAGCAACCACATATTATTTTTTTTAACATGTTACTTTAATACTAGGTTTAAAAAAAGCACTTTCTAGTTGACTATTACATAACAACTGGGAACTTGTGAAATAGCAAGGATGCCAGAAAATAAGACCAGATACAGAATATTCTAGAAGAGAATTTCTTGGGCCATTTTATATTCCTCCTTTCTTCTGCACTGCCAGCCTTCATGAAGGGAGTTTCAAGACAAGACTGTAATTTAGAGTTAAAAGAGATGATATAAATTAAAAGTTAAAAGATATGGCTGAGGCTGAGGCAAATCCTAGATAAAAACCTGGACTAGCCCATCTCCACCAAGACTTCAGGGAAATGAACAAAATCTTACTTGAAAACTATAGGCAAAATGAGTAGTAAGTAACTGTCCCTGGCTTGGAGGCAGAAAACACCCACCTTACCTATTTTATATTTGTAAATTGGGAACATTGGTAGTCATTTACAAATATGTGGAAATTTTCAGAGAAAGTTAAAGAATAGTTTGACAAATTCTTCTCAGGTTTTAGTTTATTTCTGCTCTTTAAACATTTGAAGTAACTAATCATCAAGAACATACTATAGAATTAAGAAAATATGAAAAAGACATAAAAAAGAAGAGAAGCAAGATAAAAAGCAAATAGAAGTGATACTAAACACAAGGGTCTTAATATTAGCTGGCCTGCATAAAGACAAAGGGAAAAGATTAATGACAATAACAACAAAACAATAACCACACTTTACTGAATATCTGTGAAGTGCTAGACACTGCTGCACAATATATAAATCATCTCCGATCTTAACACAATTCTGCAAGAAAGGTAATAATAACCACATATACATGCGAGGAAACAGAATTCAGAAAGATTTAGTGAATTGCTCAAGGCTAGTTCATATCATATAAGTAGTAGAAGACTCTTGAGAGTCCCTTGGATTGCAAGGAGATCCAACCAGTCAGTCCTAAAGGAAATCAAATATGAATATTCATTGGAAGGACTGATGCTGAAGCTGAAGCTCCAATACTTTGGCCACCTGATGCGAAGAGTAGACTCATTGGAAAAGTCCCTGATGCTGGGAAAGATTGAAGGCGGGAGGAGAAGGGACGCCAGAGGATGAGATGGTTGGATGGCATCACCGACTCAATGGATGTGAGTTGGAACAAGCTCCGGGAGTTGGTGATGGACAGGGAGGCCTGGCGTGCTGCAGTCCTTGGAGTGGAAAAGAGTGGAGTGACCGAAGAACAACAACAACAAACTGGTAGAACAATTGTATATTATGCCATGTTTAAAAACATGGGTGAACAACTCCATATGATGCCATTCTGAAATGTTTTGAACACTAATGTGTATCATTAATGTATATTTATTCTTCTATTCCTTCTGGAGAAGGAAATGGCAACCTACTCCAGTACTTTTGCCTGGAAAATCCCATGGACGGAGGAGCCTGATAGGCTATAGTCCATGGGATCACAAAGAGTCGGACACGACTGAGTGACTTCACTTCATTCTTCTATTCAGCCTATCATTGGGCAAACCAGTGGAAAACCAAAGGGCAAAACTCCCTGCCCTCATGGCCTTTCGAATTGAAAGAATATTGAAGAGTAAATTATGTAGTATGGTGGATGATGGTCAATTCCATGAAGGCGCATAAGGCAGGAAAGAAGCCTTCGTAATGTTGATGGGGGCACTGAGCACCTCCTGGAGGCCTTTACCTTACTAAAATGGAGATACCTCTTAAGGGCACTTTTTGAGAGGTATAGACAGTACAGTACCTTGATTATTTTCACAGCAAGCTACATACACAGTCTTACTTGGAAGGAGCCAGAACTAGGCAAAGCTGTTTTTTTTTTTTTAAATCATAAAAATACACTGTGTGTGATCTGATACTTCTTTCCATATTATAGTCTTAAGAGCAGGATCTCTTCAGGAGGAATTCACAGTTCTTTTCACCTGTTTCTTTTGTATTCCTCTTTCTCTCACTTCACTGGTTTTAAGTTGGTTTGGGGAGTTTGGCAAGATTTGTTTTTGTCAAAGCTTCCTTGTTCTCTAAGCAGGTTTTCTCAAACTTGGGTTTAAAGGACCCCCTGGAGAAGCACTACGAGACAAACACTAATTAGCGTAACAATTTATTAAGGGAGATCTTTGATCTTTTCTCACCTACCCAGTTGCCTAGCTCTGCTTTGTCTCCACAATTATAAAATGTGTTTACATAACTAATTAACACAACAGATTGAGTTTTACTGGGTACATGATAATAAGTTGTTCAAATGGTTTGATCTCATGATAAAGGAGGAAGTGTTGGGAATTAGCACTTCCTAAGAGACCCAAATGGGAGTAACCATTGTGAGTTCCCATAAAATAAAAGTTCTTAATGTTCCCAAATGGGACATTCTATTATAGTAAGCTTCAGCATTTCAAGTCTCACTACTGAAGGTTTTATAAGAAAAATATGTAAATACAGCAAATTCTAAGCTATTTTCAGAGATGGAATGAGCTTTTAAAAATATTATGTTTATTTTCCCCTTGTAAATTTTCCTATTAGTAACTTAAACTAATTTTAGATAAAGTATTTTGGGAGAAGAAAGTTTGAGCTTTTTGCTTTGTTAAGCTCACATCTAAGAGACGATGAGTTCATAGTTGTAAATAAACCCAATTGTGTAGATTATGAAGTTTAAAATAAGTCTTTTGTTATGAAATATAACACTAATATTATTCACAGTCATGTTTACTTGTAATTTTAAATAATTAGAATCTTCCTGCTTCATTGGTCACTTAACACCTTCTACAGTATAAACTCTAAAAACACTTTTTCTTGGAGGGAAGAATCTCATATTTCCAAGGGTAAGTCAAAGTCTACATCAAAAGATTTGATGCTGAGTCAAAACTTCAAAAATCTTTTCCTTTCCCAAGAGCAGGTGAGGTACACACAGTTTTGCCCATCCTTGATTTCTGAATTTAAAAATTCAGTTCATTCTTCTGAGAGGTGATTGTTTATGCACACTTGGAAAAATTCAACTTTCTGTGGAGAAAGATAGAGACTTATGATTACAAAACAGTTTGACAACTTAAGTGCAAATGAATCAGAAACATGTGGATTAAATTTCCCTTGAAACACACATGATTTTTAAAAATTAGGAGGAAAGGGGCTTGGCAACAAGCATTTTAGTTTTTGCCAAACCCGAAGCATTTGAAAAATAATCCAGATTGTGGCTGGCCCTCTCCTTCACAGTCAGTTCTCAGTACCTGAAGTTTCATATCACCAATGCAGCAAACACATATAGAAATACTTTAATTTTTACTTCCATATTATTTTAGGATCAATAGAAATCAAAGTGGTTGTGAACAAATTGGGAGTGAGGAAAGAGTCCTCATTAGAGAATTGGCACACGTTCTCAAGATAAATGGCAGCAAGCTTATTTTAAAGAATGCTGGCATATGAATATCTCACACACTGGGAGAAGCAAATGCATTCAGAGAAAAGGATCGTATATTTATATTTTAGGATAGTCAAGAAAGTGAAGGTCCTGCAGATCACTAGGAAACCTAGAAGAGGGCATACCTTTAATCTATCATGCTGTTTTAATACTATGATCAATGCTACTGAATGAAAAACACACTCAGGAATTCAAAGTCTCATCTATATTTACAGGAGACAGAACTATCATAATACTAAGCATTTTCTCTCATAATTAGAAAGTATTTTTCCCCTTACAGCCTTACAGGGTAATCCAGATAGTACAAATAGTCCTGTTTACAGACATGGAAAATTTATTCTTAAATGTCCTACCTGCATAAGGTTTTAGATTCTCATGTAGTAACTAAAAATCTGTTGACTACATAAACAGGAAAAAGAAAAGAAGGGGAAAAGGAAGGAGGGAAGAAAAGAAAGAGAGAAAGGGGAAATGTAGCAAAAACAAGAAAGGAAAAAAGACTGAATTTTTGGATTTCCTTTAAAGGCAGCTTTTGGAGAATTAGAATAAAAAAAACTAAATGTCCTTAGGGTATTCAGGAACCAAACTGCAATGTTAGCAAAGCTAGCAGTGACAGCAGAAATAAAACCATTACTATCCATGAGTGCTAACCCCGTTCCAGACACTGTGGTAGGTGCTTCACATGCAATATCTGTTTTCATGTCAACACAAACTCTCAGGACAAGGAATTATAAGCTAATGAACTCACCTAAGGCTTCAGGACTGGGTTCAGAGTCAAGTCCTTTTCAGTCTAGAGCCCAAGCACTCACGTACTTCATCTCCTCCCCTAAGATGCTCCATGGCAAGGCTCCCTCCAAACAAGACTCATTTGTTAGTTCCAACCCTTCATTATCAATTAGGACACTACTATCTAATCCAGTTACTGAGGTCAGCAGTGTGTCCTTCCTCAGAGTCCAGTAGGATCCCTGAAGTGAATCTTATCACACAAAGGTCAGCTGCTGAACATTTTAAACAGAAGACCATTTTCAAATTTAACACACTCATTTCTAATTATTTATTCAAAATCTGTTCTAATTTTATAAACAGTTGTCTTTTAGGATGCACAAATTAAGTAAGTAGAAAACATTGTGTTAGTATGTAATAGTACTTCTTTACAGAGACCTTGAGATTTTTAAAGTCATATACATTTTAAAAAATGAATTTGCTCAGAAATCTCAAAAGGTATATAATTTTCTTATACTATAGTGACATATATTATTAATTTCCAATTGGATGATAAAAGAGAATGTAAAATAGAATCTCAGATATTTAGCCTATTTGATCAAGTCAGTAACTTTCAAATGCTGTTAGTAACATCCACCTTCTTCATAGATTGATCTATATTAATAAATAATTATTAAGTCCAGCTTTTTTGGATTCAATTATTTGCTATTCTAACTCCCAAAACTATTCCAATTTCCATGTGCCCAATTTTTTAGTAAGTAATGGTATTATTTAGAAAAATAGACACATTTCTCTTGAAATAAATAATACTATAGATCTGAAAATTTTAAATAAAATGATCTTTGGGTCACATTCTTTGTCCTGGAATATGGGCATTTTTCACCCTGAAATATATAAAAGAGCCAAATTTGTTCATGGAAACTGCTCTTTACTGAAAAACTCTGTGAATAGAAAGCAATCATATAAACTCACTGGTTCAACATTTACTAGGTATCAGTATTTTCAAGACACTGTATTGAGCATTATAAATAAGATTTTATTCTGCCTTTAAGGAAACTGAAGCAGATGCAACAATGTCTCACAGCATGTATGATATAAGGATATATTCCCCAGAATAACAGAAGCATTCCTTTCCCAAAATGTCATCATGCTCTCACTAAAGTATGAAATGTTAGTGCAGCTCTTAACTACTTGAGTGTATTAACTACGTATGTGCATACCTGCTAAGTTGCTCCGGTCTTATCCGACTCCTTGTGACCCTACGGACTGTAGCTGTCAAGCTCCTCTGTCCATGGGGATTCTCCATCTAGTCTCAAATGTCCCATTTGCTGCTGCTTCTTACCTAAGAGTTGAACCTGTAAAATCTAGGTTTACACAGCAGAAAAGTCAGTAAAGTAAAATCGACGTCAGAGAAAGAATCAGAAAATACATTTGCTTAGATGCTAAAAATCACTTTGAAACATTTCCTATACTTTTGATTTAATGCATTTTATAAGTGTGTACTGCACGTCTCTGTTTTAGGCACCTGGGGATTAGAGATGAACAAGACCCAGTCACTATACAGCTCACATTCCAGAAGCACCTACAAAGTCTCCCGTTTTCCACCCTATTTGCTTTGGACTTTGCCACTGATGCAGAAGAGAGCTTGGGGTTCACCTGGAAACCCCTTTGTAATGTCACTTGCTTACATTATCAAGTGTAACATTCATGTAATAGTTTACTCAAAATTAAAACACTTGAAAATGAACTTTAAGATATTGAGTCGTCACTCGAGTGTTCTCTGAAGGTCCCGCAACAACTAAAGGTAGCTTGGGAAGGCACATTCTTCTTCCTCCTGCAACACGAAAGACACGCCCCTTCAGAGTTGCCACCTGTGGGGTGTGGGAGGACCAGCTCCCTTCTCCCACCAGCAGACGACAAGGCTCATTCTTTCTATAATGAAGAGACTGATGATGGAGTCACCTTCCCAACTGCTGACACGCTTATCTTTCTCAGTTTAGCAGTAACGGACATGACCTGCTCCCTACCAGCTGGGCCTTGTGTGAGGGGCCCGTCCATCACGCCGTTTCCCCACTCCATCTGTTCGCCCCTCCTCCAAATTTCAGCCCATATGCCTACCGGCAGCCACCAATATGACTGTCTGTCAGTAGCTCTGTAATGGGACCAATTTATAAGGTCACATAATCCTGACTCTTAAGGAGGAAAAAAAAAAAATCCATCCCAGTTACTGAGTCACCTCTGCCTCTGGTTCTCATGACTATGGGAGGTCATGTATGAAAAACCAAGAGGTAATTTAAAATTAATTTCGAACCGTCTGTTTTCCACCAAATTTCCTTTAAAAGACATTCCCTCTATTTTGCTTTATTTGTCAGTGATCGTAGCTAGAAGTTGCAAAATGAAAATATTGACCTTTAGGGAGGAAACTAAAAGGTGGAGAAACAGTTTAGCTTACTCTGTCAAGTAAGTGAACATCCTACTTCAGTTCTAGTAGTGTTTGTGGTTATCAGCACACCCTCTCTCTCACTTGTACAGGAAGCTTATGCACAGAATTTCCAAGGACCTGTCAGTAAGAATTCCATGTTTTTATGGCACAGCAGAATTTTCCCCAGGAACATTTTGTGCCTTCAGCTGACTAGCGCAAATTAAATTCTATGTCAGTTTTGCCCAGAGGCTAAGAGCACCTCATTACATTTTATTGAATTCAAATAATTGCAATCAAAATATTTGTAAGCACAATGCAACCAGTGAATCTGACTTTTATGATATAAGCTGTCATGGGCAATATATTACATTTCTTTTCTACAAAGCATGGCACCTTAGACCATGCAATTCCCTAGAGATTACACTCAACAACTGTTAATTAGTTCTGATATGTGGATGTTGCTGTGTTTAGCAGGAACAGATGAAGACCAAACACTAGATTGAATTAAAGACTTCCAGGACATCTAAACTTTGGGAATTAACAGTTTTTGCTTTTTCATCCTTGAGGGACTCATGCTGATTGGTTCAAAAGCCCCTACTCAGCTTGGTTGCAGTGTTCAGAGTTGATTTTCTGGCTACAGTGACTCCACCCTGAAACTATGCTGCCTCGCTCCATCACTATGTTACTCTTAACTAACAGGCACGTGGATGAAGGAGGCAGTCAGTGAAATGAATGCCAAACATTGCCATGCTTAAATGGGTTATATTTTTAACTTAGCAAATTGCTTGCACTTCATTTCTGTATTCTTGGCTCCTGGAACCACAATTTTCTACTGATAAAAATCATTGTTACCTGTTTACTAACTATGCTTAATTCTAGTTGGTATTGATTATGGGACTGTTCATAATCCTCTACAGCAAAAAATAAAATATTCAGTCTTATGTAGAATTGGGCAGCAGATGAAGTAGAAAAATTACATGTTCTTAATGTGCTGATCCTGTCTTTCTTAGGGTTTCTTTTTATAATTAAGGGACACATTAATCTGTATAAAACATAATAAAATCTAGAACTGATATCTTCAAAGTTGGGGTTCTTTTTAGTATCTCATGTATTTGATAATAACTAAATTTACTTTACCTAAAGCTAAATATTTTGTTTTCTATGTTAAAGGATTAAGCCCAGCATACAATTATTTCTCTTTTTTTTGACCATGAGTATTAATTACCAGGCTTTGAGATTTCATTTTAATTTGATAAAAATAACCTATTGTCCTCATATACGTCATTTCATTGGCCTATCCAGTTCATTATCTCTGCTCCTTCTTTTTAGCTTCCTCATATTTGGACTCTCCATCTTTATTGGTTTACTGTCCCCTTGTGTTGAATTTCCAGTAATGATGACCCTGTATAAGTCTACCTCTATTGTTTCACATATATATATTTTTTTTTATTGGCATTTGCAGAGCAGCTGACTGGGTTTGTTTTGTAGACTATAGCTAAAGAGAAAAAATGATCAGCCTGAAATAGATTTCAGGGAAAAATATATAGACTATTCTATCCATTGAGCTTCAAACATATTTAAATCTCATATTTTTGGTGAAAATGGGACTTCCTTAATTTATATTTTAAGATTACTCATCATTGCAGTGTAAAGAATCTAGGAGTGAAGTCTCTAGACAGAAACTGGTGATTCAAAAAGTATGAATTGCTTTGCACCTATATATATATATTATTTTCATACCTATATTATTGTCTCTAATTAATAGACTAGAAAAAATGGACAGAGTTGTAAAAAACTGACCTATAGTCTTTAGAGTCTAACATTGAATAACAGAAGTATCCAGATTGTTGTTGTCATTTAGCTTCTAGTCTGTGTCTGATTCTTTTGCCACCCAGTGGACTATAGTCCTCCAGGCTTCTCTGTCCATGGGATTTCCCAGGCAAGGATGCTGGAGTGGGTTGCCATTTCCTTCTCCAGGGGATCTTCCTGATCCAGGGATTGAAGCTGCATCTCCTATATCCGCAGGCAGACTCTTTAACGCTGAGTCACCAGGGCAGCCAAGTATTCAGATACATATAGGCAAAACTGTAGATTAAAATGGTATTCTATAACCATAAAAAGGGTTTGCTAGATTCATCATAACCTAGGAGACACATCAGCCTGCTTTCCTGAGACAAAGCATTGCTCAGGAAGGTATGTGTGAGAAAGAAAGGAAAGAAAGAAAAGAAAAATTTTTTAAAGCAGAATTCACTTAGGAGAGTGAAAGTTGTGAAAGCAGGGCACTGAGACTCTGAGCTGAGAACTAGGGTTAGAAAGATTAGCAGAGACTGGATAGGGAAGGTCCAGCTAAGCAGCCTGGAGTTTGTCCTTAGAGTAACATCTTCTTAAGAGGATTAACCTGATAGGGTCACATTCTAGGAAGAAGCCTCTAGCTGCAACAGAAGTGGAGGAGTGTGGGGAGAGAATAGAGGTGGGAAAACAAGTACAATAACACTGTTTTGGCAATGCTGAGGCTCCTGAAGCAGTGTGAATGGAGATGGGGGACCCATTGAAAGCTATTAGAAAGTTAGAATTATTAGGTCTTGGTGACTGACAGGATTTGGGTTGTTTAGAAGAAACAGGAGGCAGGAAAGGGTCCAAGATTGCTGATTTGAGTAGCTGAGATACTCTTCTAAGAGGAGCAGGAAAAAGAACAGGTTTAGGGGGAAACATGCTAAGTTTGTTTGGGATGTGTTGATTTGAAGTGTCTGTAGAATATGGATATAGAGAAACTCCATGTACAGCGGAAACTCTGAAAGAGGAGTCTAGGATCAGACTTGGATTTATAAGTTTCAGGGAGAGAGAAAATTGGAAGTCATAGCCATAGGTTACATTGTCCAGAGCTTGTTATCTACTTATTCTGAGCTAAAGCACAACTCAAAACACAGTTCCCAGAATGAATCAGAAGCCCTTTTGTCTACTTACATCTCAGGTACTAATCCTGAACTATCTAAGGGTCTTCCAGATTTGGAGGTGAACTGAAGCAAATGTCCTAATGTTCATTTCCCTTGTTTGATATTGAAGGCACCCTCTTGTGTACCTGTAGTTTCTGGAGCCACACTCCTATCACATCACTCATGCTTCTGGACAGCTGGAAAATGTCTTTGTGGTGGACTATGTCAGACAGGGGAAATTTTCCTAGCTGCGAAATTTGAACCAGGCCAACCTTCTCCATGAAGTCATCTCTGGAAGTTATTCTTCCAGGCATTCAGTCTAGAACATTTAAACACAGTTTAACAGTCATGTGCTTATTTGTTTAAGGCAAATAAATGTTTATGTTTTTTTTTTTTAATGTATGCATTTCCTTTCTCCTCCTCCAACAAATAGATTCTAAGACCCTAGATCTCAAGGATTACCAAATCCAGTTCATTATCTCTGCTCCTTCTTTTTAGCTTCCTCATATTTGGACTCTGCATCTTTACTGGTTTACTGTCCCCTTCCAGGCTTCCCAGGTGGCTCAGATGGTAAAGAATCCACCTGCAATGTGGGAGACCTGGGTTCAATCTCTGGGTTGGGAAGATCCCCTGGAGGAGGGTGTGGCACTCCACTGTTCTTGCCTGGAGAATCCCCATGGACAGAGAAGCCTGACCGGCTGGTTGCAAAGAGTCAGACCTGATTGAGCGACTAAGCACAGCACAGCACAGCACAGTACATCCCCTCTTCCATGCAACACCAACTTGAAGCACAAAGAATTTTAGAGGCTCCATTTTTCTACCTAGAGGTACCCATCAGATACAATTTAGGGTGTTCTCCTTACCAGTTGCTTCAGGACACAGTACTTCAAGACTGGCCTTTGGGCTGTCAAGCTTCTCCCACGGATGCTCTGATATTAACCACCTAATTTCTGCTGGTAAAAACCCGAGTAACACTTGCTTTTTTCACCACAGTTTGCTAGGCTAGAGATGCAACTTTTCCATTTCCAAGTTTCTGTCCAGTCCTCTAGTTCTGTTTTTGCCAATCTTGAGATTGGAGCTCTGGAATTGTCCTCCAGCCCAGTTGCTTTACAAAGTCTTGAAGTTTGGCTACTTGCAGATGAATTCAGTCCTCGGAGGACTTCTGGAATTTTTGTAGTTTTAGGAATCATGTGGCCAAGCATATAGTCAACACTCCTCTTATTCACCAATATTCATTCCTCCTCTACCCTGAGAGTTTTGGAATTTACTGCTCCCTCTCAAGACTAGTGATTGGAAGTGAGACTAGTTCAGATATTGGAATTCATTCATTTTCTTGATTCCTGTGTAAGGATAACTTGGAGCAGAGTCCACATGTCCTAACCCCCACCAATCTTCAACAGAAATGCAGTGTGAGAAGCAAACCTTTGTTGTTTCATTCGCTGAGATTTTTTAGCTTGCTAGCTGCCATAGTGTAAACTTGCTTATCCTGAATAATAAAATCACCTTCCTCTTTTTGCTATTCTTGGTCTGCCACTCCTATTATGTAAATTGGCTACTTATCACCTCCAGGGTGCTGATTACCAGTGCCTAGCTGACCAATCTTTTGCCTTGCTTCCTGGACTAAATCACCAGAGGATTTTACTTCGAGCAAAGAAGAGTTTTCTTGAAATAAGAGCTGCAACAATTGTAATTCTGTTTGGAAAAAGGAGATGGAAATTTTGTTCCTTGTCAATGCTTAAAAGTGGGATAATGGTACCACAAAGGAATCCATTGACAAAATGAAATGAAAACTTACTGAATGGGAAAAAAAAATTTTTTAAATGATATGACCAATAAGGGGTTCACATCCAAAATATATGACCAGCTCATACAACTCAACATCAGGGAAAAAAGCCCAATTAAAAAATGAGAAGGACACCTGGATAGAAAGTTTTCCAACAGGCACATTAAAAGACGCTCAGCATCTTTTATCAGGGAAATGAAAATCAAAATGGCAATGAGATATCACCTGATACATGCTAGAATGGCTATCATCAAAAAAACACACATAACAAATGATGGAGAGGATGTAGGGAAAAGGAAACCCTTGGTAAAAATGGAAATTGGTGCAGCCACTGTGGAAAACCTTCACAGTATGAAGGTTTCTCAAAAAACTAACAATAGAATTACCCTAAGACCCAGCAGTTCCACTACAGAGTGTATATTAAAAAAAAAATACGAATTCAAAAATATATGTGCATTCCAATATTCATAACAGAATTATTTATAATTGCCAAGGTAAGGAAGCAACCTGTGCTATCAACAGATAAATGGGTAAAGAAGATGTGGAATGGAATACTACTCCGCCACGAACAGAATGAAATGGTTGCCATAGGGGGTACTACTCCGCCATGAACAGAATGAAAATTTGCCATCTGCTGCAACATGGATGGACCTGCTAAACGAAATAAGTCAGGGAAAGACAAATAGAAACAGATAGTTATAGAGAATAAACTAGTGGTTACCACTGAGGAGAGAGGAGGAGGGAGGAGCAATAATATAAGGGTACGGGAGTTAAGGGTACAAAGTTTCATGTATAAAATAAACTACAAGGATATATTGTACAACACCACAAGGATATATTATACAAGAACTATGTCAATACTTTATAATAATTATAAGTAGACTATAACTTTTAAAAATTGTGAACCACTATATTGTATACCTGTAGCTTATACAATATTGTACATCAACCATACTTTGATTAAAAATAAATAAAATAATTACATTAAAAATAGAAATAATAAAAATTTTAAAGTGGGATCTAGACTTAATCAATACCATTGTGCTCAGTCACTCCGTTGTGTCAGACTCTTTTCGACCCCAGAACTAGCCCACAAGTCTCCTCTGTCCATGGAATCTTCCAGGCAAGAATACTGGAATGGGTTGCCATTCCCTCCTCCAGAGGATCTTCTTGAGCCAGGGATAAAACCTGTGGCTCCTGCATTGGCATGTGGATTCCTTAGCAACCAATCTGGAATGACTTGAGGCAGTTCTGCCTGAAAGCAACAGGATGGACTGAGGCTGATTACAAACTAAAACTGCGCTGTTTACCAATAACAAGCAACGTGCAGAATAGTGAATCTCTACCATAATGGCTCATCATTGTAAAAACAGTAAGCAAAAACTTTGCTAAACGTACTATGAAAAAAAAAAAAGTGCAATTTTAGTTAGATAGCTATTGTGGTGATGTCCCCTTTAATAAGATGAATGTTAAGTTGATATACCTAATTCAGTGTAACAAAAACTACAAAAGCATATTGGCATATATGGCTCAGGGAATCACATGATACCTCAGAGAGCTCACTTTGCCTTGGAACCACAGTGCCCTCTCCATCAAGAAGGCTTTAGGACTCTTGCTGAAGACGTTGGCACACCTGAATTAACAGGAAAAAAAGATGGATTGACCCATCTTCTAATGCCACTTCCCGGGAGGACAACAGTGGAAAATAGTTGTCTTAATTCTGGTCCAATCCGTAGATTAAATGCTTTCCTTCAGTGAAAGAAGATAGAACCACTTTAAAAAAAATCAGCTTTGTTGAGTTATAAATTATATTTTTTTAAATGTAAGGATTTTATTTATTTATTTTTTAATTTTACTTTACAATACTGTATTGGTTTTGCCATACATCAACAATGTAAGGATTTTAAAGTATGGTTCAAAGTAAAAGCTGTGTGACCACCACTCCCACTAAGGATAAGGAACAGTTCCACCAATCCAGAAGTTCCCCTCATATCACTTTGTAGTCATACCCTTCTACTTATAAATTTGACTTCTGTCATCACAGGCCTTCCCTGGGGGCTCAGTGATAAAGAATCCACCTGCTAATGCAAGAGACTCAGGACACGTGGGTTTGATCCCTGGGTCGGGAAGATCCCCTGGAGAAGGAAATGGCAACCCAGAAGTCTTCCTCATGTCACTTTGTGGTCAGTACTCCTCTACTTTTTTTTTCTTTTTAATTGTATTTATTTAATTTTGGCTGTGCTGGGTCTTCCTTGCTGCTCGGGTTTTTCTCTAGCTGTGGCCAGCAGGGTCTACTCTCTAGTTGCACTGCCTGGGCTTATTGCAGTGGCTTCTCTTGTTGGGGAGGACAGGCTCTGGAGTGCGGAGGCTTCAGTAGTTGTGGCTTGGGCTCAGCAGTTTGTGGCTCCCAGGCTTTAGAGTGCAGGCCCAATAGATGTGGCGCATGTGCTGAGTTACTCGGCAGCATGTGGTATCTTCCTGGCCCAGGGATTGAACGTCTCTTCGGCATTGGCAGGCAGAGTCTTTACCACTGAGCCAGCCTCTATTTGTTCATTTGACTTCTATCATCACAGCTTAGTTGCTCCTGTTGTAGAATGTCATATGTAATCATATGCTATGCACTGTTATGTGTGACTTCTCTCCATGTGATATTTCTCAGATTCATCCATGTTGTTAAGCCAGCAGAGGTTAATAGAATTGTATTGCTGAGTAGTATTCCTTATGTGAATGGATTGAAACTTCCTTTCACCTGCTGAATGATTCTAGATTTGGCTATTATAAATAAACACCTAGCAGTGAAATTGCTAAGTCATAGGATGGGTTTTTGTTTAACTGTATAAAAAAGATTGAAGGCAGGAGGAGAAGGGGACAACAGAGGATGAGATGGTTGGATGGCATCGCTGACTCAGTGGACTTGACTTTGGGTGAACTCCAGGAATTGGTGATGGGCGGGGAAGCCTGGTGTGCTGTGATCCATGGGGTCACAAAGAGTCGGACATGACTGAGTGACTGAACTGAACTGAATTGAATAAGAAACTTTCAAACTATGTTTCAAAGTGACTGCACAATTTTGTACTCCTGTGGACAATGTAAGAGAGTTGCATTTCATGTTGGTTTTAATTTGTATTTCCTTCGTGACTAATGTTGAGCAACTTGTATGTATGTGTGTGTCTATGTCTGTGTGTCTGTGAAAGTCTGTGTGTGTGAAATCTCTTTTGAATCTTTTCCTCATTAAAAAAATCTGATTATCTTTTTGTTAGTGGGCTGTAGGGGATGTTTAATATGTTCTAGATGTAAGTTCTTTTGCATATATGTACATCATGATTATTTTCTCTTATTATGTGTCTTCATTTTAAGGATCTCTTTTGAAAAACTAATTTTTTTATTTTTATGAAATCAAATTTATATTTTTTTTCTTTTTGATGTCCTAAGAAAACTTTTCCCATTCCAAGGTCCAGAGGGTAATCTTCACAAAGATACTTGTCTATATTTTCTTCTAGAAGTTTTACAGACTTAGGTCTACAGTAGGTTTCTAGTTAGCTTTTGTGAAAAATGAGAAAGAGAAGAAAAAGCTCCTTTTTAAAACAAATGTTGAGTTATTCTAGCACCATTTGTTGAAAAGACTATTTCCACATTGAATTATCTTGATGCATTTAAAAAAATCACTTAACTGTGTACAATTTTATTTTTAAAATTTTTAATCCTGTTTCACTATCTATTTGTCTATTCCTATGCCAATACCATGCTATTTAATTAGTTAGCTCTATAACAAGTCTTGAAATCAGATGTTACAGACTCTCTGTTCTTCTTTTACAAAGTTGTATTGTCTAATCAAAGTCCTTTGAATTTCTATATGAACTTTGGCATTAGTGCATCAGTTTCTATCAAAGACACTAGAATTTTGGTGAGAAGTGCATTGAATCAAGAATCAGCCTTTTAAAAATATTGTCTTTTATTTCATCACTATGGTATATCTTTCTAATTAGTTAAATATTCCTTAGTTTCTCTTAGCAATGCTTTATGGTTTTGAAGCAAGGAAGGACTTTGAAAACTATAGCAAGCTATTTAACTGGTGGCTCAGAGGTTAAAGTGTCTGCCTCCAATGTGGGAAACCCGGGTTCAATCCCTGGGTCGGGAAGATCCCCTGGAGAAGGAAATGGCAACCCACTCCAGTATTCTTGCCTGGAGAATCCCATGGACAGAGGAGCTTGGTAGGCTACAGTCCACAGGGTCACAAAGAGTCAGAAATGACTGAGTGACTTCACATTTTAACTACTTTGATAAAATAAAAAATATTCCTTGGAAAAAATGTTTCAAAAATTGATGTAAAAAGAAATTTTTAAAATGTAAATAACATTATATGAGACATTCTATTCATAATTACTAAGTCTCTTCTTTAAGTCATTGACATCTCTGTATTACTGATCCCACAATTTCACTTCTAGGCTTATACTAAAAATAATTGAAAGCAGGAACTCAAACAGATATTTGCATATCCATGTTCATAGTCAGACCGTTCACACTCATGCTCAGTTGTGTCCAACTCTTTGCAACCCTTGTACTGTAGCCCACCAGACTCCTCTGTCCATGGAATTTTCCAGGCAAGAATACTGGAGTGGGTTACCATTTCCTTCTCTAGGGGATCTTCACAACCCAGGGACTGAACCCACATCTCCTGTGTCCTCTGCATTGCAGGCAAATTCTTTACCCACTAAGCCATAAGGGAAGCCCCCATGTTCATATAGCGTTGAAATATTATTTAGCTTTAAAAAAAGAAGGAAATTCACGGAATTCCCTGGTGATCCAGTGGTTAAGACTGGGCACTTTCACTACCAGAGCTCGGTTTCAATCCCTGGTCAGTAACTAAGATCCTGCAAGCTGCATAGTGTGGGGAAAAAAGATTAAGAAGGAAATCCAGATACATTCTATAACATATATGAATGTTGAAGACATCATGCTAAGTGAAATAAAGCAGTCACAAAATTACAAATACTCTATATGATTGCATTTTAAACAGGTATTTGGGGCTTCCCTGGTGGCTCAGAGGTTAAAGTGTCTGCCTGGAATGCAGGAGACCTGGGTTCGATCCCTGGGTTGGGAAGATCCCCTGGAGAAGGAAATGGAAACCCACTCCAATACTCTTGCCTGGAGAATCCCATGGAGGGAGGAGCCTGGTAGGCTATAGTCCAGTTAGAGCAGTTTAATTCATAGACCAAAAGTATAGTTGCCAAGGGCTGGGAAGTGGGTTGCCATTTCTTTCTCCAGGGCATCTTCCCAACCCAGGAATTGAACCCAGGTCTCCTGCATTACAGGCAGATTCTTTACTGACTGGGATACAAGGGAATCCTGAAGAGGGGGCAGTAGGAAGTTATTATTTAATGAGTACAGAGTTTCTGCTGGGAAGGTGGAAGAAGTTCTGGAGACAAATTGTGGTAATGGTTACATAAAAATGTGAATGTACTTAAAGCCACTGAACTTTGCACATAAAAATGGTGAAAATGGTAAATTTATATTATATATATTTTACTACAATAAAATTTTCTGACAGATTTCACCAGTGAATGAATCTATCTTCAGCTGGAATATTCCTTGGTGGGAAGAATTTTAGCTATTAAATTGATGCCTTTAATATACTTAGATACACTTACATTTTCTATTTCTTTCTGTGTCAGTTTTGGTGGGTTGTGTTTAATTGTCCATTTTTTAATACTACTCAGCTATAAAAAAGGAGTGCATTGGAGTCAGTTCTAGTGAGGTGGATGATCCTACAGCCTACTATACAGAGTAAAGTAAGTCAGAAAGAGTAAAACAAATATCATATACTAACGCATATATATGGAATCTAGAAAAATGGTGGAGAAGGCAATGGCACCCCACTCCAGTACTCTTGCCTGGAAAATCCCATGGATGGGGGAGCCTGGTAGGCTGCAGTCCATGGGGTCCCAAAGAGTCGGACACCGCTGAGCGACTTCACTTTCACTTTTCCCTTTCACGCATTGGAGAAGGAAATGGCAACCCACTCCAACGTTCTTGCCTGGAGAATCCCAGGGAAGAGGGAGCCTGGTGAGCTGCCATCTATGGGGTCGCCCAGAGTCAGACACGACTGAAGTGACTTAGCAGCAGCAGCAGCAGCAGCAGCAGAAAAATGGTACTGATGAACCTATGTTCAGGGCAGCAATGGAAACACAGACATAGAGAACACAGGGATTGTTTGTGGACACAGGGCGGGGAAGGAGAGCGTGGGATGAATGAAGAGAGCAGCATGGAAACGTATACTGCTGCTGCTGCTAACTCGCTTCAGTCGTGTCCGACTCTGTGTGACCCCATAGAGGGCAGCCCACCAGGCTCCCCCGTCCCTGGGATTCTCCAGGCAAGAACACTGCAGTGGGTTGCCATTTCCTTCTCCAGTGCGTGAAAGTATAAAGTGAAAGTGAAGTCGCTCAGTTGTGTCCGACTCCTAGCGACCCCACGGACTGCAGCCTTCCAGGCTCCTCCGTCCATGGGATTTTCCAGGCAAGAGTACTGGAGTGGGGTGCCATTGCCTTCTCCAAACATGTATACTACCGTATGTAAACTAGATTGTTGTTATTCAATCGCTCAGTTGTGTCCGCCTCTTTGAGACCACATGGACTGTGGCATGCCAGGCTTCTTTGTCCTTCATCTCCTGGAGCTTGCTCAAACTCACGTCCATTGAGTCGGTGATGCCATCCAACTAGCTCCTCCTCTGTCATCCCTTTCTCCTCCCACCTTCAATCGTTCCCAGCATCAGGGTCTTTTCTAATGAGTCGGCTCTTCACATTAGGCGGCTAAAGTACTGGAGTTTTTGCTTCAGCATCAGTAAACGAGATAGCAAGTGGGAATTTGCTGTATGACTCAGGAAGCTCCATCTAGGACTCTGTGCCAACCTAGCAGGGAGGAATGGGATGGGAGGTGGGAGGGAGGTTCAAGAGGTAGGGGACATATGTATACCTATGGCCGATTCACGTTACTGTATGGCAGAAACCAACATGATATTGTAACACAATATTAATCCTTCAATTAAAAAATATTTAAAAATTGTCCTTTTTTCCAAATTAGTGTCTTTATTAGCATGAAGTTGATTAAAATGTTCTGTTATGCTTTTAATGTCTCTAGGACATGTTGTGATATATACACTTTTATTTTTAATATTGGTCATTTGTGTTCTGTTTTGGATAAGTTAGCTAGGATTTTTACTTTTTTTTTCTTTTCTTCTATCATTATTATTGTAACTTTTTAAAGTGGAAACTTATCTCATTGATTTAATCCTTACTTCTTTTCTAATATAAGCCCTTATAATGTTATAAATTTCCTAGTTTGGTTCCACCACACAAATTTTGATATGTTGTGTGTTAATTACCATTGAGTTAAAAATATTTTCTAATTTCCCCTGAATTTTTTTGATCTATGAATTATTTAGAAGTGTACTATTTAGCTTCCAAATAGTTAAGGTTTTTATTATCATTGATTTTTATCTAATCATTTATTGTCAAAGAACCTACTCTATGTGATTTTATTTTTTTTTAAATTATTGACACCAGTTTTATGGTCCAGCATGTAACCTGTTTAGTGACTATATCCTATACGCTTGAAAAGATTGTGTATTCTGCACTTGTTAGATATAGACTTCTATAAATATCTATTAGATCATCATATTTGATAATGGTCAATTTATACCCATACTGATTTTGTTTTTGTCTGCATGAATTACTAATTATTGAAAGACTGCTAAAACCTCTATTTTCACCCTTAAATTCTTTTTTTGTTTCATATTTTATTAAGTACTATTTTAATATTATAACATTTTTGTGACTATCTTTTACCCATAATCTACAAATATATTATCTTTTTGCTATATTTTATCAATAAAAATGGTCCTCTTAATCTCTGTTATATACATCTCTTGGGACTACTTTGTTAGATTTTAACATAATAAGTAACATGCTTATTCTTAGTGTTTTGTGACATTGTTTTTAACCTTTTACTTACAACCTGTGCTTTGTTTTTTCCTTCTTTAACTAGCTTGACAACTTCTATCTCTAATTGGAATGTTAATCCATTTATGCTTAATGTGTAACAAAGTTTAGCACATTGCCATTTGTTTTTTATTTATGCCCTTTGTTCTTTCTGATTTTTTTTCTGTCTTATTTTGTATTTATTGAGTATTTTATAGTATTATTACATTCCGTCTTTTCTATCACCTTTGAAGGTATACTTCATGATTTCATTTTTAGTTACTACTTTAGGAATTACAATGTGTATTCTTACCTTATTCACAATTTGCCTCACACCAATTATATTGTTTATATTTAATGCAAGAAGCTTATTACTCTGTTTACCTTCTTTCCTTCTATTTTTATTATATATTTACCTCTATATGAAATACAAAATTCTCAATGTATCATTATTATTTTACTTTAGTCAGTTGACCTTTAAAAAATTAAGAAAAGAAAAAATAATTTTATATTTCCTCATATATTATTATTGCCAGTGATCTTCATTGCTTCCTGTACATTCTAATTTCCTTTTGGTACTATTTTCTTTTACCTGAGAACTCCCCATAGCATACCTTGTAGTGTGGGTTTATTGGCAGTAAAGTCTCTTAGCCTTTACATTTGTAAAAAATGCCTTTATTTTCATTTTTGAAAAATATTTTTTGCTGAATATATAATTGACTCATTTTTGTCTCCATAAATATGTTATTCTATTTTTGTCAAACTTCTGTTATTTCTGATGAAAGGGTTGCCATTATTTTTGTCATGGTTTTCTTTTATGTAATATGACTTCTGGCTGCTTTTGAGATTGTATGTCTGATTTATAACAATTTGACAAATTTGTGCTTTGAAGTGTTTTCCTTGGTAATAATCCTGTTTGACTTTCACTGAGCATCTTGGATCTGTGGATTTTATGTTTTATCAAACTAGGAGATTTTTGGCCATTAATTCTTCAGTTTTTCTGGTCTGTTCTCTCTTATCTTCTTCTGGGACTTTTTAATACTGTTCAGCATGTCATTGAAGGGACTTCCCAGGTGGTGCTAATGGTAAAGATGTTGCCTGCCAACATAGAAGGCATACGAGACATGGGTTTGATCCCTGGGTTGGGAAGATCCCCTGGAGGAGGACACGGCAACCCACTCCAGGATTCTTGCCTGAAGAATCCCATGTACAGAGGAGCCTGGTAGGTCCACAGGGTCACAAAGAATGGAACACAATTGAAGTGACCTGCACGCACGCATGCATGTCATTGAAAGTGTTTTGTTTTTTTCCCTAGAGATTGCATGATTTCCTGACTGGGTGATTTCAATTGACTTGCTTCTATGAAGTCATCCTTTCTTCTGTTGTGGTCAATTCTCTGTTAGTCCCATCCAGCAAATTTTATATATTAGAGATAATATTTCTCATTCTAGCATATCTATTTGGTTATATTTTTCTCTAAAAACTCTCCAATATCCCCAATTACTTATCTTTTTACCATTATATTTATCCTTTCCTGTAGATACTTTAAAACATTTGTTATAGTTATTATAAATTCCTTTAGGGACTATTCTAACACTTAGTTTACTTAAGAGTTTCTCCTGACTTTCTTTCTTGACTGCAAGTCATATTTTCAAACTTTTTTTTGCATGTTTTATAATACTGTATGTTGGATAACGTATCTAAAGGAACAGTAGGTATTGTAGTACATTTTAAAAAGATACCACACACCTGTGTGTGTGTATGCTCAGTCAGTCATGTCTGACTCTTTGCAACCCCATGGACTATAGCCCACCAGGCTCCTCTGTCCATGGATGTTTCAGGTAAGAATATTGGAGTGGCTTGCCATTTCCCACTTTAGGGGGTCTTCTCGACCCAGGGATTGAAACCTTGACTCTTGCATCTCCTTGTCCTCTCTATATCATACACCTATACATACATATTAGGTTACATCATATAATATCAAATTATATATAAATCACACATATTTTCCCAATACGGAACACTATTCCCTATGTTAGACAGCAGATGAAAAGGCTGATTTAACCATTGATTTAGCTACTTTGGGTCACGGTTGTGACTTTAATCCCTCAGACAACATCTTGGAATTCAAGCACCACAAATCTAGCATGCTGTCTCTTTGCTTTTCATTCCAACTCTAACTTTTTCCACAGCCACTGGAATGACTGTTGTTGATCTCACCAGACATTGAATCAGGTAGGGTTTTGATTGCAGATTCAGTTAGACTCATTTTCTCCCTAGCATCGGATGCTTTGAGTGTGATTTCAAGCCTTTCTCCCTAGGACTGAGATCAAATATTGTCCGACAGGAAATCTGCAGAATCTTGAGTCTGCTTGACCTCCAAACTGCAAAATGGATAGATTCGTAGACCTGAAGATGGAGATCTCAAGACTAAGTGAAAGTCACTAAGTAGTGTCCGACTCTTTGCGACCCCATAGACTACACAGTCCATGGAATTCTCCAGGCCACAATACTGGAGTGGGTAGCTGTTCTGTTCTCCAGAAGATGTTCCCAACCCAGGGATTGAATCAGGTCTCCCACATTGCAGGCAGATTCTTTACCAGCTGAGCCACAGAGAAGCCCCGATCTCAAGACTATTAGATATCAAATATGACACATTATGAAACTGCAAAACAGTGAGACTCTCAGACCTTGAAAATATGTTTGCAGAACCTGAAACTGTTGGGCTTGTGAGACCAGAAGTTTTCCAGACCACAAGACTTCAAAACTGTAGGACTGCAAGATCACAAAGACTTCTAGTCTGAGAGATTGTTAGTTGGCAGAATGATCTCTGAATTTGGAGCTTCTGAAGATTCAAATCCAGTAGGTCAGCCCAAAGGATTAGGAATCATTTATCAGACTTCTCATTTGAACAAACAGCATCATTCTGTGGTAGTATTGCTTCTTTAACTGCTTCCGATCTCAGCAATGTTCTGTTCTTTGCTCACCCATCTCTCTGAAGTTTTGATTCAGCTTTAGTAGTTTTAGATTTCTTGCTGTCCAGAGCTCTTCATTAGTAGGAATTTTTGTCTTGTCCCTTGATTTCTCATTTGGTGCAGCACCAAACTTTCATATCCTTCCACATCTTAACTGGAAGCAGAATTCCACTGAAGTTATTTGAGGAGGTGGGAGATGTTGAGAAATTATGCCAGTAGCTTCCACCTGTACCTTTCTCCACTTTTCCCACCCTGCTATGTCCCCTTGTCCTTTGGCTTCCATCCATTTCAGTCAATGGGAAGAAATTGGGGTATTTATTCCTCTACCTGCCTCCCTGCTGAATTGTCAATGGTTAGATGAGTTCCTTAAATATCAGAGCTCCAGTCAGGAAGCCCTTTCAATATTATCCTCTCTGTCCCCTTATTCAGGAAGCTGCTCCCATCATCCCATGGGACGGTAATAACATTCTGCTGTTACTAACTCCAGGATATGACACTTTCTGTCATGGTTTCCTATGCTCTGTCCACACCTTTGTAAGTATTCCTCACAGTACCCAGTTTGAAAATGCAATTTGTATTTTGCTGATACTGTGACACAAGGAGTTTCAAACGGTGCACTAGAACTGGCACCGCTGAGATGCATGGTGAGGGAAAAAAACAGACTCAAGCGTAGAAACTGAAACGTGATAACAGATGTGAACTTGAAAACCAGGGTTGCAGAAGTGGCAAAAGCACAAATAAGCACTGTCATTAGAGTTCAACAAAGCTTTCATTTTGGTCATAACTTGTACCAGTACGGTACAAAATGATGACAGAAAACCATGATGTGTGTTCATAGGAAGTTCAAACTCTAAAAGAAGAGATGTAATTTAAGCAAATGTCACAGTGTACCATATGCAAGCAAAGTGACGTCTGCATTAGAACTGACTGCACGTGAGAATTATCCAAGGGTCTTTTTGGAGCTCAGTCCACAGACCAAACGTCAAACTTCTGGGCTTGATAACATTCCTTTCAGTCTTATTGTTTAATGGTTACAGACTATGAGGGAGACCTGGATTTATGCCTTTTTCTTACCTGTCAATTAGACCCAGTTTAAGAGGTATAGCAGATGGGTGAATTCTCAACTATCATACTTTGTCAACCTTGAAAATAAGTACAAAAAGTTCACCAGCACACATTCTTTTTTTTTTTTTTTGACCAGTGCCTTCCTCCCAGGACGTGCACAGGTGGGAAAATGAGTGGGGTCAGAACTCTTTTCTGCTCACCCAACATAAATTATTACTTTCCATTGGAGAATGGTTATTTGCAAGCTTGCTGTAAATCTTGCAAATGAACACTTGCAAGGCAGCAGAGAGCAGGCTCTCACATTCCCTCAAAAAAAAGACGGGGGGGAAGGGAGCCTAGGAAATCATCTCTAACTTCCCAGATCAATAGACAGAGGGACTTCATAACTTCAGCTCCCAAAATAGCAGGAGAGGAAGGCAAAAAAAGAAAAAGGAAAAAAAAAATAGTTAGGCATGCTGATTGCATTGTTACAACTTAAATTGTACTCAGATGCGAACTCTGACGTGCCAAAAACAGTGAAGGCCCAGCCTGAAAGATCAGAAAAGTGACATCTGGTATTGGATGCCCCAGCAGACATGACTAATACCATTGGTATTGTGTAGATTCTGCCTTTACTAATTTAATATTCAAATATGAGGGTCAGCCCCATGGTGCTCTGCAGTAACAGAAGACATAGGCATCTCAGAAGTCACCTCTCGCCCCCAGTATGGTTATTTAAGGGGACTAGAGGTCTATCTCATGGGCTGACCAAGATGAGCGCTGTTATTTGCACATGTTCATTAAGATCCTTTTGTTTCGTGGCTCTCACACATGGTTGAGCTATGAGGGAGCCCTGAGAACTCATCCATAACTTGTAATAAATAAATAACCTCCTCATAGTTTGCCCCTTGGTTATTTGCTTTATGCCAGAACATTTTAGTTTTACACATACACATGCATGCAAATGTATTTCTCCACCGAAAATAGAAACCTGATGTCCCCCCATGACTTTTACTGCTGACACTCAAGAATACCACATTGGTTTGAGGCTGGTGGCGGGGGGATGGCCGGATTCTGACTACATCGAAAGAGTTACACTGGACTCCATGTGAATCTTTCTAATTGTCAGATTTATCAATTTGGCAAATATTTACTGAATACCTGCTAAACACAGAGCATTGTGCTAGGTTCAGAGGCAGTTATGAAGATGAATAAAATAACTGTGCAAATCGTGATTTTATCATGCTTTCAGGATTCCAAAAAAATAATCAGAACTTTTGAGTAGCTCTGGGATTTACTAGCAAGGTCCAAAAGGCCATTAAATGATAATGCAGGGTTTTGTCTTGAAGCATAATAATGATAATAAGAGGCATTTCTTATTGACTGTTTGCTATAAGTAAAGCACTGCACTAGTCCCTTCACAAGTAATACGTCAACAATCTTATAAGATACACAGGAAAATCAACAGGAATCAGGAAAGACATAAATGGAAATGAAAGGCCTATATAAGATCATGTAGCTTACTAAGAATTGAGCAAAGATTCTATTTTTCAGTCTTGTTGTTGTTCAGTCTCCAAGTTGTGTCCAACTCTTCACCACCCCATGGACTGTAGCAGGCCAGGCTTCCCTGTCCCTCACCATCTCCTGGAGTTTGCCCAAGTTCATGTCCATTGAGTCAATGATGCCTTTCAACCATCTCATCCTCTGTCACCCTCTTCTCTCCTGCCTTCAATTTTTGCAGCATCAGTCTTTTCCAATGAGTCAGCTGTTCACTTTCAGTCTACCTGAATCTTAAAAAAAAAAAAAAAATGATACAAATGAATTTATTTGTAAAACAGAATCAGACTCACAGACTTAGGGAATGAACTTATGGTTACCAGTGGGGAAGGATGTGGCAGAGGAGAAGGATAGATTGGGAGTTTGGGATAGACATGTACACACTGCCATATTTAAAATAAATAACCGACAACAACCTACTGTATAGCAAAGGGAACTCTGCTCAATATTCTGTAATAACCTAAATGGGAAAAGAATTTGTAAAAGAATAGATACATGTATATATTAAAAAAAAAAAACTTACAATGTAAAAAGAAGAAAGTCAGCCTGACTTCAAAGCTTATGCATTTTCCTCTATTTTTTGTTTTGTTATAACCTTAGTAGGTAAAGAATCCACTTGCAATAAAGGAGACACAGGAGACTTGGTTTTCATCCCTGGGTCAGGAAGATCCCCTGGCGCAGGAAACAGTAATCCACTCCAGTATTCTTTCCTGGAGATTTCCATGGCGAGAGGAGCATGGCTGGTTCCAGTCCATGCGGTCTCAAAGAGTCAGACATGCCTAAGCACACGGCACACACTAACGCAGAAACATAAGTAGTTAATCCTTCAAGATTCTGAGATCTTCATCCTCTCACCTACGTGGGCATATAGAAACTCCTAAGGCTAAGAATCACAAAATTTCCTAGGAAAGTTTATATAATTGCATTTTTTGTGGTTATTATAAAACATAACATTTCATTTGCACTTACCAAATCTAAAAATCTATATGAAAATTCAATGAATATCCATCGTCTTCACCTTTTCCACTCCCTCCCTTTTTCAAATGCCTGGCATCTATCTTCTGCCTGGACTCACTCTACTTGCCACATTGTCTCTCAAAGAGTCCATTTTTTTTGATGGGTGATGTATTTATTTAGTCTTTTACTCACCAGTCTTTTTGCTTGCCTGGAATTCTTCTATAGATTAGAGTGTAATATTTCATCTCTGTGATTCCTCAGAAAAAAAGTCAAGTGCCTCTCATTGGGTTAGCTTCTTAAGTTCATGATTCTTAACTTCCTAACACAGTTTAGATTTTATGACTAGCCAGTCACCTCAGCAGCAACCTGAGAGACCAGGGCTAGGTCAACTTTAATAGAAAATGAATCCAGAAAGCTCTGGGGTCAAAGAGAATGAAAGCCGCTTGCACAGATCCACTAAGAGACTGAGAAACTCCACTGAGGGCCCTGGATACAGAGGAGACGGTGTGAGAACTTTGGTGGGGAGAAATGGGAAAGCACATGGGTTTAATGGGAAAAAGAACTCAGAGGGAGGTGAAAAACCCAAGCAAATTTTAAGAAACTGTACTTTGGCCTGTACATCATTTCTATTCTCTTGTCTTTGATTTATAGTATTTGTGTTGCATTTATAAGACAGTTAGTTCTTATGAACCTGAATTAAGCACTTTAAACGAAAATTATTACTGCTTTCCTTTTAATTGTTTTCCCCAGAAATAAGGGCTTCCCAGGTGGCACTAGTGGTAAAGAACCCACCTATCAATTCAGGAGGTAAAAAAGATGTGGGTTTGATCCCTGAGGATGTGGGAAGATCCTCTGGAGGAGGGTGTGGCAACTGACTCCAGTATTCTTGCCTGGGGAATCTCTTGGACAGAGGAGTCCGGTGGGCTACAGTCCATGGAGTCGCAAAGAGTAGGGCAGGTCTGAAGTGACTTAGCAGGCATGCATGCAGACTCCTTCAGAGAAGGGATGGCTAACACCCTCCTTGACAGGGTCCCTGACTATCCCCAGATGCATCTGGTGACAGAGATACATCGGGACAGTTCAGGGGATTCAAAGCATTCCCCTCCTGGAAGATTCCCACCAGCTCCAGATGTGGCCAAGGCTGTGGGCAGGCCTAGAGTGCAGGTTGACCACTGGGAGAGGTCACTCCATGCTGAGATAATCTGCTCAGGAGGAGAATGAGTCCTCTCCACCCAGAAATGAGGCAGAGGGGAGACTGGGTTATTTTTCAAGTGGGTGTTGGAGGAGGAATGAGAGAGAGAGGGAAGGATTAGAAGGGTTAGTGGATTGAGGGTTAGCTTTTAATTTTACATTGAAGAGTCAGTTAACAATGGTTACCAAAGGAAATTAAAAGCCTGGAAGCAGTTGAGGTTTTTGTTATTTCTGAAGTTACGAAACACATCAATATTGCACAGGCCTGTGTTTAATGTGGTCTAACAATGTGACGGCCTGGGTGGATAGGCTCTGGAGCCCTTTGAATGGATTCCATGAGCAAATCAGCCTTCTCTTTATTACTGTGACCCTCGAATTGTGTGTGCCCATGTTTCTGGTTCTTAAAGGACACAGTCCCAGACGTGTCAAGAAATGCACTCAAGCAATGTGTGTCTGGGGATTTGAAGGCAAGAAGAAAGGTCTGGCTGAAAATATGGCTGTGAAGGGGAAGAAAGCAAGAGTCCAGGACAGAATCCGCAAGTGACAGTTAAAAGCAGCAAAGTGACTGCTGATCATTCTTGGGGTGAAATTGCCACTCAAATCTCATATCATAGCCAAAATATTACCATGCATTTGTACTTAACTACTTATAGAATGGGCTTCCCTGGTGCCTCAGAAGGTAAAGAATCCACCTGCAGAGTGGGAGACCTGGATTCCTTCCCTGTTTTGGGAAAATCCCCTGGAGGAGGTTATGGCAACCCACTCCAGGGGAGCCTCCAGGACAGGGGAGCCTTGCTGGCTACAGTCCATGAGATCTCAAAGAGTTGGACACAGCTGAGTGACTAAGCATAGTACAGTGCCTATGAATGTGCTGTGGGTGATGGAGCAAGGAGGGGGCTTCTTCACAAGCTTGGTTAGATTAAGTATCTAGAAGAAAGAGCCAGTCTCTCAAATCTCAATCTCTCACCAACTAACAGGTGAGTGTCAGATACTGCTTGAAATGATAGAAGAATAAGTGTACTAACATTTATTAACTTCGTATTACTTCTGGGTCTTTTGTAGCAGGAACTTATCTAAAAGTTTTCATTATAATTATTCATGGAAGCCTCACAATGACCTGATGGGATAGATGCTATTATCCTCATTAAACAGAAAAGTGGAGGGCGAGAGAAGTAAAATAACTTGTCCAAGTGCATACAGCTAGGAAGTTATTAATATAGAACTCATTCCCTGGCAGACTGACACTGGTTCCCACACTCTTAACCATCACCTCTGCTCACAGCTACCCCATATGTTATTACTTCAAAGAAATGCATTCTTAGAATGAGAGAAAAGTAAATGGACTTCTACATTACTATACCATCCATGTAAACGACAGTTATAAGCAGCTTCTTTAATTAAATGATTTTCAAATAAAGTTGTGTTTTGCTATCTATATATACTCTAACTCAATCTGCACTGCAGAGGGGGCATATGATCCCCAGAACCCTTGCAGCATGCAAAGCTCCTCCAGGCCTAACCCTATGTGATGAGGAGAAACGTAGGACTCAATTCTAGGGCCCACCCCCCAGTGATATCCATGGGCCCTTTTTTCTCACACATTCTATTATTTTATACCTTCTTATGAGTGAACTCCGGGAGTTGGTGATGGACAGGGAGGCCTGGCGTGCTGCGATTCATGGGGTCGCAAAGAGTTGGACACGACTGAGCGCCTGAACTGAACTGAACTGACTGAACTGATTCTCAACAGTGGTTGGTAGGCTTCCCCATGCCCCTAATAATCCAGGAGATGAAATCCCTTCAGCAGTTTTGGATTCTACAGAAGATTGGATGAACCAAGAGGGTGTGAAATAATGAAAGAGGTGGGTAGACTCCGAGGAAAGCGTCACCAGCCTGTTAGTATCACATTCCCCCCCGTTTACTTTTGAATTTTGCTTCATAGAAAAGGGATAAAAGCTGACCATGTGTCTCCCTGAAGAATGACTCAGATTATATAATAGAAAATTATATTGTTCCCTCAGTGTACTTTCCTGTATACACAAACTCTAAAAGAGATTGACTTTAATCTACTAAAAATCACATAGGTGCATGCTCAGTCACTTCAGGCGTGTACGACTCTTTATGATCCCATGGACTGTAGCTCGCCAGGCTCCTCTGTCCATGGGATTCTCCAGGCAAGAATAGTGGAGTGGGTTGCTGTGCACTCTGTCAGGAAAAATCATGTATAATGAATCTCAGTTTTTTTCTATATCTGTCATTTCCTTTGTTTCTTATGGACGTGTGGGAAGGCAGATGAATTCCTAACACATATTCTGAGAACAAGTAGAAGGGGAAATTTTAAAATATATCATTGAAACTATTTGTTGAATACCTAAAATGTATTTGCTGAAGATAGTAAAAAAAAAAAATACACTTATTCATTTTCCCAGCAAGTGTTTGCTGAGATTTTTAATAAGATCATATATAAAATAATGTTCCTTATTATTTAAAAATATTTTAACAACTGTGATGGCAATTTCTCTGTTTCCTGGAACATGAGTCTTTCCAAAGAGTCTATAAAATCTTACCAGGCTATTACAAGGCCCTTTAAATTGACCTTCTTTTCTGCCATCTGCCCATGTAAAAGAAGTTTTGCAGCTACTTGTCTTTGTATAAGCACTTCTTTATTAAATAAACATGCTATGTTCCTCGTTAGTAAAGGAGATGGAATATCATTAGTTAAATGTTTCCTATCAGATCATTAAAATTGACAGCTTAAAGTCAACTCAATCTTGGCAGAAGGCAGAATCAGGATAATAAAAAAAAAGGGGGGGTATATGACCTGCAGCAAATACTCAGTCTACCAATTCATTTAATTAATTTTTAAAAGAGAAAGAAATATAAAGATGTCAAAAAGAGTTTGCAGTGTGACAAGGCAAGTGGCAGTCAAAATTGTAATCATTGAGTGTAAGGAAAAAGATACAAGAAACACAAGCGTTGGTGGAGGATTTGCTTCTGGTCAAATGCTTGACAATCCACACCATCCTGCAGGGACAACGGAAAAGACTGACGGCGTTGGGGACCAAAAAGGCTGATAGGAAACACTGTTGAAGAGGAGTGACTGGACGGGGAAACTGTAAGTTACCTTAAGAACCATATGAGAAAAATAGTGCAGCCTGGAAACTTAGCTTCTAGAAGAGGAGAAATAGCTCCACTTTAAAATGAGTTTTTCTCATGATTCACTGTGTGCAAAGAGCTCTGAGAATTTGAGGCATTCGTTCTCAACATCAAAGAAAATAATATTAAAGTAATAATGAATAAGTAAAGGTTTCAGCTCTGAGCTAACTTGTCTCACCATAGTTTAAGAAATTTTGTCACATTCAGGAAGCAACACATTGGTCAAGCGGATTCCCTCATGACCTCTAGGTTTTGCTTAACAAATCCCATTCAAATCTTCCTAAAATTCCAACAGACAAAACCTATACCAGAGGGTTGTCCCTGAATCCCTGCTCCAACATGAGTTTAAAGCAAATGTTCACAGAATGGTGTGGTGTAGAGGAGAGAATATGGACCTTTGAAGCTGAGGGCATAAGTCTAAGTTCTGTCTCCAATATTTACTGTTCGTGTAACTTTGGAAAAGCTTCTTCAAATCTCTGAGGCTCAGATTTCTTATCCTTAAAAATAAGAAAAATGGTGTCTTTGGGTTTCAAGGTGGTCACCACATGGTCCATTATCCAGCTCTGGGTATGTGAAGATCAGAGAAGGGCTGCTGCTACCACCCTTCCAGTTTAGTTAACCCTGGTACAAAAATAAAATTAACATCTGTGACATCACCAAAATTACCTAACTAGATCAAACTCTTAAGCAGGACTGACTACACAATTTACAGGGCTTCCCAGGTGGAGTCAGTGGTAAAGAATTCACTTGCCAAAGCAGGAGACGTAAGAGAGGCAGATTCGATTCCTGGGTCAGGAAGATTCCCTAGAGGAGGGCATGACAACCCGCTCCAGTAGTCTTGCCTGGAGAATCCCATGGACAGAAAAACTTGGCAGGCTACTGCCCATAGGCATAAGATTACAAATGGTCAAACATGACTGAAGTGACTTAGCATGTACAAAATGAAAATGTGAGACCCCCTATTCAAAAACTGTTCAGACTGCTTTAGCAGAGCTTTGAAACAAGCATGGATCCCTTCTAATCTTGCTGCCCTATGTGATCACACAGGTCATATGCCCATCACACTGATCTTACTCTGAAGTGACCCTTGGAAATTTCAGGTCTTGCTTCAAAAACAGGGATAGATAAGTAACCAGTACCTATGGATGGCCAACATGTCTTGCTTCAGTAGAATCTAATAATACAACAACATTCTTACTGACAATCTGGATATATATAGTGAAGGAGAATCATCAGCCTGTTTCTTTTCCCTAGTTGTGTTTTGTGCCTTGGGTCAAACTTCCCAAAGAAATGCAGTTAAGACTCAAGTCTTGTTGAGAAAAAGCTTCCATCAACCCTTCTTCCTTTTGTAGTAAAATCTACTCTTGGAAGTAGAAAATGAATTAGAGGAAACAAAATAAACATTAGAAAACCTGAGGCATTTTGAACAATGATCAGAGAGGAATATGTGTTAACAAATGTAATTCTGTTTAGGACTGCAAAATGAGAATACAGCTTTCATTAATACTCTGGGCTGAATCCAGGCTTTTGTCTGATTGATATGGAGAATCCCTGCTGTGAGGTTGGGAAAGAGATGGAGATTTATGCACACTGGTATTTTTTACAGTTATGTTCATGACTCCAGAGGCTCAGGAAGATTTAATAAATCAAATAAATAAATAAGCAGAAGAAGCATCTTATGATCACTTCGCCATGCAACATTTCCACTATTGTCCAAGAGATTTCCACATGCACAGCAAGGACAGAAGATGGCTCTCTTGTTACCCATTAGTTGAAGAAAAATGTCTAGCTTGGATAATGATGTAATATAGCTCTCACCCCCTGAACTTCAGAGAAACCTATTTAATCTTTACCAATGTTCCCTTATGAGCAAAGATGTATTTTCCACTTTTAATCTGGTTGACCAGCTTGTGAATACTTTGTAAGGGAGAAGTCATTGCTCTGGTTTGGGCTTTTTATGTGGTAAATAATTTCAACTCTGAGAGAGCCTGAAAAATAACTGTACCACTTGGGGAATCACTTTTTGCTTTGAAAGAGAGAGGGAAAGAAAGAGAAAGAGAAGGATGAAAGATATGATACTTCTGAGCCCAGCAAAAGTCAACTGACAGAATGCTTAAAAACGGGTCACTGAAATTCTGTTATAATTTAAGGAATCATAAGATCATATGATTTTAAACTGAGAGGCTTCGAAGAATTCAGAGGCCAAAACTTTATTTCATAGGTAAGGAACTAAAGCCGAAGGAAATTAATTTACTTACTAAACACTGCTAGTTCAGGCACTAATTCCAGTTTTCCAGTTACATTCCTGTACTTTTCCTCCGTGACCTCCCTATAGAGTTCATTTCAGGGAAAGCTTTAAACAGAACCTCCTCTCCCAGAAAATTATGTGGGACCAGGTTTATAAATATTATCACATGATAATTCACTCGTCTGTTTATTTATTAAATTAATTAGCTGGATCTTTCAAAGACTATATCCCAAGCCCCGTGTTACATTTGGGACTGAAATGGAGACCCTGCTTTGGAGTGCGAGAGGTGAAAAACAAGGGGAAAAATACAGACATCAAAATGAAATGCAATTAGTATCTGGGGAAGCCTATGAGTTTGGCATGAAATACAGTGTGTATGGACAATGCACAGTAACCGAACAGTTAAAGACAGGGAAGCTCCTCTAAAATTGAGGCCTGGATTCTGGAGCCAGATCACCTGGCTTCAAGTTGCAGTTCTGCCACTTGCTAACTCTGAACTCTTAGAGAAGTTTCTTAACATTTTGAGGTTTCAGTTTCTTCCTCAGTAAAGTGCAAATTAATACTACTACCTAGCTCAGATGGCAGTGTTATGAGAATTAAGAGTTGATCCATTTGATGACGTTTAGAACAGTCGTTGGTAAATGGTTAGCACCGGATGAATGTTAGCTTTTTTATGAAGTTACCGAAACTAAACTTACCCACTGAAATGACTTATAGTTGCCCTACAATGGGGTGTATTTCTCTAGCTCAAAATACATGAATGCTAGTATTTCAATCATATGATCCTAAACTAAGGGATAAAGAGCAAACATTTTAAAAACATGGAAATTCTGGTTTTTCTTTATGATTTATTACAGTATATTTAGCAGCCCTAGTCATAAATTCTGTATGAGGTATTTTTTTGGCAAAAAAGAAAATGCAAAACAACATCAGAATGTCTTATCAGTTGTCCAGGGCAACTCTTTTTACAATATAATATTAAAATAAACAGGGTTTATTTTATGGTACAGAACTCAAAGACTGGCAACATCAAAAGCCACTGTTCACTGCGGCTGCTACTCTATGTTTCTTTACCCAGGTCGCATAAACAGGAAGCAGTTCTTGTGAAATGGAAGGAACGTGGGAACTAGAGTCAAACGTCTGGCGTCTCAAGGCTGGCTCTACCAATTCTTTCCTTGCTGGAGCACAGAAAGTTGCTTAAACTGTCTGGGCCTTAGTTTCATCATCCTGAAATTGGGGATGATTATATGAGAGCATTATATGGAGATAAATTGGGGATGATTATATGGAGAAGGCAATGGCACTCAACTCAGGCACTCTTGCCTAGAAAACGCCATGGATGGAAGAGCCTGGAAGGCTGCAGTCCATGGATTCGCTAAGAGTCAGACATGACTGAGTGACCTCACTTTCACTTTTCACTTTCATGCATTGGAGAAGGAAATGGCAACCCACTCCAGTGTTCTTACCTGGAGAATCCCAGGGATGAGGGAGCCTGGTAAGCTGCCGACTATGGGGTCGCACAGAGTCGGACACGACTCAAGTGACTTAGCAGCAGCAGCAGCCTATGAGAGCATAATTTACGTGAAGGTGTGTGAAGCCATAGATTTGTGACAAAACTATAAAACAGTATAATCATTTATTATAGTTAATTTAATTTCTGTTTACTCATTTCCTAGGCTTTGGACCAAGGCAAACTGTTTATGTCCTACCAGGATTATACACATTATTGCAAGATAACTCACTCATTTGTTTATTTATTAAATAAATTAGCTGGGTCTTTCAAAGATTACATCCCAAGCCCCCCATGTTACATTTGGGACTGAAATGGAGACTCTGCTCCTGATGGCAGGAGATGAAAAAAAGGAAACAAAACAAACAAAAAAAGAGACCTCAAAATGAAATGTAGTTAGTATCTACGGAAGCTCATGAGTTTGGCCTTAAATACGGTGTGTATGGACAATGCATGGTAACTACACAGTATAAACGTACATTATAAATAGAAGGCAAGCAAGGGGGTGGAGGTGTGGTGGGAATGGGGAACAGCCAGCCTTTCTGTTTCCATCTTTTGCTTCCTGTTACATCCCCACGCTTCTCCTCTGGAACAGTAGGAAGTAACAAATATCATTATTTACGTTTTGACTGAGCTTGATTCACACTGATGTGTTACCTCTCTTAGGAGTTTGCATTATAACCCTAATGTGTTCCCACTCTTACTTATTTGGTATTTAATCTCCATTTAAAAGCATTAGTTACTTGAAAGTGAAGCCACAGATAGATTGGTTTCATCATTTTGGAGTGTGAAAGCATCATTCGGAAGGCACTTCAGAGGTACCTGGGGTGAGGGAGGCTGAGCCTCCCCTCCTTCTTTCCCTCTTCACACCTCTCTCCTTTAATCTTAATGTCTCTGAATATTCTGGCCGAACACTTCCTCTGTGCTCACAGTCAGATGCTCTCTCCTCTGCCTCCTCTGTGCTCACCCTTCTGCTTGGGGTACTCCTCCCCATTGGATAAGTGGCTCTCATCTCTGGTTCAAAGTTTCTCCTGATGAAAACCCCCAGAACTTATGGCACCCACCTTAGAATGAGCCAATAGAGGTAACAGTTCGCTTAATTTGATGGAGGAGAACCTGAAATGGGGTTGCATAGGGGGTAGGGGAGGATATGGGCTTCCCAGGTGGCTCAGTGGTAAAGACTGTGACTGCAAAGAAGGAGACATGGGTTCAATCCCTGGGTCAGGAAAATCCCCTGGAGGTGGAAATGGCAACCCACTCCAGTATTCTTGCCTGGAGAATTCCATGAACAGAGAAGCCAGGTGGGCTTCAGCCCACGAAGTCTCAAAGAGTTGGACATGACTGAGCATGGACGCACGTAGGAGAGAACGGAGGAATTTATTGACAAGATTAGAGTTGATGGGGGTCTCAGGCTTGGAGCGGAGAGCAAGCAGTGAAATTGTGATAATGTGAGGCCATGTGTTTAATGCTACATGATTGTAATAAGAAAAAGTATGGGACATCTTGAAATTGTCTCTAACACTCTGTCTAATGGTGTTGGGGTATCAAGGTGGGGTGCTCTATACCAGGTGGCTTATTCACACTAGCAAGTGTGCACATATAACCCATAACTTTAGGGGCGCCTAATCACTGAATCCCTTGATGTTTCTGAATAGGAAACATCAAATCGCTGGGAGTGTGGTGTCCAGTGCTCATCGTGTGCTGGCTTAGATGAGGGAAGTAGGTTCATGATGACCTACTGTGAAAATAAGTCCTATGTCCTACAACAGAATTGATTGTACAACTCTGTCCCTTGAGTAGCAGAGACTTGTCTTAAAGGCATGATTATAGCAGCTCTAAAGAGAAGTTATCAGGACCTCTCTGATAGCCACACAGAGTAGCCAGGAATTCTCTGATTTTCTTTGTCTGTTGTTGGTTGGTTGGTTGGTTTAGGTGGACTTTCTCCTCCTTATTTTTCTCAATTTTTCAGTCCATTGGTATTTTGAGAGTTTTTACCTAATTGAGATTTGTATGTTTCTCCATTGCTTGGTTTTGCTGTTTGATTGCTTACTTTGTTCTAAAGTTCTGCATGTTTATTTGATTTCATATCACATTTATCATTCATCTATAAATGGAAATAGAAAGTTGTAGGAGTCCACCTCCTGATTGCTAAGGGTCAAAGGATAGATACTTGCTTTTTCTCTTGGTTGATACAGGATCTTACTAAGCCACTTTTCAGATCCTTAGCAATAACACTAAAGGAGGCTTTTAATCTCAGCATCAATAAGGAAATATGAACAGTGCTCTAAAATCAGATCAGTGATCTTAGAACTCAGAACAGATCAAGGTCAAATTACTAATGAAGAAAAGCAGTATGAGACTCTCCAAAAGTAATAAGAGAATCAATTATTCTTGCAAGACAGTTAGAGGCTTCTATAAGGAAATTTGAAATTAAAACTATGTAGTCTCCAATACATACAATTTTCCTGATAATCTTCCTAAGAGATGACACGCTTCTTAGTTTAACCAAGATATTTGTGTGCTATATATCAGATTTAATGTTTAAGAAAAAGCAGTTTAACTTGAAAAGGATAGGATTAGCCAGGAAATATATACTAACCTCTTCTCCTTAGTCTCCTTTAAGAGATTCAAAGAAGATAAATGGCCCAAGACCTGATAACTAATAAATAAGTAATTGGATCTGATATCAAAACGTGACCTGTGCGAATCTAAACCAGTGCTCTTTCGGCCATGATGCTGGTGGAAGAAGGTCTTGTAAATCTCTTCAAATCCCTGATTTAAGAAGAACAAAGTATCATTAAGGCAGATTGGAAGTTATTGATCTCAGGCTCTTATATTAATTCACCCTCTTTCACAAAGCAAACTTCCAACCCACTGCTTAAGGGAATACCCAACAAATAACTCTGTTCCATTGATAATTCCTATCCAACTGAACTTGCTATCATTAGGAATAGAAATAGTGTCAGAAGCCTCTTGTGACCAACTTCAAATCCCTTTAGTCTCACCTCCTATTCCAGCCACTCGAGTCTACCATTGCAAGATTATTTATTAGTTTCTCATGGGGCTTCCATCTACTTGCCTCATACAGAGCCTCCAACTTCTTGTTTCCTACACTCAGCTTATAATCAGACCTAAAGTAATTCAAGAGGCACATACTCTCTTTCTTGATGGATTGGGCTACTTAACCCAACTCTATAGTTCAATGAAATTTAATCTTGTCAGCAGTATCCAGTTTCATATTACATCAGTCTATCATAGAAATCTATACATCAAGATTGCTGGGAGAAATATCAATAGCCTCAGATATGCAGATGACACCACCCTTATGGCAGAAAGTGAAGAGGAACTCAAAAGCCTCTTGATGAAAGTGAAAGAGGAGAGTGAAAAAGTTGGCTGAAAGCTCAACATTCAGAAAAAGAAGATCATGGCATCTGGCCCCATCACTTCATGGCAAATAGATGGGGAAACAGTGGAAACAGTGTCAGACTTTATTTTGGGGGGCTCCAGAATCACTGCAGATGGTGATTGTAGCCATGAAATTAAGGGACGCTTGCTCCTTGGAAGGAAAGTTATGACCAACCTAGATAGCATATTCAAAAGCAGAGATATTACTTTGTCAACAAAGGTCTGTCTAGTCAAAGCTATGGTTTTTCCAGTAGTCATGTATAGGTGTGAGAGTTGGACTGTGAAGAAAGCTGAGCGCTGAAGAATTGATGCTTTTGAACTGTGGTGTTGGAGAAGACTCTTGAGAGTCCCATGGACTGTAAGGAGATCCAACCAGTCCATTCTGAAGGAGATCAACCCTGGGATTTCTTTGGAAGGAATGATGCTAAAGATGAAACTCCAGTACTTTGGCCACCTCATGTGAAGAGTTGACTCATTGGAAAAGACTCTGATGCTGGGAGGGATTGGGGGCAGGAGGAAAAGGGGACGACCGAGGATGAGATGGCTGGATGGCATCACCGACTCAATGGACATGGGTTTGGGTGAACTCTGGGAGTTGGTGATGGACAGGGAGGCCTGGTGTGCTGCAATTCATGGGGTCACAAAGAGTGGGACACGACTGAGTGACTGAACTGACTGAAGTAGAAATATTGAAAACTAACTGGTAGGATAAAAACTTGAATATTTTGTGTAAATTATAATCTTGTTTAAACTACTTTGCCTTTACACTTCTTTATTTAACAACAAGAACAATGTATCTCATTAAATGTCCATCAGTTTAACTTAGTAATAATTTTTGTTGGTTTCAACATTAGATTCAGTAATGTATATAATACTTTATGCTGAGAGGGCACTACCAGAGAATTAAATGAAAAAAAATGAAGGACTGTGTTTGTCTACGCAATTTATAACTGTCTACACAAGTTTTAACTTTCCAATGTTTCAGGTACTATTGCTGTATAACAAGCCACCCAAAGTTTAAAGGAAAACAATCGTTACATTATGCTCACAAATTCTGCGGGTTAGAAATTCATACTGCGAACAACAGGAATGGCTGATCTTTGCTCTGCAGTGTTTGAGATCTCAGCTGGGAAGACTTTAAGGCTGACGTGATTCAACAGCTGGGACTAAAATTATCTGGAGACATTTTCCCTCACATATCTGGTGGTTGGAGTTGGCTATGAGTTGGAACCTCAGCTTGGCTGAGGATCAGAACACCTGCAGGCACTTTCTTCATATAGTCTGTCTCTATGAGCTAGTGGGGGCTTCTTCACAGAATGGTGGTGGCTATGTCCCAAGAGCAAATGTCCCTAAAGAGCAAACGAGTGGTTCATGGCATTTTTATGATGTAGCCTCAAAGTCAGGGTCATTTTCTCCATACTCTTATTACTTGATACAGTCCAAAGGCATACCAATACAGGAAGAGAAAAGATGGACTTTACCATTCAATGGGAAGAGTATTCAGGTTTTGAGGGCAGTTAGAAATGCGATCCGACTTTTATCTGACTGCCATCATAAGGAGATCATGCACGCTGTCTTTGGAAAATACAGTGTGTCAGTCTAACCTCTGGCCACAAAATCTCACATCTCTTCTACACTCCCACAGGGCAGATGCATTCATTCTCTTCCCTGAGATTTCCAAGTCTCATTCTATTTTGGCACCTGCTTGAAATCTAATATTGCCTCATCTATTCAGGTCCAGGGTCTTCCCTGATGGCTTAGACAGTAAAGAATCTGCTTACAATATGGGAGACCCAGGTCTGACCAACCCCTGGGTTAAGATCCCCTGGAGAAGGAAATGACAACCCACTCCAGTATTCTTGCCTGGAGAATTCCAGAAACGCTATATTCCATGGGGCCACAAAGAGTCATTGTGAACATGTGGAAAAGAGCTGAGAGGACCTCGAGGAGCTGAGGGCAACCAGTACGGAAATGGGCACATCAGTCCTCCAACTGCAAGGACCTGAATTCTGCCAAGAAACAGCAAAAGGTTTTTCCCAGAGACTCCAGATAAGAGTTTGGTGTGGCCAGCACCTTGATTTTAGACTTCCAATACTCTGAGTAGAGAATCCAGCCATACACTGCAAACCTCTGATCCACAGAACTGTGAGCTAATAAATGAGGCTGTTTTAAGCTGTTAAATTTATGGTGATTTGAAATGAAGCAATAGAAACTAATATAGTCACCCAGGAAATGAGAGTCTTACCCGAACAAGGTGTTGAGAATGAGCTTGACGTAAGTAAGGAATGTGGGATAAAGGAGAACTCACACTAAACTTAGGCTTCCCTGGTGGCTCAGATGGTAATGAATCTGCCTGCAATGCGGGAGATCCAGGTTTGATCCCTGGGTTGGGAAGATCCCCTGGAGAAGGAAATGGCAACCCACTCCAGTATTCCTGCCTGGAGAATTCCATTTTTATTTCCAGAATTCCGCTTGCTTAAAACACTGTGGAACAACAGGGAGAGAGTCTCCCCAATGGGCCAACATGTAATGATAAGGTTAAGTTCCTGAGGGAAGGGTCTCATGTTTGGTGGGCAGTTAGAAATGTTATCTGACTTTTATCTGACCTGAAGTGACTAAGACTAACTAGATTTTCAAAATCAAAAGCAATTTTAGACTTTTCAAAATTTACTTGTTTTTAGCAAAGAAATTTTGTTCTTGATGTTGTTAGTGGTAGCTATGCTTTGTATTTTAAATAAACACAACATTTTGTGTTACAACTCTCCCTTAATATACTAACTGTTAAAGAAGTGCTTATAATTCAGACAAAAAAGAGACCATCAATAGTAGGAAAATGCTAAACTGTCTATCCTCTAGTTTAGATTATCTTATCTGTTAAAATGAAAAGTGTATCCTGGGGCACAAAAAAAAAAAAAGAGAGAGAGAGAAGAGAAACATAAAAAGTGTAAATTGAACTTTTGCCTTGTGTTGCATCTCTGCTGTTTACCAAAATCAATTTACTTCTGTTTGTTTTACTGTCTATCTGCTGAAAACATATCTGAATCCAACGAAAATGTGAAACATGTGATTTAAAATAGTTTGAGAAAGGAAAAAGGAAGCATCCTGTTAAATGTTAAAAACGGGTTCTGTGGTGAATTGTATACATGCACCACATCAAAAGTAAATCGAAGTTAAAATAAATAACGTTACACTGAAAGTTGAAAGAATATAGCAAATCATAAAGATGCTTGTATACTAATTGAGAGTATTTTAATTGTTAAAAGATTTAGAGGAATAAACATCATAGATGGGAACACAGTACTGAAAGATCAGTGCCGGTTCTGGTTTCCCTTTCTAGTGGCTTGGCACAGCAGCTGTGCTGAGCTCCAGCCTCGCCTTCAGAAACAGAAGCAACACTGTTCAAAGGATTAATCAGTGGCCCATCCATAGGAGGCCTTGGGACAGCAACATCTGCAGCCCCAAAAGCTGTTACAGAAGATGTGTGCCCTCAGTCCTTGCTGCAGTTCCTGGAAGGCGCACCCTTTAGAGTTAGGCTTGGTTTGTTTCTGTCTCCCTTGTCTGCAGGGCTCTTGATCACACCAACTTCACTGTTCCTCTCGGTTCTGTTGCAATGAGTAACACAGCAGTAAAATGACCTCTACCAAACTAGTCTCTTTTCTTATTCATGCTGGTCTATACTACATGGCTAATATGGATCAAGAGAAAAAAATATTTTCTTCAGGAAAGAAAGCATTTAGTTGTTGTATACCCCTCTCTCCAGTTCTGTTGAATTCATGTGAATTGAACTGCAATGCATTTTACAATGTAATTTATCAATTTTCGAATTGTGTACAAAAGTCCTCTAGGAGTCAATGAAGATATATAAACATTGGTCAGGCCTTGGGTATTCTGAGAAACAAAAATATTTTGGTGTGTGTATGTCTTCCAAAGATACATCATATTAATTTTGAATCCACATTTTTCTTCTTTCTTCAAAGTTTATCTCATCCTCACCTTCAAGGGTCACATTAATTGTTAAGTGTTGTAAGCAAAGATACCAGATGGGGAAAAAAGTACTTGCTTTCGTAAGTGGATAATCTGTTAAATAAATAAATATCATTGGACATTTGTAACATCCACCATGGTACGTAAAAAATTTCTCTAGGTTTTACATATAATACCATATTTAGTCCTTAACACTGTATGATAAATATTAGTATCTCTATTTTATAAATTAAAAAATTAACTTCTGATGTATTAGTTCATTCATCTATTTTTTCCTAAAATATATGTTTTGATTATCTATTCTACACCATTCAGGGACAAGGACATGCAGATAAAACAGAAATAGCTGTGAAAAGAAGAGGAGCAAAAAGCAAAGGAGAAAAGGAAAGATATACCCATTTGAATACAGAGTTCCAAAGAATAGCAAGGAGAGATAAGACAGCCTTCCTCAGTGATCAGCGCAAAGAAATAGAGGTTCATTCTCTCATTAGATTTCCAAAAGAAAGTAATAATTGTGCTATAGTAATTAAGTAGCAGATCTAATATTCAAGTCTAGGTCCTCTTGATGCCAGAGCCAGAGATTCACCCCCTTTTCTTTATCAGTCTTTCTCAATAAAGGAGAATAAATCTGATGTCAGAAGCCAGCCAGGCATTTTACGTTTGGCCTCGTGTTGTCCCAGGTACAGTAAATACCAAGAGGGCAAAGAATACTTTCTCCTCACTTAGGTTCTAGTTCTAGATCCTTAGGAGCACGGGTTTAATATTATCTTCGATTATTCCATTATCCAACGGAGTGGTCATTTCAGTTCTAGTAATATCTTCAGTCAACCATTTAGTTACCAAGTAAATAGGTCCAGCAGTATAGATTCTCAATGTACCCAGTAATTAAGGACACAGTTGATGTAAACTCTTGTTAGTGTTATTATTTTATAAACAATTCTTTTAGTCAAGGTTTCATTTTTTTGCCTGTTGACTCTACATTTTAAAAGATTGCTTACAATAAGAATGGATTTTTAAAATCGGATCATAAATCTAGAATATTGTGTGACTGGAGTCTTCTGCAAATAAATTTATTTTCCTGCCAAATAAATCAATAATCAATGTCATACATAAGTCTAAAACTAAACAGAATATGTTAAGAACTAATTTATCATCTCTTTTTCATGCCTCAACAAATTCAGGAAAGGGAAATAATTCCATCCCAGTTGCGGCACATACTGGTCAAAAGTCAAGAAACTCACAAATTTTGGGGTGATAGGATCATTCTACCACCTATTCACAAGCAGGTTTAAAAACACACACATATTTAACAGCAAGTGACAAAGAGAAGCCAGAAGTAGGTAACTCTGATGATCAGAAGCTACTTATTTTCTTTTCCTAATAAAGAATGTGTCACCACTTACTAGAGGCCCAAGTGACCACACCGTGTTGTTTCAGGGACAATTGATTAGTGCAATGTCTTGCTGACTCAGCTCCCTCCAAATGAATGCCTACCTTCCACTGATAATGCGTGCATGTGCCCACTGAGTGGCTTCAGTCTTGTCCAACTCTTTGAAACCCTGTGGACAATGGTCCACCAGGTTCCTCTGTTCATGGGGTTCTCCAGGCAAAATTACTGGAGTGGACTGCCACATCTTCCTCCAGGGGATCTTCCGGACCCAGGGATCAAACCTGGACCCATCTTAACGTTTCCAGCATTTGTAAGCCAGGTTTTTTGTTGTTGTTTTTTTTACCACTAGCGCAACCTGGGAAGCCCTCATTGGTAATAGCTACCCTTAAATTTCCTTGGAGATAAACTGAAAACAGCACTGAAAGAAGTCAGAAAAGATTTATGTATGCAGTCTTTGGTTCCAGTGCTTGAATGATTTTGTCTGGTTATTGAAAAGACTAAACATTCTGGAATGAAATTTTGGTGGTTGCATGCATGTCAACTTACTTGCTGCAAATAAACCAAGGGTATATTGCAAGAGTTGTATATGTCATGTAACAGTTCAGCTTGCTTTTGTTTCCCAGAATCTCAAGAGAAGGTGCTGTAGTCTCTATTGCTGCTCTGTTTATGCTGTTGCAAGACCTGAGAGCTACCCTCTCCCTCCAAACCATGTCAATTAAATTAACCTGTATCAGGAGATATGGCACCCCTGAGTGGTACAAAATGCTGCAGTGCTCTGAGAGTGCCTTTAGAGCCAGTCTTGAACACATCATGAAATATATGCCTCTCTTCACTAATGAAAATGGAGCCACATTTTCCTGTTCTTTCAGCCAGATGGGGTTATGATTGGTGTGTGCTTGCCTTTTACATTAATATTTGATTCCATAATAAGAACCACATGAGACAGTTTCAGTTTATTAGTTCTTCAGTTGCCAATATGGCTTTTGTACAACTAATAAAATAAATAAAAATATTTCCCTTGTGTTTTTTCTTATAAAATACACTTGTTAGGTAAAGGATAAACACATACCAGTCAAAAGCTGATCTGGCACAAACAATATTGTCTTGCTTTTTCTTGTTTAATAGAAAACAAAGGAGACATATTTATTAGTTTCCTAATAGCGTGGTTGGCTTACACTGGCCTATATGTACACATCTGATATTGGAGGCATTTATTTAGAAAGAAATGGTTTATGCTGACATCTTGGTAAAATTTTCAAAACCTTATTACAAATAAAAACACATTTCCCAGGAAATCATGTAAGGAAAGAAGTGAAAACAGTGAAAAGCTGCTTGTCCTCTCGATGTCCATGGTAATTCAGTCATGGCTGCCTTCAAGATCAGCCCCTAAAAAAGTATTGCCGGTGCTGGGCCTTTTCTGCTGTACCAAGAAGTCCAACATGAACCATGGGTCAGTGGTCTACCATTCATTGAGCCTAGGCTCAGATTTTGAGATTAAGTGGAAATGTCCTCTTTTGAGTACACCTCTTTTGAACGTAAGTCACACCACCCTGAAACTTGTCATTAGTCATCAGTTTACAGAAATCCCTCTTAGGTCGTAAGAATGAATTCATAAATATTCCCCTTCAATATATGAATGTTCAACAGAGCAATGTTGTAAGAGCAGATCTGCAGTGGAAGTTGGTTTCCTTCTTAGTCATCGTTCTGAGGAAGTATATATGAGCAAACAATATTAATGGGAAACCACTTTACCTCTGTTAAGACATCACACTTCCGTGAGTTGATATGGATCTTCCACCAAGCCTATGAAGTCTATCTGAGGTCTTGTTCCTTCATTTCCTATTTTCAGTATTCAGAGACCTTAAAAAATGAAGAGAGGGTCACAGGGAATTTTCTAAAGTAAGGTTGAACTTATGAAAGAAAACAAGTGAGCATTTGAGAAACGACTCTTTCCCTAAAACTCTTCATTCTTGCAAAGAAGAGGCTACACCACATAAGACTTGAATTATATTGCATAAGACTTGAATTTAATTAAATGGTTGCAAGAAAGACTTTATAAAGCTAAACTTCACTCATCATTTTTAAAAGAATAAAACCTGTCCATGTTGTTTCAATAAATTTTGGTGAAGAGAATTCCATTTCCTTAAACTCTTCCATTCCCTGGTTTGATCATTTTCTATCATTCCATCCTGAGAAATACAGAAAAAAAAAAAAAGCATTCTTCTACCTGAACCTTATAAAACCTACATATCATATAAGCATGAACATCTGTCTTAAAGGAAAAAAAATAAGGACATGTACTCTTTAAAGAAGCTCAAAGATACTTTTCTCATCACCGTCAGGTTTGTAACTGGTAAAGATATGGGATATATGAAAAATGATTAAGCAGTGCAAGGGAAACAGTTTGTTGGGGTAACAGACATACTGCTTTAACTTCAGCATTTTGTGTATGTACAAATATATGTATATGTATACATATTTTATATGTATTTGTTTATTTATTTATTATGTAATGAAAATAGCACAAGAGATATAAAAGATAGAATGTATTTGGGTGAAATATCTTAGAAGAAAACAGTTGTTTTCAATAGGTTTCAAGATGGAATAGAAGGGAGAGGATTGAACTGGGTCGCTTTCCCACTGCTTCATGGCACAGACTGATAAAAGGATCTGAGGGGCACTGAGGATTAACTTTGACCTTCCCATGGCTTCACAGAGTCCAGCTCAACTTGGAGAAACTGGGAGTTTCTGCACAGGGGAGAGCAACGTGATACAGCCCTGGTATTCCATCTGACATAGACAGCCGACAAGAGCCTTTCACAGTCATGTTGCTTCTCTTTCTATGTCAGGTTTAAGGTCATTTTTAGGGCACAGTGAGGAAATGTGGAGGCCAGGGCTGTCTGCACCACACCTGGGCTGTGAGAAACAGGGGGTTTCAATTTCTAGCCTCTGGATACCACACCGCCTAACCTTTACCTACCTGTCCTCACCCCAGTACATGACAAATATAAAATAAAATCAGACATTTCAGAGCAGTGGACTAGTTAGATCAAGGGTGGACATTCCTAAAATGCAGTAAGACCTTCAGAAAAAGGTAAGCAATAAAGGCAGAGCTTTGTTATTTAGCTATAGTCCTGGTCTCCTATGTTTAGTTATTTTGGGGTGTGAGGGAGGGTTGGGGAGTCAATATGTAGAAATTGAATTTTAATTATTATTTTGGTACATGTGGGGCTGAAATTTGACCTATTTATAAACACCCAATTACTAAGGACTGAGTTTGCAAATGTAAGTAGTTTCATATCAACTGTATCTTATTCATGTTATTTTCCTTAGTAATGGCTCACTCAGTCACTCTCCTGGAACACAAAGCAACGAAACTGACACTGGAAGGGAAGAAAAGAGAAGCAAATAGTTTACTTTAGGATCCTGGAGCTAGTGAACTCATCTAAGAGAACAGAAACCTAATTATCAAAACCACAGTTACGAAAATAGCATTCATAAAAGTTAGCACTGACCAAATGGTTATTCTGTGCTATGTGTTGCTTTTACGCTTTGCATATGGTAGCTTGCCAATCTTTACTGCATACCTATGTGTCACTATGGTTATTATTATTATTATTATCATTCTGATACAATGAGAACATTGAGATGGTTTTTCATACTTCATGTGATTTCCCTACACTTACCCACAAAGTGACTGAATAGTCTTAATGTGTTCATGGGGTTCAACCACAGCAAGGTGCTATGGCCCCTTTTTACAACGAGGGGAACATGTTACTCGTGGTGCCTGTGAGACCATCGGACTTCTCTGAGATTTTATAAATCTAGGTTCTTAGATTTACCATGCTTTGCCAACCCAGAAGTCCTTTCATTGGAAATAATAAAGAAGGACCAATACTCCACAAATTGGTGCAGAGCCATGCCATGTATAGGACAAGAATACAGCTATCAGTAAGCCATAGTTTCAGGGGCCCTGGAAGGTTTGCTTATACTCAGAGATCTTCCCTCCAGAGAAATGAGCTCAGGCTTTCAAATCAGACAAAGCTAGGATCAAATACTAATTTTATCATAGTTATTATGACCTTGAGCTGAAGTTTCTTACTTCATCCATGAGTTGTCGTGAGGATGAAACAAGGCAGTGAGTTTCAGTGCTTCAAATGTGATGTCTATTCTGTTTTCCTTTGTCTTCCCCTTCTTTCTCTTTCCTATGATTTAACATGTTCGGGAGGTATTTTCATATTCCGAGTGATAAAAATATATGAAAGTCTTAGAAACTGCCCTTGAGGAACTCACTACTGAATGTGATCTTTTGTGACCTAGTGCAAAAGGCAGAGGCTTCCTCGGTGGATCAGATGGAAAAGAATCTGCCTTCAATGTGGGAGATCTGGGTTCGACCCCGGGGTTAGGAAGATCCTCTGGAAGAGAAAATGGCAACCCATTCTTGTATTCTTGCCTGGAAAACCCCTTTGGACAGAGGAGCCTGGAGGGCCACAGTTTGTGGGGTCATGAAGAGTCGGACACAACTGAGTGACACACACACACACACACACACACACACAGAAAAGGCAATATGAACTCTGAAACACTTCTCAGTCATTTGGAGTATTTTTCCTGGCTAACGATAGAAATAAAAACCTCAGGAACCGATACTAATATTTAGCCTATACAAAATAGCACTAATTTCACATTGTCTTAGGAAGGAGAAATTGCATTGTCGACGGAGTTTATTATCTCTTGCCCTTCTCCTGTTTCTCACCATGTTGCTATAAAGTTTCTGATAGTTAAAGAAAATTGGGAGTCTTAGAAACTGACTTTCATTTATAACCTGCTGATTCACCTAGATCAGGTTACTGGGAAGAAATCCAAGTTAGACCTCCTGACCTACCCGAAACAGCATGAAGTATGCCCTGCCACTAAATCCCGATTCCTGTGTACCTCACCCTGTCACTAAATATGATTTAGAGGAACCTTTAGAAAGTCAGGTATAAGGATTTAGTGCTTTACATGTAAGTCACAGCTGCTGGACTGGCTTTTATAGTAACGTAAGTAAGTAATTTATTAAATGGTTCAGTCATTAGATATACCAGACCTTGAAAACATTCTTGTGAGGGAGGCTACCTTGGGTAGTGAGAAGATTAGCATTTCTCAGCAGCAAGTATTTGTGACTTGATTAATGAAGCACAGGGCAGATGGATTTGTTTCCCTCTTTGTGCCTGCTCTCCTGACTTCCTTGCCCTTTATTTGGTTGTCTTTTCCACCTGCTGTCACTGACATGGATGAGATGCCAAAACAGCATTCCTTTACTTCAACACTCTTCACACCTTTTTCTCCCCTCTTTTTTCTCCACGGGAGTTATTTCTTTCTCCTCCTCTGGGATTGGCAAAGGACACTATTCCGGTTTCTACACGACTGACAGGCCTTTTCACATGAAAAGAAATCATAGAACTATGAACAAGATCAGAAACACTCTCAATGACTTCTTTTACATAAGAAAAAGTTATGTAGGAGATCATTTAAAAATTAATACATTGCTTCTAATACAGCCTGCATTTTCCTTCAGAATTATCACCATCCCTATTGCTTCCATTTTGCCTTTTAGGAAGATATAACTTGCTTCATTTACTGGTCATTTGATAAAATGTTTATGTTCCCATTTTCTTTCTAATGTTTTCAGGCACAAGAGACAGACACTGTCTGCTTTGTGAGCTTATTTCTCTTCAAAAAGATTTATATCATGCAGACTAATAACAAGTGTACTTTTCTTTAACAAAGCCTCCAACTTTGTTTCTGTTTGTTCTTCTTCCAGCTCAATTTCCCCTGATGCCTTCCAATAAGTTGCCATCCTTTTTATCCACAGAAGTCTCCTAAGTGTGTCTTTTACTTTGATAAATCGTATTTCTCACATCTTATAAAAAACTAATGCAACAGAATTTCCCATTTGTGTTTTTAGTATCTGCCAACAAATTTTTATGATGACCCCCAAGCACTGGTTATTTTTAGGTCAAAAGTAATGGCCAAGATATTTAAAGGCTAAAGACATGGTCATATCTGTGGCCATCCCAAAGGCATTCCTGGGCAAAATGAGGGACTGTGAGTGTGGAAATTTAGGAGATCAGCAAAAAGCATGCAAAATATTGGATTTCTAAAGTTAGGGAAGATGTTTCATGTGTATTTTTATAACTTTATAATTTTAAGTTTAAATGTTGGTACTTATTTTATCATTCTTGATTTGACTGTAAATCTTTTCATATAAGCAAAATTTATAGGAACCATTAATTCAAAGAAATAAGTTATTTGATAGCAGCAATTATGCCAAAAAACTTAGTTTCTTAGAAAATTTCTTATTTACTAGGTACATCTATGTGCCTCAAAGCATCTGCATTCAGGAGGTGTTCAATTAGTACTTGGCCAAAACCACACATGGGATTTGTTTACATGGTTATAGACTCCAGAACAGGAGGAAAAGAAAATAGACCAAGTAAAGTAAAAGTGGAATTTTCTCACTTAAAATTACCAATGGCCCACGGTGGTAAAAAGAGAAACGATCTAAAGTTACAGAATGATCACTACAATGTGTTGAATAAGAAAACCAGCACCAGAGTCAAAGTTTGTGGCCAAATTGCCAGTCTGCTCTGAGGTCTTCATCTGTAAATAATAAGACCGATCACTTTGCAAGGCTGTTATAAAGGTTGAACCAAATAATGTATCTACATCTTCTGGAACAGTGGTTGATAATAGTAACATCATTAACTATTATAACTAACTTTAAAAGCACTGATTACTTTCTCAAGGAATACTTTACGTGTATAAACCTTAGAAACACAGGAAGAGTAAGAAATCACAGATAAGCAGAAGAGTAAGAAAAGACTAAGCTTTAAGAACAAAGCCTGGAATGAACTGAAATCAGAAGAACGGAAGCAGTTTAGAGCTGTTGGGGCTCAGGCATTAAGAAGGAGAAGGTAGAAGGAACTGAGAAAGTAGCATTGACATAGATGCCCCATCGAGTGTGAAATAGATAGCTGGTGGGAAGCTGATATGTAACAAAGGGCGCCCAGCCTGATACTCAGCAATGACCTAGAAGAGTGGGATGGGAGCGGGGAGGAAGGCTCAAGAGAGAGGGGATATATATATAATGATTTGCATTGTCACATGGCAGAAATCAACACAACGTTATCCTCCAATTAAAAAAAAAAAACAGAAGAAGAAGAAGCAAAGAAAGGGATAGACCATTTGATTGAGATAGGAGGATGTGGGGTTTAAGAAATTGTGAAAAAAAAAAAAACCCCAAAAACAAAATTCTCAACTCCTATTTCACTCTGCCTGCTCTATGAAGTAGAATTGTTCTTAAACAAGAAAAGGCAGAATAAACATTTTTGAGAGGAGATGGAAATTCAAGATAGGCTGGAAGATTGGAAAAGAGCCCCTAGCTTGATTTTATGTTAATAAAACGTGTGGGTTCATTCAAGCTTGATGTAAAAATTTTTATAATATATGTGATGCTCTCTCCTAGCACAATTTTGTGCTCACACAGCTATTCTTTACACAGTATTTTGAATCACTTGGAATGTCTTTCCCTAATTTTTTTATTTGGAAAATGCTGTTGTTTAAACAAGAATTTCCCAGCTTCCCTCAGCAGATCTAATCACTCCCTGGACACCATCCAGTCCATGCCTGTTTCTTCTAGCATCTGTGAGAAACGATTGCAAAAATAAGTTATATATCCTCCTGTCCCATTGTAATCTTCTTAAGAACACAGACCGTCAAACTTCATATTCTAAGATCCTACCACAGTGTATGGTTCAGAGTCAGTATTAAGTAATGTTAATTTGACTTGATTTAACTTAAGAAAAGGAATGGCTGCAGGAGCTAAGACTCAATGAGAACAGGCTTTCAGGAACAGGATGGAATTGTAACTGTCTTCAATAAATAACAGGTAATACATGCAAGAAGGAGTAACTTCAGAGGACAGAAGCATGATTAACGGGGCAAAGTTAAAATGAAATAATTTTGACCCTGTATGAGGCTGAACTTCCTGTCAGTTTTCAATTGAAAAGGGTTATGTTGTATGGTAACAAATTCTCTATGAGAGAATATGCTAGGAAATATGCTTAAGGTAGAAACTGAATAATCTATTTGAATCATGGTACACTTATTTCTTGCAGAAGATTAAGACTGGATTTGGAAACCTTTAAGTTTCTTTATGAAATGCTAAGATTCAATGATCAGCTTCATATTCATTAATGTCTCAGTTGGAAAGTCAGATATTGCAATAAATTTCTTCTTTCACAAAGACTCTGCTTATCTCAGCTGCCATCTTCTCCCAGATGATAATCTCTTCTACAAGTTTGTGAAACTTGTTCTTCGCTGCAGGCCCTGATTTTATTAACATTTCCCTCTGGAGGAAAAAAAAACAAAACAAAACATGCCACACCACAGGTACCCACCATGCAGACAAAGAAACTTGGCATCTTTGAAACTCTATTGCAAAGTTGCCCCTGCTTAGTTTTGTAGTTTTTCAGCTTAGCTGAAATTAAAAAAAACTAATATGTTTAGAAGACTATTAGTATAAACCTGAATAATCAAAAAGAGGCTCAGTTCTGTAGACAACAATAATAATAATTAAAGTTGGCTTCTTTAGTGTCTGGAATTCCAACTGGGACAAGCTCAAAGCTTTGGTTTATCATCACAAAAGAGCCACAGAGCCCTCAAGAGCCCTTTCTGGGATTCCAAAGAAAATCTACCAAGGCAGAAACTTTTTCTTCAAGTTTTTTTTATTAAAAACAAATAAAGGCAAACACAAACACATTCCAATACAGAAGCACTTCTGAAGAGCCACAAATCCACAAGGTTCCAAGCCTCTGGCTAGTCCAATCCGTTGCTGTAAAACACTAGACATAATTTCAGCCAGCGTGGGTCTGCCCCATGCAATAATCAAAGAAGGTAACATCACCACAAAAATCAGGCTCTCGTCTACATTACCACCTACCTTTGTTTATGTCTGCAGAGTTTGTATTTTCTTCTTAAAAAAAAAAAATATATATATATATATATATTGTTTCTTGCATGTGTCTTGTTCGATTTTTGAAGTGAATGTTTTCATTCTATCTTCAGCTCTGAACTAATAGCACATATACTTTGTTTATCAGTATGGTGGCAAGCCAATTTCATGATCTGCCCACAGCTTACAAACTGATCAGTGGGGTCTGTCTCCACGGTGCCGTGACTAATGAACATCTGGAATTGTCAGCTGTGCCTTTATGAGGCTGAGCCGTGACTTGAACTAAAGCTACAATGTGAGCAGTCATTTGAACTTCCCTGCCACTTGCTGGATAAAAAGGCAAGGAGGAGAGGATAATCTGTAGTATGAAGAAAATTTTTCATTCTGTTGGTGTGCATATCCCCTCATCTGATGTAATGATTTTGCCAATTTTACGCATCTAGTAATGTAGGACATTATTATAATTAATTGCTTGAGTTATGTATGTGCTGTATTCCAAGATTTCTTCTGTTTGTTGTAGTCTGGAGAATCCTCAGAGTAAAGTTTAAAGTGAATGGAGTAATACAGCATAATTATGAGAGCAGTTTCTCTTTTAAAACATAATGTGTGTCATTAAAAAAAAAAGGTATAATACACTAACGAGATAATATTAAGACAAGTAAACATAGCTACGTGTTTATTTGCGAGAAGTAGTGTGACAGAATTAATAATTACAATCATGATATCTGACATGTATATTTACCATTTATGGCACTATTACGTACTCATAATTATACTAACCCATTTAATTTATACAAGAAGTAAGTTCCATTACAATCTCCATTTTATATATAAATAAACTGAGGTCTGGAGAGATTAAGTTTTGTTCAAAAATAACTGAAATGGACTGCAGGCTGGATGTTTGGGTACTGTTTTTATATCCAGAACTTCCTAAAGAATGAGAGTAAGGATTCAGCTTGAGTTATACATATACATCTACTAACAACTGCGAGGCTTCAGATATACCTGTCAAGCTATGAAATAAGCCTGACGGTAATATAGTTGTATACCTCCTGCATTGTTATAGTTCAGACATACTAGTGGGTAGTATTGATGCGGTGGCTTTCTCAAAGACCAAATACAAGATCCAGAGTAAGATCCCTGGAAAAGATTCCCCTTGAGAGAAAGTCAGGCATGATGAACTTGACCCCGTGACTCATTTCAGCCACAGAAGAATAGACATGTGTGTCTACCATGGCTGCTGATGTTCTTATTCAGTTGCTAAGTTGTGTCTGACCCTCTGTGACCTCATGGGCTACAGCATGTCAGGTTTCCTTGTCCTCTACTATCTCCCGAAGTTTGCTTAAGTTTATGCCCATTGAGTTGGTGATGTCATCCAGCCATCTCATCCTCTGCTGCCTTCTTCTCCTCCTGCCTTCAACCTTTCCTAGCATCAGGCTTTTTTCCAGTGAGCTGGCTCTTTGCATCAGGTGGTCAAAGTATTAGAGCTTCAGCTTTCGCATCAGTCCTTCCAGTGAATATGCAGAGTTGATTTCCTTTAGGATAGACTGGTTTAATCTCCTTGCTGTCCAAGGGACTCAGGAGTCTTCTCCACCTCTGCAGGTTGAAAGCATCAATTCATAAGGACGCATGCTTTTTTACGATCCAACTCTCATATCTGTATATGACTATTGGAAAAACTGTAACTTTGACTATGTGGATCTTTGTTGGCAGTGTAATATCTTTGCTTTTTAATATGTTGTCTAGGTTTGTCATAGCTTCCCTCCCAAGAAGCAAGCATCTTCTAATTTCATGACTGCAGTCACTATCTGCAGTGATTTTGGAGCCCAAGAAAAGAAAATCTGTCACTGCTTCTACTTTTTTCTCCTATTTCCCATGAAGTGATGAGACCAGATGTTATGATCTTAGTTTTTGAATGTTGAGTTTTAAACCAGCTTTTTTACTCTCCTGTTACACCCTCAGCAAGAGGCTCTTTAGTTTCTTTAGTTTTGCTTTCTACCATTAGGATGATATCTGCATATCTGAGGTTGTTGATATTTTTCTTGGCAATATTGATTCCAGCTTATGACTCCTCCAGCCTGGCATTTCACATGATGTATTCCACATATAAGTTAAAAAACAGGGTGACAATAAATAGCCTTGTCATAATCCTTTCCCAATTTTGAACCAGTCACTACTTCCATATAAGGTTCTAATTGTTGATTCTTGATCCACATACAGGTTTCTCAGGAGACAGGTAAGATGGTCTGGCATTCTAGACTGAAATTTGAACCTAAATAAAAGACAGAAAAGGCAGAAGAAGCAGCAATCAGACTGCCAACATTCGTTCAGTTCAGTTCAGTTCAGTCGCTCAGTCGTGTCCAACTCTTCGTGACCCCATGATATGCAGCATGCCAGGCCTCCCTGTCCATCACCAACTCCCAGAGCCCACCCAAACCGATGTCCACTGAGTCAGTGATGCCATTCAACCATCTCATCCTCTGTCGTCCCCTTCTCTTCCTGCCCTCAATCTTTCCCATCATCAGGGTCCTTTGAAATGAGACAGCTCTTCACATCAGGTGGCCAAAGTATTGGAGTTTCAGCTTCAACATCAGTCCTTCCAATGAATGTTCAGGACTGATCTCCTTTAGGATGGACTGGTTGGATCTCCTTGCAGTCCATGGGACTCTCAAGAGTCTTCTCCAACACCACAGTTCAAAAGTATCAATTCTTCAGCACTCAGCTTTTTTATAGTCCAACTCTCACATCCATACATGACTCCTGGAAAAACCATAGCCTTGACTAGACGGAGCTTTATTGGCAAAGTAATGTCTCTGCTTTTTAATATGCTATTTAGGTTGGTCGTAACTTTTCTTTCAAGAAATAAGTGCGTTTTAATTTCATGGCTGCAATCACCATCTGCAGTGATTTTGGAGCCCAGAAAAATAAAGTCTGACAGTTTCCACTGTTCCGTTGGATCATTGAAAAAACAAGAGAGTTTCAGAAAAACATCTATTTCTGCTTTCTTGACTATGCCAAAGACTTTGACTGTGTGGATCACAATAAACTGTGGAAAATTCTGAAAGAGATGGGAATACCAGACTACCTGACCTGCCTCTTGAGAAATCTGCATGCATGTCAGGAAGCAACAGTTAGAACTGGACATGAAACAACAGACTGGTTCCAAATAGGAAAAGGAGTACGTCAAGGCTATATATTGTCACCCTGCTTATTTAACTTATATGCAGAAACGCTGGACTGGAAGAAACACAAGCTGGCATCAACATTGCTGGGAGAAATATCAATAACCTCAGATATGCAGATGACACCACCCTTATGGCAGAAAGTGAAGAGGAACTCAAAAGCCTCTTGATGAAAGTGAAAGAGGAGAGTGAAAATGTTGGCTTAAAGCTCAACATTCAGAAAATGAAGATCATGGCATACGGTCCCATAACTTCATGGGAAGTAGATGGGGAAACAGTGGAAACAGTGTCAGACTTTATATTTTTGGGCTCCAAAATCACTGCAGATGGTGATTGCAGCCATGAAATTAAAAGACGCTTACTCCTTGGAAGAAAAGTTATGACCAACCTAGATAACATATTGAAAAGCAGACACATTACTTTGCCATCAAAGGTCCATCTAGTCAAGGCTATGGTTTTTCCTGTGGTCATGTATGGATGTGAGAGTTGGACTGTGAAGAAGGCTGAGCGCCGAAGAATTGATGCTTTTGAACTGTGGTGTTGGATAATACTCTTGAGAGTCCCTTGGACTGCAAGGAGATCCAACCAGTCCATTCTGAAGGAGATCAGCCCTGGGATTTCTTTGGAAGGAATGATGCTAAAGCTGAAACTCCAGCACTTTGGCCACCTCATGCGAAGACTCATTGGAAAAGACTCTGATGCTGGGAGGGATTGGGGGCAGGAGGAGAAGGGGACGACTGAGGATGAGATGGCTGGATGGCATCACGGACTCGATGGACGTGAGTCTGAGTGAACTCCAGGAGTTGGTGATGGACAGAGAGGCCTGGCGTGCTGCGATTCATGAGGTCGCATAGAGTTGGACACAAGTGGGCGACTGAACTGAACTGAATTGATTAGAGAGGTAGTCAAGCAAAAGTAACTGAAACATAAAACTAAATAATGATCAGATATAATTTTATTGAATTCCCAGGTGCATCCTTTATTACAGGGACAAGAAGTGTTTACTGTCAGTGTGATCTCCCTGTACATTTCTATTAGACACTTGCTTGGTGAGCATGGATATAAACAGGAAGAATTAAACAAATATATTATTTAATGGCCTTGGATTAAGCTAGTTTGATATGCTCATCTCACAGTACTGACAGTGTGATCTAAAAGCCATCAGTTACACTTGCCTACATTTATCTGACGTAAGAATCCACCTGCAATGCAAGAGACCCGAGTTCTTTCCCTGGCTTGGGAAGACTCCCTGGAGAAGGGAATGACAACCCACTCCAGTATTCTTGCCTGGAGAATTCCATGGACAGAGGAACCTGGTGGGTTACAGTCCATGAGGTCGCAAAGAGTCAGACATGACTGAGCAACTAACACACACACACACATTCATCTGAATCCTAAAAATATCTCTGTCATTAGAAATGGAAATATTCCAGATTGAATAGTCAATTTCCGTTTCCTTGGATTATCTTTGGATAGATGTTGCCAGCATATATATCTGACACCTCTTTCCTTTGTGTCTGGGAGTGACAAATTCTTCTTTCTGAAATGATCACCCTTCTCTTAGGTATATTATCTTATTCACATAGGTTACCCAAGACTTTTACTTCACCTGACATACTTTTTCTACATTGTGTTCATTTTATAGTTTAATTCAGACAAATTTTAAAAAATTCAATTCCAAGCTTTGGAGATCACCTAATTAGATCCCAAAATTTTACTGTAGCCTTTCCTCAATAGTAGACAACAGGAAAATACTTTAAAAACTTGCAGAAACTATCATAATTGTGATTACGGCAGGCAGGGATTGATAAGATAGTTGAGAAGAGACAGGCAAGTCAGATAAAAGGCTCTTGTAATTCAAGCCATGAACCAGTGAGAGTTTTGAATAGGGACACAATAAGTCTTGCATAATAAAAAGTAATTAGAAGTAATAAGAAGACAAAAAGGAAACACAAGGCTGTAAAGGCTAAAAACAGCTGCATAATAAAGATACTTATTTTATAGGCTTATATTAAACACAAAGTGTCACTGTTGTTCATTAGTTAGGACCCAAGGTCTCAGAGTAGAGAACACACCTGTCAGATATGCACCTCTCAAACATGCAAGCTGGTATACAACTAACACAACCTGTGTAATGGCTTCTAGGCTGCTCTGTACTATCAGGCCTCCTCTAAGTCTGTAGGAGCACCTCCATAGGTTTTGGAATGGATACATGGATGCTGGAGCAATCAGCAATATCCAGAAACTGACCTAGGTGCGACCTGAAGAAAGTAAAAAACATTCTTTCCTCACTAAGCTTAAAATTGTAGATTCTAGAATATTGTTCCTTATATAATGGCTATGGACATCCAAAAGTTAGACTACAAACACTAACATCCATTACATATTTCAGAGGCTCATAGCAGCCCAACAGTACAACAGCACCAAACAGCAGGGTTGACCACTTGCACACTCCAAACACTGGCAAAAGAACATTCTAAATGTGATCTCTTAATTTCTCTTTCTTTTACAGTAAGGCCAAATTTGTTCTCTGACTTGTTACAGTTTTGTCAAATATCCTCTAGTAGGGAAAAGAGGTTCTATTCTGTCCTTCATATTAAAATGCCTACTGATCTGGTTCCACTATGTAAGGATTAAACAAAAGACCGAGATGGGTCCATTTCATTGAGGCTAAGAGTGGTTAATTGCTTTCATTCATTCATTACCTCCTTTGACAAGTATTTGTTCATATAATACGCTGGGTGCATTTCTTGCCTCAACTCACTAAGCTAGTGAATGACTGAATCAGATCTACCCCTCTCAAAAACCTATGCTCTTTCCACTCTACCTTAAATTGAAATGGCATCTTTAAAAAAAAAAAAAAAAACCACACTAAACTAAAGTAACAGAATCGACAAACAGTAAAATGACTTACTGTTTAAAAGAATGGTATTCTCACTAAACCACATGTAAATAATGTCTCATTTGTCATACGTTTGTTTTACTCTCCTGCTGGCCAACACCACACTCCTTCAGATTAGAAAGTTTGGCTACACTACAGAACACACACTGGAAGTCAAGCAACACCCAAGCCTCCATTAAGGTCATTATTCTTGTAAATTTCTTTTCCTCCCACAGGGACAGGCATATCAATTTTTCTATATGTTTTGAAGAGCTTAGCCACATGATTTTAATCATTTCTCCCAGGTGGCTCTTAGAACTTGCATGGTGGCCCTATATATTATCCAACCAAGGACAGGTTCCAGTGCAGTTTGATGAATGAGCAGGAGACCAAAATCAGAGGTCTGAAATTCTCTTCCCCAAGGAGTAATAGTTTTACCTTCTATTGCTTGGGGATCCTAGGGAACCTGAATATTGGGAAACAATATAACTTAAGGTTTTGAGCTAGACAACTTGAGATCATCTAATATCTTTTAGCAACTTTTTTTTTTTTTTTACAAATATTCTGGTTTGGGTAAAATATAAGCTATGTTTTCTTAAGTATTTTTCATTTCAATTTTTAGATCTTCATATATTTTAATGGAAATTTGATTCCCTTAGTATTTATTTATAGTTAACTCATAAAATTGTATTTAGAAATATATTTTCCAATTGGCTTTATGAAAAACTTTTATAAACTTCAGACTGAGTACACACACACACACACACACACACACACAAGGATACACACTCACATATTCTCTTGCCAGGAAAGAAAACAAAAAGAAAATACACAGCATCAAAAAGTTCAGGTTGGGTTCAGATCTCAAAAGCCACAGGTTCCGAATAATTCTAAACTTGGATGGTGGTTTCTTCCATCCAAGAATGTGTCCCACATGTTATTGAATGGTGCAACCACATTAACCACAAGTTTAACCTAGCTCTCTTGTACTTTTTAATTGACTTCAGCTCCAAACTTTCAAAGTGTAGACTTAATTGAACGTCTCTAAAATATTGCAATTAAATGACTTTTTTTTTCATCAACCACTGGCATGCAAGGCAATGTCAATCATCTTTCCTTGGTACCAAAAAGTCTCTTTCTTTTCCTCTTCATTTCCAGGCAACAGAGCTATGCAATTCTATTCCAGAATAATATTCTCTTATCTTTTCTAATAGATCTTCCTATCAGCACACTTTTCAAATCTTTGATTACCACATATGTTACTCATCAAATATCTATTAAATCCCTGTTAGAAATAAAATGCTTATTTTAACAAAAGTTAATTCTATAAATACATACAAATTGTCTACTGTCTGCCAGCAAAGATAATTCACTGAATGATATGAAAGCAATTTTAACATCAGGGTTGAACATTTGTATGTTCATAATACTGCATTTCCCTCTGTGGCCCTGATAATAGGCACTGTTAATCAATCGGGTACACCTTCCTGCTGATCTTGTGCTTGATCTCCTCAGAGTACTAGAAAGCCACCACCTAACTACTGAGGTTGGTACTGAAAATATAATCTATCTTGTGTTTGTGTGCTTAGTCGATTAGTCATGTCTGACTCTTTACTACCCTATGAACTGAAGCTCACCAGGCTCCTGTGTCCTTGGGATTCTCCAGGCAAGAATACTGGAATGGGTTGCCATTTCCTACTCTGGGGGATCTTCCCCACCCAGGAATCGAACCTGTATCTCCTGCATCTCTTTCATTGGAAGGCAGGTTCTTTTTACCACCGAGACACTCAAGAAGCCCAATCTGTCTCATGCTACATGCAATTATTCTGAGTGATCTTCAACTCTGATCTCTCTATGTGTTGCTGTAGTGTAGTGATAATAATCCACTGAGATTATTTGTACTGTCTGGATGTTCCCATCATATGCTTATTCCAGTCCATCTCTTTTAGACATGTCTCCTAAACACAGACCACAGTCAGTCAGTTCAGTTCAGTAGCTCCGTTGTGTCAGACTCTGTAACAACATGGACTGCAGCACGCCAGTTTCCCTGTCCATTACCAACTCCCAGAGCTTACGCAAACTCATGCTCATCGAGTCAGTGAAGACATCCAGCCATCTCATCCTCTGTTATCTGTCTCCTCCTGCCTTCAATCTTTCCCAGCATCAGGGTCTTTTCAAATGAGTCAGTTCTTTGCATTAGGCGGCCAGAGTATTGGAGCTTCAGCTTCAGCATCAGTCTTTCCAATGAATATTCAGGGTTGATTTCCTTTTGGATGGACTGGTTGGATCTCCTTGCTGTCCAAGGGGCTCTAGAGACTCTTCTCTAACACCACAGTTCAAAAGCATCAATCCTTTGGTGTTCAGCTTACTTTATAGTCCAACTCTCACATCCATACATGACCACTGGAAAAACCATAGCTTTGACAAGATGGACCTTGGTCAGCAAAGTAATGTCTCTGATTTTTAATATTCTGTCTAGGTTGGTCAAAGCTTTTCTTCCAAGAAGCAAGTCTTTTAATTTCATGGCTGCAGTCACCATCTGCAGTGACTTTGGAGCCCAAGAAAAAAGACTGTCACTGTTTCCACTGTTTCTGCATCTATTTGCCATTAAGTGATGGGACCAGGTGCCATGATCTTAGTTTTCTGAATGTTCAGTTTTAAGCCAGCAGTTTTACTTTCCTGTTTCACTTTCAACAAGAGGCTCTCTAGTTCCTCTTCACTTCCTACCATAAGGGTGATGTCCTCTGCATATCTGAGGTTATTGATATTTCTCCTGACAATCTTGACTCCAGCTTGTGCTTCATCCAGTACAGCATTTCACATGATGTACTCTGCATATAAGTTAAACAAGCAGGGTGACAATATACAGCCCTGATGCCAGTCTGTTGTTTCATGTCCAGTTCTAACTTTTGCTCCTTGACATGCATGCAGATTTCTCAGGAGGCAGGTAAGGTGTTCTGATATTCCTATCTCTTTCAGAATTTTCCACAGTTTGTTGTCATCCACACAGTCACAGTCAAATCCACATAGTCAATAAAGCAGTAGATGTTTTCCTGGAACTCTCTTGCTTTTTCCATGATCCAGTGGATATTGGCAATTTGATCTCTGGTTCCTCTATCCTTTTTTTTTAAATCCAGCTTGAACATCTGGAAGTTCACAGTTCACATACTGTCAAAGCCTGGCTTGGAGAATTTTGAGCATTACTTTGCTAGACTGTGAGATGAGTGAAATGGTGTGGTAGTTTGAATATTCTTTGGTATTGCCCTTCTTTGGAATTGGAATGAAAACTGACCTTTGCCAGTGCTATGACCACTGCTAAGGTTTTCAAATTTGCTGGCATATTGAGTGCAGCACTTTCATAGCATTATCTTTTAGGATTTGAAATAGCTCAGCTGGAATCCCATCACCTATACTAGCTTTGTTTGTAGTGATGCTTCCTAAGGACCACTTGACTTCACATTCCAGGATGTCTGGCTCTAGGTGCCTGATCACACCATCATGTTTATCTGGGTCATGAAGATCTTTTTTGTACAGTTCTTCTGTGTATTCTTGCTACAAGGCCAAATTTGCCTGCTATTCCAGGTATCATCTGACTTCCTACTTTTGCATTCCAATCCCCTATAATGAAAAGGACATCTTTTTGGGGTGTTAGTTCTGGAAGGTCTTGTAGGTCTTTGTAGAACTGTTCAATTTAGCTTCTTTAGTGTTACTGGTCAGGGCATAGACTTGGATTACTGTGATATTGAATGGTTTGCCTTGGAAACGAACAGAGATCATTCTGTTGCTTTTGAAGTTGCACCCAAGTACTGCATTTTGGAGTCTTTTGTTAACATCCCCATTTCTTCTAAGGGATCTTGCCCACAGTAGTAGATATAATGGTCATCTGAATTAAATTTGCCCCTTTCAGTCCATTTTAGTTTACTGATTCTTAAAATGTCTATGTTCACTCTTGCCATCTCCTGTTTGACCACTTCCAATTTACCTTGATTTATGGACCTAACATTCCAGGTTCCTTTGAAATATTCTTCTTTACAGCATCAGACTTTACTTCCATTACCAGTCACATCCACAACTGGGCGTTGTTTTTCCTTTAGCTCCATCTCTTCATTCTTTCTGGAATTATTTCTCTCCTCTTCTCCAGTAGCGTACTGGGCACTTACTGACCTGGGGAGTTCATCTTTCGGTGTCCTATCTTTTTGCCTTTCCTTACTGTTCATGGGTTTCTCAAGGGAAGAATACTGAAGTGGTTTGCCATTCCCTTTACCATGTTTTTCAGAACTCTCCACCATGACCCGTCTATCTTTGGTGGCCCTACACATTGCTCATAGTTTCACTGAGTTAGACAAGGCTGTGGTCCATGCGATCAGTTTGATTCAGTTTTTTGTGATTGTGGTTTTCATTCTTTCTGCCCTCTGAAGGATAAGGATAAGAGGCTTGTGGAAGCTTCCTGATGGGAGAGACTGACTGAGGAGATACCTGGGTCTTTTTTGATGGGTGGGGCCATGCTCAGTAAATCTTTAATCCAATTTTCTGTTGATGGGCAGGGCTGTGTTCCCTTCCTGTTGTTTGACCTGAAACCAAACTGTGGTGGAGGTAATGAAGATAATGGTGACCTCCTTCCAAAGGTCCCATGCACGCACTGCTGCACTCAGTGTTCCAACCCTGCAGCAGGCCATGGCAAACCCACACCTCTGCCAGAGACCCCTGGACACTCACAGGCAAGTCTGGATCAGTTCTTGTAGGGTCACTGCTCCTTTCTCCTGGGCCCTGGTGGGCACAAGGTTTTGTTTGTGCCCTCCAAGAGTCTGTTTCCCCTGTCCTGTGTGAGTTCTGTAATCAAATCTCACTGGCCTCCAAAGTAAAATTCCCTGTGAGTTCTCAGTCCCTTTGCCAGATCCCCAGATTGGAAACGCTGTTGTTCGTCCTAGAACTTTCTTAACAGTGTGAGAATTTATTTGGCATATTGTTCTGCAATTTGTGGTTTGTCTGCTCAGTGGCTGTATGGTGGGGCTAATGGCGACCTCCTCCAAGAGGGCTTATGTCACACCCAGGTCTGTGGCACCCAGAGCCCCTGCCCCTGTGGCAGGCCACTGCTGAACCTGCTACTGATTTTTTTTTCTAAAATTTATTTTTCTCATTGTTAAGATTAGGAAAAGCAGATACTGAAACAATATCTATCCAACAAAGTGAAAGTTGAAATCTGCCATATTTACATAAACAAGGAGAAACAGATGAATATGATATATTAGAGAGACAAAGCCATTAGGAGGCAGGAAATTAGGATCATGTGTCCCTAATACTCCACCTAATGCCAACTCTCTACCTTTGCTGAGCCATTTTTCATTCACCCATCCATCAAAATAATGTTTGGAAGCAATCTCTATGGGTCAGCCACTCTTCAAAGGCCTTTGTTAACTCATCTGAAAATGAGGAACGTATATTTCTTTCAGCTTAAGATGTAGACCAGATCAAGACTGTTATAGCAGTTCCAATTCTTGGCTTTTCTGAAGGGTTATTGTTTTGCCCTGATCTAGAACCAGCAATTTAATTCAGTTAAGAAATTAGTCTTCATTATACTCCCAGGAATGATTTCCATTGATGAGCTAAGAGAACATTCTGACCATTACAGTACCCAGTTCCTACTTTTTCTTTTTTCCTCTTTTATTTTCACATCTTTTCATGTTTGGATTTATTTCACTTCTCCTGTCTAACCTGGACAAAACTTCAGAAACACCATGTCCTCTCCAGTATTTTTCATCTTTTTTCCCCCCTCACCTCTAAATAATTTATCATCTTCATTGTTCAAATTAACAGATCCTTTCAGCTAGACAGGTTTCCATTGGATTATATTACACCTTCCAGGTACCAGTGATTGAGAGAAAAAAAACAAAAGTCATAAAAAATCATATGTGCCCACAAGGCAAATTTCAGTGAATTAACAACTCCAAGATGATATCAAAGCTGAGTTACAATAAAATATATAGTTGAAGAATTATGACATTTCAGAATACAAGAGATAGCATAGAATAAGTGGTTACTTCTTACAATAATAAATAAAAAAGAATGAAAATAAATAAATCAAACATTTAGTTCAATAAAAGAGAAGAGTAACAAAAAACACTAGTCTAGACAATTTGAAAGAAAAATATACAGTAGATTGAAAAACAGTAATGAATAGATTAGAATAAAGCATATAACATGTCTAAAATTAAAACCCTAGAACTACACTGTCCAATAGGGTACTCTAGCCACATGTGGTTATTTAAATCAGCTAAAATCAAATACAATTAGATACATAACTTACTCAGTCTCACTAGCCACATTTTAAGTACTCAATTGTTGCATGCAACTATTGGCTACAATATTGTACAGTAGAAAATATGGAACATTTCCATCAATGCAGGAAGTTTTATGACAGTGCTGTTCTAAAGTAAAAACACCATGAAAACTAGCACAAGCATTAACTGTGTTCTGATCAATGCAATTAGAAAAAAAGAATAAATATTTTTGTTTCAGAAGTGCAATTGTATTGCACTGAGATATAATGTCACAACTGAAAATTTCAAGACATTCATTCAGGAAACTATAACCAACAATAAGAGAATTCAGTAAATTGGCGAAGGATAATATCAATATAACAAAATCAATAGACTTCTTATACAAAAACAACTCTCAGTTGCAAAATATAATAAAAAGGAATCCATTTTAAATGACAATGGAAAAGATGTAAACACACTAAGAATAAGTTTGGCAAGAAATGTGTTGGAAGTATAAAAAGAAAGCTTAAAATATTGTTAAAGAAGATAGGCAGAAATATATGTTCTATTCTTTGATAGGAAAACTTTAAATGTGTATAAAATGTCTACACATCCTCAAAAAAGTACCAAATGGAATATTCTTTTTTTTCTTTTTAAGATTTTAATTTTTACTTTATTTTGCTTTATAATACTGTATTGGTTTTGCCATACATTGACATGAATCAGCCATGGGTGTACATGAGTTCCCAATTCTGAACCCCCCTCCCACCTTCCACCCCATATCACCTCTCTATTCTTAAATACATTTTAAAATTTATTTTCAAAAATTAATCTAAATGATTCTACAGTTTTTATGGCAAAATAAATATGCAAAAATTGTCATGTAATGTCTGAAATAGGAGAAATAAAAACACAATATGAGATAATAAACTATAATGTAAAATTTTATTAACGAAATGCAGTACTTGGATGCAGTCTCAAAAACGACAGAATGATCTGTTCATCTCCAAGGCAAACCATTCCATATCACAGTTATCCAAGTCTGTGCCCCAACCAGTAATGCTAAAGAAACTGAAGTTGAACAGTTTTATGAAGACCTACAAGATCTTTTAGAACTAACGCCCCAAAAAGATGTCCTTTTCATTATAGGGGCCTGGAATGCAAAAGTAGAAAGTCAAGAAACACCTGGAGTAACAGGCAAATTTGACCTTGGAATGCGGAATGAAGCAGGGCAAAGACTAATAGAGTTTTGCCAAGAAAATGCACTGGTCATAGCAAACACCCTCTTCCAACAACACAAGAGAAGACTCTACACATGGACATCACCAGATGGTCAACACCAAAATCAGATTGATTATATTCTTTACAGCCAAAGATGGAGAAGCTCTATACAGTCAACAAAAACAAGACCGGGAGCTGACTGTGGCTCAGATCATGAACTCCTTATTGCCAAATTCAGACTGGAATTGAAGAAAATAGGGAAAACCACTAGAGCATTCAGGTATGACCTCAATCAAATCCCTTATGATTATACAGTGGAAGTGAGAAATAGATTTAAAGGCCTAGATCTGATAGATAGAGTGCCTGATGAACTATGGAATGAGGTTTGTGACATTGTACAGGAGACAGGGATCAAGACCATCCCCATGGAAAAGAAATGCAAACAAGCAAAATGGCTTCTGGGGAGGCCTTACAAATAGCTGTGAAAAGAAGAGAGGCAAAAAGCAAAGGAGAAAAGCAAAGATATAAGCATCTGAATGCAGAGTTCCAAAGAATACCAAGAAGAGATAAGCATTCTTCAGCGATCAATGCAAAGAAATAGAGGAAAACAACAAATTGGGAAAGACTAGAGATCTCTTCAAGAAAATTAGAGATACCAAGGGAGCATTTCATGCAAAGATGGGCTCGATAAAGGACAGAAATGGTCTGGACCTCACAGAAGCAGAAGATATTCAGAAGAGGTGGCAAGAATACATGGAAGAACTGTACAAAAAAGATCTTCACAACCCAGATAATCATGATGATGTGATCACTAATCTAGAGCCAGACATCTTGGAATGTGAAGTCAAGTGGGCCTTAGAAAGCATCACTATGAACAAAGCTAGTGGAGGTGATGGAATTCCAGTTGAGCTGTTTCAAATCCTGAAAGATGATGCTGTGAAAGTGCTGCACTCAATATGCCAGCAAGTTTGGAAAACTCAGCAGTGGTCATAGGACTGGAAAAGGTCAGTTTTCATTCCAATCCCAAAGAAAGGCAATGCCAAAGAATGCTCAAACTACTGCACAATTGCATGCAACTCACACGCTAGTAAAATAATGCTCAAAATTCTCCAAACCAGGCTTCAGCAATATGTGAACAATGAACTCCCTGATGTTCAAGCTGGTTTTTGAAAAGGCAGAGGAACCAGAGATCAAATTGCCAACATCCGCTGGATCATGGAAAAAGCAAGAGAGTTCCAGAAAAACATCTATTTCTGCTTTATTGACTATGCCAAAGCCTTTGACTGTGTGGATCACAAGAAACTGTGGAAAATTCTGAGAGAGATGGGAATACCAGACCACCTAACCTGCCTCTTGAGAAATCTGTATGCAGGTCAGGAAGCAACAGTTAAAACTGGACATGGAACAACAGACTGCTTCCAAATAGGAAAAGGAGTACGTCAAGGCTGTATATTGTCACCCTGCTTATTTAACTTATATGCAGAGTACATCATGAGAAACACTGGACTGGAAGAAACACAAGCTGGAATCAAGATTGCCAGGAGAAATATCAATAACCTCAGATATGCAGATGACACCACCCTTATGGCAGAAAGTGAAGAGGAACTAAAAAGCCTCTTGATGAAAGTGAAAGAGGAGAGTGAAAAAGTTGGCTTAAAGCTCAACATTCAGAAAACGAAGATCATGGCATCTGGTCCCATCACTTCATGGGAAATAGATGGGGAAACAGTGGAAACAGTGTCAGACTTTATTTTGGGGGGCTCCAAAATCACTGCAGATGGTGACTGCAGCCATGAAATTAAAAGACGCTTACTCCTTGGAAGAAAAGTTATGACCAACCTAGATAGCATATTCAAAAGCAGAGACATTACTTTGCCCACTAAGGTCCGTCTAGTCAAGGCTATGGTTTTTCCTGTGGTCATGTATGGATGTGAGAGTTGGACTGTGAAGAAGGCTGAGCACCAAAGAATTGATGCTTTTGAACTGTGGTGTTGGAGAAGACCCTTGAGAGTCCCTTGGACTGCAAGGAGATCCAACCAGTCCATTCTAAAGGAGATCAGTCCTGGGTGTTCATTGGAAAGACTGATGCTGAAGCTGAAACTGCAATACTTTGGCCACCTCATGTGAAGAGTTGACTCATTGAAAAAGACTCTGATGCTGGGAGGGATTGAGGGCAGGAGGAGAAGGGGACGACTGAGGATGAGATGGCTGGATGGCATCACTGACTTGATGGACGTGAATCTGAGTGAACTCCAGGAGTTGGTGATGGACAGGAAGGCCTGGTGTGCTGTGATTCATGGGGTTGCACAGAGTCGAACATGACTGAGCGACTGAACTGAACTGAACTGAACCAAGAAGGATCCACTGTATAACACAGAGAACTCTGCTCAATATTCTGTAATAATATAAATGGGAAAAAAATTGAAAAAGAATAGATACATGTATATGCATAACTGAATCATTCTGCTGTATACCTCAAATTAACAACATTGTTCATCAATTACACTGCAATCTAAAACAAAAAATTTAAAAGAAATGAATCACTGAATCAATTAGTTGGGAAAAATGGAAGCCATTCTAAAATACAATTATTCACTACCTCAAGCCTTATGTCAAATAACTTTCAGATGAATCGAAGAATTTAGCATAAAATTTGAAACTATAAGACTACTAGGTCTCAATACGCAACATGCAGATGCTATAGATAAAAACTGATAATTTATTTGTATAAATTTTTAAATCGCTTCAGGAAATGAATATGACATTAAAAGCAAAAGAAAAATGAGCTGGGAAATATATATAATACACATAATATAGGACAATGGACTTAGAATTTAAATACATTTTATCATTAATAAGGAAGGACCCAATAATCCAATGGAAAATTAGACAAAGTACATATATCTGTCTTAGTTTTATGTGTCAATTTGGCTAACCTGAAATCTCCAGTTATTCAGACACTAATCTGTGTTGCTGTAAAGGTATTTTGCAAATGTAATTAACATCTCCAACTAGCTGACTGTAAGTAAAGATGATTACCCTCAATTCTCTAGGTGGGCCAGATCCACTCTTGGGAAAGCCTGCTTTATGAATTTTGGACTACCTTAGTCAGCCTCTATAATCACATAATCCAATATATAAACAAACAAACAAAAGTAAAGATGCAGTGGTTGAGTGTGTCTAATTTTTCCTTAAGGTTTTGTAACTTTGGTAGAATCATGACTATACAAACTGAGTGGAATTACTTGATTGCAGGGTGTAACCTACTTCAACTTCACTAGCAATACCAAATGTTTTCCATAGTAGTTCTTTCTATGTATTAAAAAAATTTGATAGCTTATAAAATTATTTTAGGACATTTTGTATTTTAGATAATATTCTTCAGTTGGTGATATGTGTTGTAACTTTTAGCATACTGTGCCTTTATAACTTTTAGTGATTTTGAGGTAAAGGTCTTATGTTTCAGTTCAGTTCATTTCAGTCGCTCAGTCGTGTCCGACTCTTTGCGACCCCATGAATCGCAGCATGCCAGGCTTCCCTGTCCATCACCATCTCCCGGAGTTCACTCAAACTCACATCCATCGAGTCCATGATGCCACCCAGCCATCTCATCCTCTGTCATCCCCTTCTCCTCCTGCCCACAATCCCTCCCAGCATCACAGTCTTTTCCAATGAGGCAACTCTTCACATGAGGTGGCCAAAGTACTGGCGTTTCAGCTTTAGCATCATTCCTTCCAAAGAAATCCCAGGGCTGATCTCCTTCAGAATGGACTGGTTGGATCTCCTTGCAGTCCAAGGGACTCTCCAGAGTCTTCTCCAACACCACAGTTCAAAAGCATCAGTTCTTCGGTGCTCAGCCTTCTTCACAGTCCAACTGTCACATCCATACATGACCACAGGAAAAACCATAGCCTTGACTAGATGGACCTTAGTTGGCAAAGTAATGTCTCTGCTGTTGAATATACTATCTAGGTTGCTCATAACTTTTCTTCCAAAGAGTAAGCGTCTTTTAATTTCATGGGTGCAGTCACCATCTGCAGTGATTTTGGAGCCCCCCAAAATAAAGTCTGACACTGTTTCCACTGTTTCCCCATCTATTTCCCATGAAGTGATGGGACCAGATGCCATGATCTTCGTTTTCTGAATGTTGAGCTTTAAGCCAACTTTTTCACTCTCCTCTTTCACTTTCATCAAGAGGCTTTTTAGCTCCTCTTCACTTTCTGCCATAAGGGTGGTATCATCTGCATATCTGAGGTTATTGATATTTCTCCCAGCAATCTTGATTCCAGCTTGTGTTTCTTCCAGTCCAGCGTTTCTCATGATGGAGTCTGCATAGAAGTTAAATAAGCAGGGTGACAATATACAGCCTTGACGTACTCCTTTTCCTATTTGGAACCAGTCTGTTGTTTCATGTCCAGTTCTAACTGTTGCTTCCTGACCTGCATACAGATTTCTCAAGAGGCAAGTTAGGTGGTCTGGTATTCCCATCTCTCTCAGAATTTTCCACAGTTTCTTGTGATCCACACAGTCAAAGGCTTTGGCATAGTCAATAAAGCAGAAATAGATGTTTTTCTGGAACTCTCTTGCTTCTTCCATGATCCAGCGGATGTTGGCAATTTGATCTCTGGTTCCTCTGCCTTTTCTAAAACCAGCTTGAACATCAGGGAGTTCACAGTTCACGTATTGCTGAAGCCTGGCTTGGAGAATGTTTACTATGGTCTAATTGTATCCATCTCTTCTTTTGTAGTTAGCACATTTGCTACTTTGCTTAGGAAAATTTTCTTTGTCGTAATGTCAGAAAGGTACTTTCCCTACATTTTCCTTAAAATTAAAAAAAAAATGATCTGTTTAGTCAATCAGAAATTTATATTTGTGTATGGTTTGGAACAGTGTTCCAGTTTAATTCTTTCCGTACATCTAATCAGCTGGTATTTTATAGTCTCTCCTCTTCCCTGTGACTTGCAATGATGACTCTGATGTATTTCTTTTTCATACATTAATGGGTCTGTCTCTGGGCTCTTAATGCTATTTTATTCATCACTTTTAACCTTATTCCAATTAATGATAATAAATCTTAGTATCTGGTTAAACAACACCTCCCCAACGTGATTCCTCTGTTTCAGACACGTCCTGACTATTCTTGGGCCCTTGAACTTCTTCATAAGTTTTAAAATCTGTATGTCCTTCACAACTGAAATCTACCAAAAATTTAGAGAAGAGCTAAACAACTATCCTAGTCAAACTCTTCCAGAAAATTGCAGAGGAAGGTAAACTGCCAAACTCATTTTTTGAGGCTATCATCACCCAAATACCAAAACCAGACAAAGATGCCACACAAAAAAGAAAACTACAGCCGAATATCACTGATGAACATAGGTGCAAAAATCCTTAACAAAATTCTAGCAAACAGAATCCAACAACGTATAAAAAGATCATATATAATGACCAAGTGGGTTTTATCCCAGGGATGCAAGGATTCTTCAATATTCACAAATCAATGTGATACACCACATTAACAAATTGAAAGATAAAAACCATATGATTATCTCAATAGATGCAGAGAAAGCCTTTGACAAAATTCAACATCCATTTATTATAAAAACCCTCCAGAAAGCAGACATAGAAGGAATATATCTCAATATAATAAAAGCCATATATGATAAACCCACAGCAAACATTATCCTCAGTGGTGACAAATTAAAAGCATTTCCCCTAAAGTCAGGAACAAAACAAGGGTGCCCCCTTCTCACCACTACTATTCAACACAATTTTGGAAATTTTAGCCACAGCAATCAGAGAAGAAGAAAAATAAAAGGAATCCAAATTGGAAAAGAAGAAGTAAAACTCTCACTGTTTGCAGATGACATGATCCTCTACATAGAAAACCCTAAAGACTCCACCAGAAAATTACTAGAGCTAATCAAGAGATACAACCAGTCCATCCTAAAGATCAGTCTTGGGTGTTCATTGGAGGGACTTATGTTGAAGCTGAAACTTTGGCCATCTGATATGGAGAGCTGACTCATTTGAAAAGACCCTGATGCCATTAAAAAGAATACATTTGAATCAGTTCTAATGAGGTGGATAAAACTGGAGCTGATTATACAGAGTGAAGTAAGCCAGAAAGAAAAACACCAATACAGTATACTAACACATATATATGGAATTTAGAAAGATGGTAACGATAACCTTGTATGCGAGACAACAAAAGAGACACAGATGTATAGAACAGTCTTTTGGACTCTGTGGGAGAGGGAGAGGGTGGGATGATTTGGGAGAATGGCACTGAAACATGTATAATATCATATAAGAAATGAATCACCAGTTTAGGTTCAATGTAGGATACAGGATGCTTGGGGCTGGTGCACTGGGATGACCCAGAGGGATGGTATGGGGAGGGAGGTTGGGAGGGGGGTTCAGGACTGGGGACATGTGTACACCTGTGGTGGATTCATGTTGATGTATGGCAAAACCAATACAATATTGTAAAGTTAAAAAAAAAAAGGAAAATAAAATAAAAAGAAAAGACCCTGATGATGGGGAAGATTGAGGGCAGAAGAAGGGGACAACAGAGGATGAGATGGTTGGATGGCATCAGCAACACAATGGACATGGGTTTGGGTAAACTCCAGGAGTTGGTGATGGACAGGGAGGCCTGGCATGCTGCGGTTCATGGGGTCACAAAGAGTCAGACACGACTGAGGAACTGAACTGAACAGAATCAATGAATATAGTAAAGTTGCAGGATATAAAATTAATACACAGAAATCCCTTGCATTCTTATACACTAACAATGAGAAAACAAAAAGAGAAATTAAGGGAAAAATCTCATTCACCATTGCAATGAAAAGAATAAAATACTTAGGAATAAATTTACCTAAAGAAACAAAGGAATTTAGAAAGATGGTAACAATGACCCTATATACGAGACAGCAAAAGAGACCCAGATGTAAAGAACAAACTTTTGGACTCTGTGGGAGAAGGTGAGGGTGGGATGATTTGAGAGAACAGCACTGAAACATGTATATTATCATATGTGAAATGGACCGCCAGTTCAGGTTCGATGCATGAGACAGGGCGCTCAGGGCTGGAGCACGGGGATGACCCTGAGGGATGGGATGGGGAGGGAGGTGGGAGAGGGGTTCAGGATGGGAAACACATGTACACCGGTGGCTGATTCATGTCAGTGAATGGCAAAAACCACTACAATATTGTAAAGTAATTAGCCTCCAATTAAAATAAATTAATTTTAAAAATTAAAAAAAAATGTATGTCAAATTCTTTAAAAAAATCCCATTTGGATTTTGATCATAACTGCATTGACCATGTATATCAATTTGGGGAAAACTTCTATTTTCCAAGATGTTGAGTCTTTCTATCTATAAACATGGCATAATTAGCTACTGATTTAAGTCTTCTTTAACACCTTAATTCTCACTTCTCTCTGTTCCTTTTGCCCTTGCTAATTTCCATTTTTCAGTGAGAAGATCCATATTTACAAATGACATTTGTTATAATTAGTGCAGTCCCTAGTTGCCAATAGGTTGAAACTTCAGAGTGTCTAGTCTACTGCATTGATTGAATACAAAGTATAATTCTTATCTGAGATTAACTCAAAAATAATGATCACTTGTTAGTAAATTTTTCTTTTAAAATGAAGGAGGAAAATGTTTCATGGCTGTACCCAGGACTTAATGATTAAAAACAGAAGGGGAAAAAAAAAAAAAACATATCAGAATCTGAAACAAAAGAACTATGGAGGAGAAGGAAACCTTCTCAGAAAAACAAGAAGTCCTTCAGTTTAACCTCCCAGCTGATATAATAATTCTTTTGACAGCATACTACAAATGACTTTCCAACATCTCCAAAAACATTTTACAATGATATTCAGTTTGAGTTCTAGATCCGTATCTAAGACTTTCTTTTAAAAGGAATTTGAACCATATTCGTTTCCCTGGTAAATTTATTAATGTAATCCAATTTTCCACAATAAGTGAAAACATAATTGAACATTTGACTGAACCTTCAGTATTACAATAATGATGACACCATATAGATACCATGTCAACACAGTATATCATTTAAAAATCAGGGCACAACTGCATCTTATTTAAAAATTGGAAGATGCTTTCACATTTTTAGAAGCTATGTTTCAAATCAATCAACATATGAACAGTACCCTTGGGACAAGCAACAACTCTGAGACTATCCTTCTTAGAAAACACTACTTAGACCCTGAGAAATATAAACAGAAATAAATCTCTAATTTGTAAATGACTTGCTACATTTTATATTAGGTGAGAAGAAATGGAAATCCTAATTAGAAATGGCATCTGTTTATTTAATACTCTACACAAAAGGGAATTTTGGAAATACATCTGGTGTATCCAGTGACTGTATTATAATCAGTATATCCTGACTCAGAAGAGAAATTCAAAGTACAGACTTGAAAGAATAATATGATCTCTATCTTATCAACTAAACATCTCAGGCTTACAAGTCTTCTCAAAGTGGTATGTCTGAGAAGCATTCCAGAATATCTGATGCGCTATCGAGTTCCATCTGCTAACTCATATTTCTTAGCCCCTTTTTCAGTTTGACACTAACATGTGACAAATGAAATAGAAAGGTGTATATGGGTATATATATATATACACCTCAGCTACCAAGTTGAGGGGATTAAAAACCCCACCAAGGACTCTCCTGTATTGCTTCCTCTTTCCCAACAATCAAGGATGCCATGTTTTAGAAGGTACTGATACAAAATAGGGGAGCCCCTGTAAATCTGGGATACTAAGGAAATCTATGCAAACTACATTTCTGTCTGTGTGATGTGAGTAAGCATAAGATAAAGCACTGAGATTTGGGATTAATTTGCTATAATAGCAAAATCTAGTTATTTCTGGTTAGTATTGAACATCTATTATTATTAGTAGTAATGTTAGTCACTCAGTCATGTCCGACTCTTTGCGACTCCGTGGACTGTGGTCTGCCAGGCTTCTCGATCCTTGGGCTTCTCCAGGCAAGAATACTGAAGTGGATTGCCATTCCCTTCTCCAAAGGATCCTTCTGACCCAGGGATTGAACCCGGGTCTTCCCGGAACATCTGTTAGATACATTATTTTTTAATTTATTTTTAATTGTAGGATAATTTCTTTATAGTATTGTGTTGTCTTCTGCCATTGCAACAATATTAATCAGCCATAAGTATACATATGTCCCCTTCCTCTTGAACCTTCTCCCACCCCCACCCCTTCCTACCCCTCTAGGTTGTCACAGAGTACTCCTTTGAGTTCTCTGTGTTATACAGTAACTTTCCATGAACTATCTATTTTACATATGGTAACATATATTTCCGGAGAAGGCAATGGCACCCCACTCCAGTACTCTTGCCTGGAAAATCCCATGGACGGAGGGGCCTGGTAGGCTGCAGTCCATGGGGTCGCTGAGGGTTGGACACAACTGAGCGACTTCACTTTCACTTTTCACTTTCATGCATTGGAGAAGGAAATGGCAACCCACTCCAGTGTTCTTGCCTGGAGAATCCCAGGGACGGCAGAGCCTGGTGGGCTGCCGTCTCTGGGGTCGCACAGAGTCGGACACGACTGAAGCGACTTAGCAGCAGCAGCAGCAGCAATATACATGTTTCCATGCTGCTCTCTTCATTCATCCCACCCTCTCTTTTCCCCACTGTGTACAGAGTCTGTTCTCTCTGTCTGCATATAGGTTCATCAGCATGACTTTCTAGATTATTAATATATGATACTTGTTTTTCTTTCTGACTTACTTCATCTACCTCACTAGAACTGACTCAAATGGGTTCCTTTTATGGCCAAGTAATATTCCATTATTTTTACAAATTAAAAAGTTTCCAAAATTTTATGGTGAGTCCCATAATGAGAAAAATGCTTGAACATTTTCCTTTATTTTTCAGTTCAGTTCAGTTCAGTTGCTCAGTCGTGTCCGACTCTTTGCGACCTCATGAATCGCAGCACGCCACGCCTCCCTGTCCATCACCAACTCCCGGAGTTCACTCAGACTCACGTCCATCAAGTCAGTGATGCCATCCAGCCATCTCATCCTCTGTCGTCCCCTTCTCCTCCTGCCCACAATCCCTCCCAGCATCACAGTCTTTTCCAATGAGTCAACTCTTCGCATGAGGTGGCCAGAGTACTGGCGTTTCAGCTTTAGCATCATTCCTTCCAAAGAAACCCCAGGGCTGATCTCCTTCAGAATGGACTGGTTGGATCTCCTTGCAGTCCAAGGGACTCTCAAGAGTCCTCTCCAACACCACAGTTCAAAAGCATCAATTCTTCGGCGCTCAGCCTTCTTCACAGTCCAACTCTCACATCCATACACGACCACAGGAAAAACCATAGCCTTGACTAGACGGACGTTAGTCGGCAAAGTAATGTCTCTGCTTTTGAATATGCTATCTAGGTTGGTCATAACTTTTCTTCCAAGGAGTAAGCGTCTTTTAATTTCATGGCTGTAATAACCATCTGCAGTGATTTTGGAACCCCAAAAATAAAGTCTGACACTGTTTCCACTGTTTCCCCATCTATTTCCCGTGAAGTGATGGGACTAGATGCCATGATCTTCGTTTTCTGAATGTTGAGCTTTAAGGCAACTTTTTCGCTTTCCTCTTTCACTTTCATCAAGAGGCTTTTTAGCTCCTCTTCACTTTCTGCCATAAGGGTGGTGTCATCTGCATATCTGAGGTTATTGATATTTCTCCCGGCAATCTTGATTTATTTTTCAAGCTGGGTATAATTCTACATTGACTTCCCGGGTGGTCCAATGGCTAAGACACTGAGGTCTCAGTGCAGGGGGCCCAGGTTTGATCTCTGGTCAGGGAACTAGATCTCTCATGGGCTTCCCAGGTGGTGCTAATGGTAAAGAACCCGCCTGCCAATGCAGGAGACGTAAGAGACGTGGGTTTAATCCCTGGGCTGGGAAGATCCCCTGGAGAGAACATGGCAACCCACTCCAGCATTCTTGCCTGGAGAATCCCATGGGAAGAGGAGCCTGGCAGGTTACAGTCCATAAGGTCGCAAGGAGTCGGATACAAATGAAGAGACTTAGCAGGAATGCATAATTCTACATTACATAAAAAGGATTGAATGCTAATTGATGTGCTTTACTTTAATACTCAGAAGACCCTCCCTTAATCCATTACATTTGAAAAATGGACATGCTAACTATTATTACTTGAGAATTATTAATTCAGTGAGGAGCAAACGACCCAGACATGTAGCATAAGGAGAAAGGCAAGATGGAGTCTGGTCCTTGGTTGGAATGGACCTTGGCAGTGCTCAGAGAAACAAAGACAGTTTTTCTGTGCTGCTCTAGACTCTGTCCTAATGGTCTTATCTCTTTCACCTCTGCACCTTCCTCTCTGACCCCTCTGGCTATAGCCCCATATTCACATTTTCCCAACCACTGTGGAATTTGGCACAGTCATCTCCTTAAAGACGCAAAAAAACAAGGTATATCTGTTACTGTAAGTTACTGCCCGCTCTTGAAAATCTTAGAACCTGGAATAGTTATGGGGTTCAAAAATAGGAGCCAATGTAATTTTTTATAACAGAAACCCAAATCAGAATACAGATAAGTAGAAATTAGCAACTATTATGTATATCCATTCTGTCAATTAATTTTAACTGAACAGCCACAAAATGCTGAATATCATCATAAGCGACTGAATATAACACAATAAACAGGACCAAATTGTTTCTCATTCTCTACTCTCTTGGAGGGGCTCTGAATCTAGTGGACACAAAACAAACTAGAGATGAAGAGAAAAAAGTTAAATAATCCATCTTGTCCTTCAGGGTAAATATTTATATTAATAGAAATGAATCATACCACTCTGATAACTACAGTCTTTCAGTGGTTTTTTTCATTGTACCAAAACAAAAGATGAATTATTTACTACTTCCTGTAAGCCATTTTGTGACTGGGTCTCTACCTATTTAAACTTTCTAAGCATCTGTTTCTTCATCTGCAACATTTTAATAATAATATTTACTGCATAGAATTTTTGTGAGGATCAAGTGTAATAATCTATGCATTTTATCTGGCAATAGAAAGCACACAATATCTCTTCTACATTATCCCATGACTTCCTTTTCTCTCACTCTACTTCACCCACACTGCCCTCTGAAAACTGACTAGGTCAACTTCCTGTCTTCATATGGATTTGAACCTTCTAATCTCTACTGAGCCCTAGGTCTGACAGGCTTCCTTTCATTCTTTACATTTCAACTTACATATTGTCACTTTCAAGACTCTACCTAAGGTGCCCTCCTACACCTATTTGTCTCCATCACAGTACATGTACAGTGATATATACGTATACCTATGGCTGATTCGTGTTGAGCTTTGACAGAAAACAGCAAAATTCTGTAAAGCAATTATCCTTCAACTAAAAAAATAAATAAATTTTAAAAAGCATTTAAAGAGTACATACTATTTATATGTAAAATATTTGATGATTAAAATTGAATAATGTACCAATTTACTGAGTGTTTTCATATCAATTGCCTTAAATCACAATATATATTTAAGATCATCACTTTTTAGGTAGAAAAACTAAGTCATTTTTCATTTTTCCAGGTCATCAGTAAATTGCAGATTTTTTAAGAGTGATCTAGAACATCAGACTCTATCTACTTCAGTGCTCTTTTACTATTCCATATCTGTCTCCCAGTTGCAGTTGATTTTTTAACTCCACTTCAAATACTATAAGTAACTGTGTGCAGAATTGAATATATCACTCATAGTATTTGCTTACATGATTTAAGTTTATATTTTCCAACCATTTAAGCAGTTATTATAGCAGAAACATTGCCCTAAACGTTTACTAAATATATGTATATATATGACTGAAAGTGTAGTCGCTCAGTTGTGTCTGACTCTTTGTGACCCCATGAACTATAGCCCGCCAGGCTCCTCTGTCCATGGAATTCTCCAGGCAAGAATACTGGAGTGGGTCACCATTCCATTCTCCAGGGGATCTTCCTGACCCAGGGATTGAAACTTTGCAGGCAGAGCCCACCAGGAAAGCCCCTTTTTCTTAACCTAAAAGGAGTATGAGAGAGAAAAAAAAATACTTAATTTCAGCAGAAATATTTAATCAAAGGTTGAATGCTTGAAATTAAGCCTTTCAGTTTTGACTGATTAAAAAAAAGTACAAATGCTAAATGAAAACTGAACTTAATGAGGGTAAGTAACTTAGGACCATCATGTTACATTGTTAGCCTATAAGAAATTGAGCTGATATCAAAGTATAATTATATTAATACAACTGTGTTATGCTATTTAGACTTTTTCTTTTTAAAGAACAGCTCAAGAGTTTACAATTTACTGTTCTATTTTTGTTTTTATTGCCCAGAACATTTATGCTTTCAATCTTACCAAGCTTTTCACTTGTACCCATCTTAAGGGTCATATTTTGCTCAACATCTTACTATTTGACACTTGTGTTATTATAAGTCAAATCTGATTATCTCCCATATCTCTTCTATAAAATCAAGCAATTAAAAAACTTTTTAAATAGAGGAAAATATACCAAATCGTAATTTCTATCAGTCACAATATGAAGATACAGAATAATTACAAATAGATACTGCTTTAACTGAATAAGGAGTTAATCACAAATATTTGTATTGCTGGTGACGTTTATTCCTTAATAGCTTTCTAAAAATTATTACAGCATCCTTTGTCCCCCAAATTGGAAAAACTGAAAGACTGATACATATAACTTTCTTTATTGAATATTATTTTAATGCCAATATAAACATTTTATTTTATGCATAACACTTTTCTTTAGGGTCCATTAAAAAAAAAAAAAACCTGAAAGATTCTGTATCTGTTTCACTGGTGATGACAAGTATGTTAATTGCTTGCAGATAACATCTGTTCTAGTGAAATCAAGATGCAGAGGCTGGGTTGGATCTGTAGTGCTAGCAGTTTTCTAAAGCTTTGTCTGGGAGACCCACTACATGCATTTCAGACTCTTTAGGCAGCTGGAGGGCTTTTGAGCTTTTTTGAGAACCTTCCAGCAACTGAAATAAAATCTTCCAGGAATCTTGGGTCATCGAAATGTCTCTCTCTAAGCAGTGGACTCACCTTTGAAGCTCCAAGATATCCACTGACCATGACGCCTGAGTGCTCTCTGGCTAAAGCAAGTTCAGGGTGAGCTGCCAACCTCCTGCATGCAAGACAGGGCCTCTGACTTCCTTCTCTGTTTACAGAGCAGGGTGAAGGGCCTCTCTAGAGGGAATAGCAAGAGCTTGGTCAATATAATGTCAGATATAAAGCACCCTTATGCACAACAGGCCACGTTTACAATTTTACAGGGTTCATGGACTACAATTGCTTACCAGATGTGCCGATGGGGTTGGCTAACGTGGCAATGCAGTGGCTGTGGCCCCAACCTTTCCTGGACCTTACGTGTTTGCTTCTCCTCTAAGCTATGTGTAGACTCTGATGTGCTCTTCCTGGAAAAGCCAGTGCTACTCACCCGTGGATCAGACCGTCTTGCTGCCTTGTGCTTTGTGGGCCACACATGGGGTCAGGCCTGGGATGTCTTTTTCACTATGTGCAGACCCAGCAGACTGTATCAGCCAAAGTTATGAGCTTGGGAGTTTCATTGAGTTTACAGGTAGATTTACAGTAATGAAGTTCAAGAAACTGGAAAAAAGAATCTTTATTTTGTTACAGATTATCTCATTGATTTAAAAAAGGGGTCCAGAGACATGGGTGGAAGAAATGAAGAAGGTAAGCACAGGAGGCACCTGAGGAAGAGGACAGAGACAAGATACCAGGAGTAATAAAAATGAAAGCAGTGAGAATAGAGATGTTAAATAATATCATATGTTTACACTACAGTGGAAAGTTTTATTTTAAAAATTTACTTCTGAAATGGAATACTTCTTTGCTTGTATGAGTTTTTAAAATATATTTTCACTGTGTTTTAACACATCCTATTTGTACAAAAACTAATGATGTAATAACTTAAATACATTCTAACTTTGTAATCTAGGAGAAATAAGCTCTTTCCACCAGTTCATTACATACAGAGGGTTGAGGACCCTCCTCAACCCTCTGTATGTAATAAGCAAATATAATAGCAAATTCATAGTGGAAAGTAGGTTTCCTCACATGTGGAAACATTTCATTCTCATGGGTTTCCCTGACATTACTCTGAACTCCTTCAGTGCATAAATAAAAACAATTATTCTTACAAACTTAGTGACACTGAATAAGATATATTTATCTGTTAAAAGAAAGTGCAGACATATATATTGATACAATTACCAATAGTGTTCTCAGGATTATAGTTCCAGAACACTTACTACAGAAAAAATTAAATGCATTGACTGGGAGGTGGCTCAAAGGGCTTTTGTCTCTGCAGATAGAAGTACAAAAATCAGCTTCTGTTGGCTGTTTTTGGTAAGCCTATTTTCTAGACTTCTTCAAAAAATGTAAGCTTTATTCTTTCAAACAAATCCAACATCAAACAGTAATTTTTCAGCAATCTAACACCATATTCCTCAGAGCTAACAGAAAGTTTGTTTTTTTAATGAGTAGTTTAAAAAAACTTGAGTAGCATTTATTTAAACTTAGAATTTTAAAACACTTCAGAAGCCTGATTATAAATGTATCTGTGCTTTTACAAGAATACAGATTATACATGAACAAACACACACATACACATACATGATCAAAGAATTTTATTGTTTGATTCTTGTTAGATGATGGCAATCTTACATAAAACATAGCTGTTAGTTTTTTAAAGCATATTTGTATAATTTCTAGATAGAATGTTTCTAAAGGAGAAGGCTCAAAATAGACATCAATACTGCACCTGATGAGAGAGTGAAACGCTGGGAATTCTTGCCTTTTTCATTCTAGGCTGCTTGTTATCATTTCTCTACTTTACTCATATAACCAGGAGAAACTATTTTCAGGATGGTCATTTTCAATAGCATAAGAGGAATTATGTTACCTACTTGTGTGATTGTTTACCGATCAGTGGTTATATAGATAATGTTATTGCTCTCTTATCAATCACCATTTTTTAAATATTTTACTTCCTATTTAGAAAGAGAATATAAGCAAGAGTAATAGGACAAAAATTTTAAGTAGGCTACCTTTATCAGACATTACACACTGAAATAATTGGATAATATAAGGCATTTTCTTTATCTGGACATCATCCTTACTTTTCTCATCAACATAAATGAGTAAAAATTTAGTGCTGATATTTTCATCAATTAGAAAGTAACTGTAACAAAAGAACAAATTTGGGAACAGTTTAGACCAGCAAATTAAACTGAAGTATAAAAATTTTTTAAAAAAGAAAATATAAATACTGACAATTATGATTATCATTGAAATTATCAACAAGTATAGAGAGATTTTCAGCTCAACAGAAACAGATTAATTAGAGAAGGTCATGTTACTAAAACCAAAAGTTACAGATATTTATATGTCTTTAAAAATACTAAGAAAGAAATTTTAACATGTGTGAGTATAGATCCAGTTTATGATCTGATTTTTAAAATCCTTTGGATTAGAGGGGTTTTTTATGATTAGATTGTTGTTCTCAGCTATTTAAACTGAACCGAAGGAAATTACTTTTAAGCAAAATCATTTCAGACTTTTAGAATTAAAAATATCATTTTGAATAGGTAAAGTTTCATTTTAAAGGTGGTTCATATAAACACAACTCCATAGCTCCTATTTCTCCTTTGCAGAACTTATCCCTCTTCTTACTGTCTGCTCAGTAAGTGCTTTTCTCATAGGCAACAAGCAGCATGAGGACAGGGGTCTGGGGTGTCTTGTCAGTGGATAACTTACTGATCCAGAGTAGATACTCAACTAAAGTACTATACTATCTGTAAAGGAAAGGAGAGAGAGTGAGAGAGGAAGAGAGAAGCAGAATGGAGGAAAACAGATAGCTTGTAAATGTGTGTTAGATCAGTTTGATACCAGGGATACTAGGTCATGCCCAAAGAGAAGAAAAGGGAAGAAGTGCTATAAGAGGGAAGAGAGAGAGAGAGAAAATGGTTCAGAGCCTAATACCTCAAAAAAGGAAAACTGGGATGAAACACTTTAACGAATGAAACATAAAGATCAAAACAGCTAAGATTCAAGAGGAGGCAGACTGTGCTCTATCATCAAGGTGAAGATGAACGTAGGAAAGGAATCAAGAGTTGAGTAGACCAGTGGTACCTAGGCCAGTGCAAGCCCAGTTTTACCTGTCCGTGAGATGAGCACAGAATGTGAGTAAGCATTTAGAGATGTTTGCCAAAGAATTGATGCTTTTGAACTGTGGTGTTGGAGAAGACTCTTGAGAGTCCCTTGGACTGCAAGGAGATCCAACCAGTCCATTCTGAAGGAGATCAACCCTGGGATTTCTTTGGAAGGAATGATGCTAAAGCTGAAGCTCCAGTACTTTGGCCACCTCATGAGAAGAGTTGACTCATTGGAAAAGACTGTGATGCTGGGAGGGATTGTGGGCAGGAGGAGAAGGGGACGACAGAGGATGAGATGGCTGGATGGCATCACTGACTCGATGGACATGAGTCTGAGTGAACTCCGGGAGATGGTGATGGACAGGGAGGACTGGCATGCTTCGATTCATGGGGTCGCAAAGAGTCAGACGCGACTGAGCGATTGAACTGAACTGAACTGAACTGAACTGATAACAATTTGATGGAATAATTTTGCGCTGTTGAATTCAGTGAAGACAGATTTGGGTTTATATCTACATATTCTATTTGATTTTAGGGGAACTCATTTTAATTGTATTTTTAGAAACTAAAATGATAAATTGAAAATGTACAAAATAAATGTTTAAAAATGAAAAAAAAAAGAATTAAAATATTTAAAATTTAACAGCTAGCCTTCACCAAAGACAGCCTGAGAAGCACTGACACAGAGAAAATGTTGCCAGCAGTGCATAGTTTTCTCTGCTGCTTTTTTCATCTCCTTTGTGGTTGTACTCTTCTGTTTTTTTTAGAGCAAGCATACATGAGTGTCCTCTGCAAGCTTTCTCACAATGAAAAAATAATCTTAAACATACTAAATTTGGGAATGATTTTAAAGAGCTTTCTAATTTGTGGCATGTGACAATATATGGAACTTCAAGTAGAATAAATACAGAGGTTTTTGGTTTAGTTTCAGTACACAAAGTTATGACATTGTCACCACGTGGGCTTAAAATTTTTTCCTGCTCAATTGTTTCTATAAATGTTTACATAGAACTATACCACTTTTCAAGGATTTGCAAATAGTAGCTTGCTACGTTATAGGTTCATGAAATGTGTCTTTCAGAAAAAAAACTTGTAAGTAGAAATATTGAGCTTTACAGATCTACTTAAAGTCCTTCAATTTTCCTCTTATATAACAGCACTCCATATTACAATTTCAGTTTCACCCTTTATTTCCTTAAAAAAATTATAACATATTTCAAACAAGCAAAAATATATGAAGAATGGCATAAAAAGTGTCAAAATATGTAATACTGAGCTGAATGAGTGAAAGTTACTAGTGAAATCGTGAAAGGGCCCGATAAGCAACATCCTTTTCCCCAGCTGAGTGCAGAACCAAGTAAAAGACAAACACACGAGTCAGATAGAACCAGAGGGAAAGATCACCAGCTTTAGATTACTCCCCTGACTGGAAATTCTGACAAAAACTTACCCTGTGAAGGAAAGCAAATGGTCCTTCTTTCTGAGACAGATTTGAAGAGAACAGAGAGAGAGACTGAGGAAAGCAAGTGCAACTCTTTCTTCTCAAATCACTAATCATATAATTCACTCCTGTTCCCTTTGGGGAAAACGTGTGAGCAGGTAGAGAAAAGCAAGAAGTCAGTGTAACTCTGAAAGGCCCTATACTTGAAACCTTAAAGCCTGAACAGAAATTTCTCTTCAACATAAACTATAGCCCCTCAGTTTTCTTCTACTTTTACTTCCTGCTGGCACAGATGGTAAAAGGAACTGCCTGCAATGCAAGAGACACAGTTTTGACCCCTGGGTGGGGGAAAATCCCCTGGAGGAGGGCATGGCAACCCACTCCAGCATTCTTGCCTGGAGAACCCCCGGGGATAGAGGAGCCTGGAAGGCTACAGTTCATGGGGTCACAAAGAGTCAATTGGAATGAATGAGTGAGTAATACTTTCACTTTCTTTCAATGATCTTTCAATGGTCCTTCAAATTTCTTCTATTTTTACTCCATATGTAAGTATATTTAAGAAATACTGTGTATTGTCTCTGCACTTTTTATTTATTTTAAATTCTATAAATTGAAATGCACACAATGGATTATGTGTTTTATACAATGGGGTTCTGATACTGATTTCTTGTTTTTTTTTTTTTTCCTCACAAAATAACTATGAAAGATTTCTTAGTTCTGGCCAAAATCATACTTGAATTGTGGTTTGTTTGATGATGTTCTCTTTTTTAATTTCCCAATTTTAGTTCATTCATTTATCTGTTGTTATTGTTGTTGTTCAACAGCCAAGTGGTGTCTGATGCTTCGAAACCCCATGGATTGCAGCATGCCAGGCTTCCCTGTCCCTCCATAGCTCCTGGAGTTTGCCCAAGTTCATGTCCATTGAGGGGATATTGAGGAGTTGCTCATTCCTCAGTAACCTATCTCTATAGATGTCTCTATTCCAGATATTACTTATAAATGGACATCTACAATGTTTGGGCTTTTTTTTTTTTTGTGACTAGCTTCTTTCACTCAGCACGTTTTTAAGGTTCATCCATATTGTATCTGCAGGACGGGAGACCTGGGTTCAATCCCTGTGCTGGGAAGATCCGCTGGAGAAGGAAAAGGCTGGTACCCACTCCAGTATTCTGGCCTGGAGAATATAGTCCATGGGGTCTCAAAGAGTCAGGCACGACTGAGCAAGTTTCATTTTCATATTATAACGCAAATCATTAGGTCATTCTTTTTCATGCTGGATGAACATAGCACATTTTTTAGATCCATTTGTCCATTGATGGATACGTATGTCATCCTCACAGGATAGTGGTTTTTTTTTTTTTCAGAATTCGTTTTTTCCTTTTCCCTGGCCACATCCAGATGTTTAGCTCCCGTTGGTTGGGTGGTTGCTGAAGGTGTCTTTAGGCCTGAAAAAGAAAACAACAGTCTCAAAGGCCCTTGCTGAATCATCTAACTTCAGAGAAAACAAAACCGAACTTTAGGTCCTGCCCTGATGCTCCAGGCCAGTCGTATCTACCTGGGACACATCACCCCCTGTCCAGAAACCTTCCATACCCTACATCTGCCAGGGACTTAGCACTCCCTTCCCAGGGGACTTATCACCCCCTGCCCAACTACAAATGCCATCTCAACTAAAGAATACCCAAAACATCCCGCCTGACTAACATTTCCCTTATCGCTTCCACAAACCTCCCTTTAAATATGATCCCTGATCCCTCTTGGCTCAACCTGGTCCTTAGGCCAACTGTCGCCCTTCCTTGCCTGAATAAAGGTAACCTATCTCCGTTGAAGTATCTCTTCTTCTTTTCTGCCTCAGCCCGCAGTTGCTTTATTGTTTTCAACAATGCCCTTGGGCATAGATTTATTTACATATTTTTGCAATCAAATTTATGCTCCTCTGAAGGAGCATGTCCAAGGTTAGTCAATGATGAGATTTATTCTGACTCCAGAATTTCCTCTCAGTGATCTCTTTCCCCAGAAACATTAGCCAGCCTATATAGCTTAGCTTGTATCTTTACTGAATCTATGAATCTCCTCCCAATTGACTTTCACAACAAATGCCACTGCTTTTCAGAGCACCCTAAGGCTTGAACTTCTCCATGCTCTATTGCAAATGGAGTGAGTTAATTTGGAAGAGACTAAGGACTACCTCCTGATTCCTCCTCCTCCCACCAGGCAAAGTCTCTGAGTGGGACCTCTGGAGCAAGGCACAGTAACACCCTTTTCTCTTAATGACATCTCCCTAAAAACTGAAAACTTGGAGATGGTCTTCTTGGTTAGCCACTCTCAACCTAGAACTACCACCTTATGAGCTAAGGCAAGGATGACTGGGGCTCTAGTTTTCTCAGTGATATGCAGGAAAAAGTCCTTTAGTTGGAAGCTGGTGGGAAAGAGGGTCCTGTGCTCTTGGGTGTGCCACTGTGGAGTGCAATTTCTACTTCTCTGAGTTGAAATAGGGGAGAGAGCGATCAGTTTCAGTTCAAAAACATTTTCTTACCAAATGTTTGTAGATTGCCTTGAAGAGGTGTTTCTTCATTTGCTGTAAGCAATTAGGACCATTTTCAGAACCTGGAAATGGTTGTTTTGTGTTCTGATAATTCCTGTCGGTGTCACTGGGGAGTGGGCTGCCGAATTCCTCATGCTGTCATGCATGTCAATCCCTCTGCTGTTAAACTTGTAATAATAGTAGTGCACAGTATGTATGCTTTCACAGCCAGATTTGTATCTTAATATTTTGTTTGCTGGATTCAGCCACGTTGATTTTTGTTTCTTCATTTTAGTCATTATGATATTCCATTGAATGTTTATAATACCACTAATATATCTATTTTCCCATAGATATTTAGGTCATTTCTATTTTCATAATTGCAAATTAACATTAACCATTCTGCAATTTACATTCTTGAACACATTCCCTTGTATTTATATTAGTCTTATCATGCATATAACTAAGATTGTAGTTCTTCGATTTTAGAGACTATGTATGCAAATATCACCAAAATGATTTTTAAAACATTTGTATCAATTAGCCCTTCAACCAAAAGTGATATTAGTTTTCATTTCTCCACATTCTTACTATCATTTGGTGTCTTAAGAATTACAATGATCATGTGAGTGACCCAATAATTCACTGTGGTTTCAGTATTCATTTGCTTGATTGTTAGTAAAGCTGAAGATATTTTTATATTTTCATTGATTATTTGTGTTCCCTTTTGGTACTGCATATAATTTTTTATTGCTTAGCATAGTATCTAAATTGGAAACATTTCATCTGCACTTGAAAAAAATCTGTATTTTGCTTTTGTTGAGAGTGTGTCCTATATGTTTTATGTCAAGTTGATTGATAGTGTTGTTCAAATCTTCTATTACCTCTCTAAATTTCTGTATTATTACATAAATTATTAAGAACAGAGTATTGAAATACAGGTTTTGCAGCCCTATGAACTACAGCCCACTAGGCTCCTCTTTCCATGGGATTTTCCAAGCAAGAATACTGGAGTGGGTTGCCATGCCCTCCTCCAGGGGATCTTCCTGACTCAGGGATTGAACCCACGTCTCTTACGTCTCCTCTATTGGCAGACTTTACCCGTAGTGCCACCTGGGAAGCCCTCAGTTCAGTTCAGTTCAGTCGCTCAGTCGTATCCGACACTTTGTGACCCTATGGACTACAGCACGCCAAGCCTCCTTGTCCATCGCCAACTATCGAAGTTTACTCAGTCTCATGTCTATTGAGTCGGTGATGCCATCCAACCATCTCATCCTTTGTCGTTCCCTTCTCCTCCTGCCCTCAATCTTTCTCAGCATCAGGGTCTTTTCCAATGAGCCAGTTCTTCACATTAGGTGGCCAAAGTACTGGAGTTTCAGCTTCAACATCAGTCCTTCCAATGAATATTCAGGACTGATTCCTTTAGGATGGACTGGTTTGATCTCCTGGCAGTCCAAGGGGCTCTCAAGAGTCTTCTCCAACACCACAGTTCAAAAGCATCAGTTCTTCAGAACTCAGCTTTTTTTATAGTCTAACTCTCACATCCATACATGACTCCTGGAAAAACCATGACTCCATGGCTTTGACTAGACGGACCTTTATTGGCAAAGTAATGTCTCTGCTTTTTAATATGCTATCTAGGTCATAATTTTTCTTCCAAGGAGCAAGCATCTTTTAATTTGATGGCTGCAGTCACCATCTGCAGTGATCTTGAGCCCCCCCAAAATAAAGTCTGTCACTGTTTCCATTGTTTCCCCGTCTATTTGCCATGAAGTGATGAGACCAGATGCCATGATCTTAGTTTTCTTAATGTTGAGTTTTAAGCTAGCATTTTCACTCCCCTCTTTCACTTTCAACAAGAGGCTCTTTAGTTCTTTGCTTTCTGCCAAAGGGTGGTATCATCTGCATATCTGAGGTTATTGATATTTCTCTCTGCAATCTTGATTCCAGTTTGTGCTTCCTCTAGCCCAGCATTTCTCATGATGGAGTCTGCATAGAAGTTAAATAAGCAGGGTGACAATATACAGCCTTGACGTACTCCTTTTCCTATTTGGAACCAGTCTGTTGTTCCATGTCCAGTTCTAACTGTTGCTTCCTGACCTGCATACAGATTTCTCAAGAGGCAGGTCAGGTGGTCTTGTATTTCCATCTCTTTAAGAATTTTCCAGAGTTGGTTGTAGTTCACAGTCAGAGGCTTTGGCATAGTCAATAAAGCAGAAGTAGATGTTTTTCTGGAACTCATTTGCTTTTTCCATGATCCAGCGGATGTTGGCAATTTGATCTCTGGTTCCTTTGCTTTTTCTAAAACCAGCTTGAACATCTGGAAGTTCACAGTTTACATACTGTTGAAGCCTGACTTGGAAAATTTTGAGCAATATTTTACTAGCATGTGAGATGAGTGCAATTGTGCGGTAGTATGAGCATTCTTTGGCATTGTTTTTCTTGAGAATTGGAATGAAAACTGACCTTTTCCAGTCCTGTGGACACTGCTGAGTTTTCCAAATTTGCAGGCATATTGAGTGCAGCACTTTCACAGCATCATCTTTTAGGATTTGAAATAGCTCAACTGGAATTCCATCACCTCCACTAGCTTTGTTCATAGTGATGCTTCCTAAGGCCCACTTGACTTCACATTCCAGGATGTCTTCTAGGTTGGTGATCACACTATCATGATTATCTGGGTCATGAAGATCTTTTTTGTACAGTTCTTCTGTGTATTCTTGCCACCTCTTCTTAATGTCTTCTGCTTCTGTTAGGTCCATACCATTTCTGTCCTTTATTGAGGCCATCTTTGCATGAAATGTTCCCTTGGTATCTCTAATTTTCTTAAAGAGCTCTCTAGTCTTTCCCATTCTATTGTTTTCCTCTATTTCTTTGCATTGATTTCTGAGGAAGGCTTTCTTACCTCTCCTAGCTATTCTTTGGAATTCTGCATTCAAACGAGTACAGCTCTCCTTTTCTCCTTTGCCTTTGCTTCTCTTCTATTCACAGCTATTTATAAGGCCTCCTCAGACAACCATTTTGCCTTTTTGCATTTCTTTTTCTTGGGGATGGTCTTGATCCCTGCCTCCTGAATAATGTCATGAATCTCTGTGCATAGTTCTTCAGGCACTCTATCAGATCTAAACCCTTTGAATCTATTTGTCACTTCCACTGTATAATTGTAAGGGATTTGATTTAGGTCATATCTGAATAGTCTAGTGATTTTCCCTACTTTCTTCAATTTAAGTCTGAATTTGACAATAAAGAGTTCATGGTCTGAGCCACAGTCAGCTCCCAGTCTTGTTTTTGCTGACTGTATAGAACTTCTCCATCTTTGACTGCAAAGAATATAATCAATCTGATTGTGGTATTGACCATCTGGTGATGTCCATGTGTGGAGACTTCTCTTGTGTTGTTGGAAGAGGGTGTTTGCTATGACCAGTGTGTTCTCTTGGCTAAATCCTATCTTTAGCTAATTTAGCCCATCTTCTGAGGTAAGACTCCTCTGAGAACTCTAGCTGGTATTTTATGAATCAAGAAGTCTTTTCATTCTGATGAGTGAGAACAGAAACTATTCTTAGCCCTGTATGAGGTTAAGGATTGTCCTACTTCTCTCAAGCCATTCTTTGCATGAGCTGGCTATTTTCCTCATTGTAATAAAACAGTACTCAGCCAAAGACTCGGGGGATCCCTCTGCAATTTCTTGGAGTTCTCTCTCTCTTTCTCTCTGATATTTTACCCTACAATGCTAGCCACTGTAATCTGACTATGCTAAACTCTGTCTCCTCAACTTATTGATATGCTTGAGTTCTCTTTGTGTTCCCACTTCCTGCACAACTCCCTGAAAACACTACACAGTCAGCTGATTTATCCATCTTATTTGTTTGCCTGTTGTACGGTGTCTGAGAAGCATTGTATCATATCTGTCACATTTGTTTTCTTTGTTAAGGTGTGAAGATAAATCTGGTCCCAGTTATTCCTTTATGGCCAAAAATAGAAATCTCTTAAGTATCTCATTCTTAGATATTCATGGAAAAGTATGATTTGTAGACATCTAAAGAAAGTCTATAACATGAAAAAGAAAAGAAAAGAAAAAAAAAAAAAAACAAGAGTAAGCAGAATTAATGTAGGGCAAAAAACTTCAAAAAAACAAAAAGTATAAATCAATATCCTGAGAATAATAAGTGAGAGTGAAAGTGTTAGTCACTCAGTGGTGTCTGACACTTGCAGCCCCATAGCCCACCAGGCTCCTCTGTCCCTGGGATTTTCCAGTTAAAAATACTGGAGTGCATTGCTATTCCCTTCTCCAGGGTATATAATAAATCTATAAAATATCTGAGAAATAGGAAAATTAATCAAATTTAAACTACACTAGATGACTATTTTAAACTCTAGTTTAAAAAATAATATCAATTATATTTTTCAGAAAACAAAGCAAATAGGAAATTGGACTAAAATGATAAAATATTTAGGAAAACCAATCCAGGCTGCTCATTATCAGGGTAGTGGTGTTCCCGAAAGGAAAAAGAGAAAATATAAGGAATAAAATTATCAAACATACAGAGAAAGAAATCCATATATAAGGGAAGAAATTATCCAGTTTCTAATGATTTGGCACAATAAATGCAAAAACAGTACCACACTAATGCACAATTTTATGCAATATCATGATATCAGTGATAAAGGAAAGATCCAATGACTTCTGTGGAGAATAATGTATTTTATATGAAGGACATATTAGAAAGACATTTTTCCACAGCAGTACTTGGTCCTATAGAATAATGAAGGATCTAAGGGAGTATTTGGAAATATTTATGAATAAAAGAAAGTTATATAAGTTAAAAAATGAGACAATTCTTAACTTCAGAAAAAAAGATCTTAAGAGAGAAAATTCAATCATAGTATAGTATAAATTAGGGCTTCCCTGGTAGCTCAGTTGGTAAAGAATCTGCCTGCAATGCAGGAGACCCAGGTTCAGGTCCTGGGTCAGGAAGATCTGCTGGAGAAGGGATAGGCTACCCACTCCAGTATTCTTGGACTTCCTTGTCACACAGCTGGTAAAGAATCTGCCTGCAGTGCTGGAGACAGGGTTCAATTCCTGGGTCAGGAAGATTCCCTGAAGAAAAGAATGACTACCCACATCAGTATTCTTGCCTGGAGAATCTCATGGACAGAGGAGCCTGGAGGACTACAGTCATGGGGTTGCAAAAAGTCAGACTTGTCTGAATGACTAATTTATACTATAAATTTATATATTCATAGTTATACATGATTACCTAATAATTATGATATGCTACATTGGTAGGTAATAATCTGCATGAAAGAAATTTACATTTTTTTTCAAAATAATGAGAAGTTTATTTCCGATCTTAAAATTGTAAATCAAGGAAAAGAGGTACAATCCTGTTATTTGAGTTATGAAAATTGGAGAAATGAAGGCTAATACCAAAAGATATAACTAAAAGGATTATTGCTCCTTGTAGGTAGTCTAGGGGAAGGCAATGCAGAGGACATTGATTAAAAAAAAATTCCTTTGGTACTAAATATGTGCATGAGTTATTTTGATTAAAAATTAAGACATAATTTCAATAAGATATAAAAAAAAATTGACTCTGTACCCTATGTCCTTGGGGCAGATTTAATCCTCTCTGGAGATTTTAGCCAAGCTAATTTACATGCAAGTTCCTGTTCATCATTTTGTTCAGGAATTTATTTTTTGTTTTTAAGCAGAGCTACTAAAAGATGAGGCAACCTGTGTCTCCATATTCATTTTATTTATAGTGGTCTTAAAATACCAACTAAAGAAATTATAGACACATGCCACACCTAAGATATTTTCAAGCATGCATTTTGTTGCTCACTTTTATTCACCACTCAGCTCTCATCACCTCTACTCACTATCCCTTCCAAACTCCCATCTGCTTGCTCCCTTGGGATGATATTAGTTAAGCCATTCCTTCACTAGCTGCTGTACTCTTTGGTGTGAACAGGGCCTTGTGTCCAGTTCAGTCAGGACTTGTAGCTGAAGAGCTCATTTGGACCCTGCTTTACTTGGTCCCCTTCCAACTATGTTCTTGGCTTGCTTTACTTTGGTGGTTGAGAAATTACAGACAGCATAACATTTATCTTTTCTTATCTTACCTGCATCTTCATATATCTTACAGACTAAGACACATTCTTCTGATTTAATACATCTTATTTCTATTAAAATAACAAAAAATTCCAAATATACCTAAGTATATTATTATAACTTTCTTTTACACAAACCAAACATATTTTATAAAAGTATTGTAAAACAAAATATAATTTACTCTTGGCCTTTATTATTCACCACTAAGTAGAATGATAAAGGAATAGTCATCATCTTCACAAAGTATTATACATTTTTCATGGTTTAAATGCTTTCTATGGAGCGGTCTCTATGTTAAGTAATTCGTTGAGTATTCTCACAACAGCCCTGTAATGTAAGTACTGTTATTATCTTAGATAAAAGAATTGAGATTTAGGGATATTAAATATCTTCCAAAGATCATAAATTAAGTCAGAGATATAGCTACAAGGTACAAGTTTCTATGGAGTCATACAGACTGGAAAGAAAACCTACTCTGCCTGTTAGAAATTAAGGTCTTCAAAATGAGTCCTTAAAAAGATGATGCCTGAACTGAGTCCTGAGAATAAAGACCGAATAAAACAAGAAAATAAATAAAGATTGAGAAGATAATGTGTGCCAGAAAAAAGAGAACAGTAAGGGCCAACATGTAGAGTATGGCACTTAGGAACACCATAGAGAGATTCCTATGACACAAATATATACCCTGTGTTGTGTTGACAAAAGGATGGAGTTTTATTGAAATCCAACCATTCCTATTTCTTATGTGTTTTTTATGGCTGCTTTAGTACTATAAAGGCAAAGTTGAGTAATTGCAAAAAAGTCCATTTGGCCCACAAAGCTGAAAAATATTTGCTATCTGATGCTTTACAGAGAAAGGTTGCCAACCCCTATTTTAGAAAATCAGTTAAGTTTTAGAGCAATTAAAAGTAAGAAAACAATTATTTTTACCCTCTTTTCTTCTGTCTCCAGCATTCTTTATTTCTTTGTGTAGGTCCAAATTGTGATTGAGTATCATATTCCTGCTGTCTGAAGATTTAAGATCTCTTATGATTCAGGTCTAGAAATGGCAACCCACTCCAGTGTTCTTGCCTGGAGAATCCCGGGGACAGAGGAGCCTGGTGGGCTGCCATCTGTGGGGTCGCACAGAGTCGGACACGACTGAAGCGACTTAGCAGCAGCAGCAGCAGCAGATCACTACTCTCCAGTGATGAGCTGACTTATCAGAATGAGCACAGTCTCACTGAAATACCATGACTAAGTCTACCTCTGTTTGCTTTTATTCTTATTTCATACCTCTCCAGAGGTTTTTGGATGCTTTTTTAAAAATAATTTTTTACTAAAAATTATTAAATCCTGAAAAGAAAGTTCAGGAATATTACAATGAACTCTCGTGTACACTCACCTACAGTGACCACTGTTAATATTGTTTTGCCATACCTTCTTCTCTCTACACACAGACATACATGCTAAGTATCAGCTGAAACACTTGAATGTCAGATTGTCATGACCCTTCACCCCTCAAATACTTCAGTGTACATTTCCTAAGAAATAGGACATTTTCTTACATGAAACATAGCCTTATTAAGTTCAGAAAATTAAACATTAATATAAAATTATTTAACCTGTTGTCTCAATGTTGTCCTTTATAGCATATATATATATATATTTTTGATCAAGTATCCCAGTGCAAAATCCTGCCTGTGTTTACTTGTTATGTTCTTTTATCTCCTTTAATCTAGAAGTATTAAGATAAAGAAGAATCTAAAAACTGAAGAAATCCTCAGTCTGTCTTTGTGTAGTGTAAATGTCTGACATTAAACTTTTGTTTGCTGAAGCATCCATTTCAGACATCCATCTTGAATAGACCACTGTCAACTCTATGGTACAGCTATTAGCCACAGGACTAGGTAAGGACCAGGTTGCTCCCATTCATGAACTCCTCCTTCCATAAAGTCCTAGGAAATGTAGATAATTGACAGCTTAAAGTGATCCCACTTTTCCCTTTTTGCATTTTAATTTCCCGTCTTGTGCTTTAAATTCACCAACAAAGAGTGAGCCCGTGAAACCGCAGGCATTTCATCTTTGAAATACAGACAAAGCCCCAGGCCCATGCTTCCTCCTTCTCTCTCTGCCTGTGACCTCTCTGTGCGGCCCTCAGGCATGCCATGGACCCCCCAGGACCTGGGAGTAATAAATCTTTTTCTTTAATGTTCCCTGGTAGTTTTGCTGAGATGTGTCCTGTGGTCATAATAAGAACCACAAAGGCTAGTCCAGCCACAACATTGGCCTTGGTGGTAGTGGGGGTACTGTTTGTGGGACTTGCTTCAGTAAATACAGGGTCCGGGTGAGAGCTTCAGAATTCCTAGCCAAGAACATCACTATCAACTAACTAGGACTGACACAACACTGTGTCTTTCATAAAGTGACTTCTTTATTTTTTTTAAAGAATGCATGCCAGCTATTTTGAAGAAAGTTCTCCAGCTTGGATTGTCTGATAATTTTTCATGATTAGATTCAGATTATGTACCGGATTAGATTCAGATTATCCTGGTAGGAATACTAACTATATAGGTGATGTATCCTTCTTAATATTCCATTTCAAGAGACACACAATATTTGTTTGCCGCTTTCTTGGTGATGTTGGTTTTAGTCACTTTGTTAAGATGGAGACTGTCAGATTTTTTCACTGTATAAATATCCTTTTCTCCTAGTATCTACCAAACAATGTGTGGGAGACTTTTTTTTTTGAGGCTATATAAATACTGTACTCCTCAAATATATTCCTCTAATGATGAATGGTCTGCCAGAGGTCTGTCCTCAACTTTTTGCCATGCTCAGATTGGTTAGCAGAAAGTGGCTATAAATCCTCAGTGCAATGCACCATTTGTTGTTCAGTTGCTCAGTCGTGTCCGACTCTCTGCGAACCCATGGACTGCAGCATGTCAGGCTTCCCTGTCCTTCACTATCTCCCAGAGTTTGCTCAAATTCCTATCTGTTGAGTCTGTGATGCTATCTAACCACCTCATCCTCTGTTACCCCATTCCCCTCCTGCCCTCAATCCTTCCCAGAATCAAGGTCTTTTCCAATATACTATACTCTAGGACTTTTGTTTCTTTGTTTTTGTTTAGTCACTCAGTCATGTCCGACTCTCTGTGACCCCATGGACTGCAGCATGCCAGACTTCCCTGTCCTTCACCATCTCCTGGGGTTTGCTCAAACTCATGCCCATTGAGTCAGTGATGCCACCCAACCGTCTCATCCTCTGTGGTCCCCTTCCCCTCCTGCCTTCAATCTTTCCCAGCATCAGGGTCTTTTGTTTGTTTGTTTCTTGCCTCTTCTATTTTCAAGAGTTTGTTTCCCAAGTCCTATGAGACTGCAATAAATTTCACTTTGAATTTTAAAAGATTTTAGTTTATATTTCAGCCTCTTACATAGTCTTAGAATATAGCAAATGTCTTTTGTGGAAAATGGTTATGTATCTGTGGACTTCAAACCTTCAATTTTGTCTCTCTATCCCCAAGTGACTTCTAAAGGCTACATTGGTTTCTCCTTCTTTTAAATGTTTCTCTCTGTCTGAGCCAAACCACAAACTTTAGCTCACACCAAGAACTGGCAAATTCCCTCATATAAAAAATCAACTGCTATTTATCTACTCACCTCTGAATGTTTTTCCTCTCTATATAATTTAGCACCATTTTGTTCTCATAGCTCCCACAGTTCCATGATGCCTTTTCAAAAGTATTTTTTGTAATGTATCTTTTTTCCCTTGTTATGAACTGTGAGACTATAGGCTTGACATAACCTTTTAGATCCTACTCAGAAGTCCAAGAACAATCAGTTCTTGCTTGCATCCGATAATTCCAGCATCTGCATCTCCTGTGGTTCTGTTTCTATTGGCTGTTTCTCCTCTTTGTTCTCTTGTCATGTTTTCTGTCTCTATTTCTGTCTGGTAACATTTTGACTAAATGACCAACATTTTAAGTAAAAACTTGTAGGGATAATTTGAAGTTTGAGACAATGTTATCTTCTCCAAGAGATGATTCATTTTTTGTTTTATGCAAACAGGCTGAAGGCAGATAACTTTAATCCAATCAGGAATTGAATCTTTTCTAAATTCTTTAGGAGGGTTAGTCTAGTCTGTTTCTCCCTTACTTTCAAAGAGCAGCCCAGTAGAAGTTTCATCTGGAAGCTTGGATTATATGTCAGATCTTTCTCATCGGAAGGTCCTGAAGTCCAGTTTTTGTTTCCAGATTCCGAAACGACTGCGGGAGACTCCTTAGTTTCTCATTCTTTCAACTGCAGCTCACAAAATGATAAATGTCAAAAGGAAAAGTGGTGTTTTTTTGTTTTGTTTTGTTTTCTGTTTTTACCACTCTTGTCTCTGGTATCTTTGACCCTCCCTGAGATCTTTATGCTTAGCTCCCCAGTGTCTCAAAACAGATTGGGTATGTGTGTGTGCATGTATGTGTACATCATTCTTGTTTTTACATTTATACCGAAATCAAAGATTGTTCTGCCACAAGCTACACTGCCATTTCTGATACCTTTTGTTTATTTTCATTTGCTTCATATACATTGCCTACTTGTAAATATTTTATTTACTTTTTTTTTTTTTTTGGATTTTACGTGTGTGTCATATACATTGTACAGAGTTAGGTTTTGCTTCATGAATCAATCTAAAACTATTATTTTTAAAATAAAAATTGTCTTTTAAACCATTTTTATTTTTCCCCCCTACTCTCATAGAGCCTTTTCCCCCCAAACTTTAAACTTTTTATTTTGTATGGGGGTACATCCAACTAATAGTGTTGTGGTATTTTCAGATGAATAACAAAATGACTCAGCCATATATATACTTGTACCCATTCTCCCTCAAATCTCCTTCTCATCCAGGCTGACATACAGCACTGAGCAGAGTTCCGTGTGCTGTACAATAGGTCCTTGTTGGTAATCCATTTTGAATATAGCAGTGTGTACTTGATTTTCCTAAACTCTCTTAACTATCCCTTTCCCCGGCAATCATAAATAAGCATTTGATATTTGATAATGTGAATATGCCTGGTCTTAGTTCTGACTTCACTTTGTGTTATTTTTTTTCCATTTTTATAGTTTTCAAAAGGTCTTTCAGAATGTAATGTTTTTGGTGTGTATGGTGTACATATTTGGTGTGTATATTTGTAATTATTAAAATACTGATTTTTTAATATTATTATATGAATTACTCTTATAACTTGATATCTTTCCTGGTGGCTCAGTGGTAAAGAATTCACCTCCCAATGCAGGAGACTCAGGAAATGTGGGTTTGATCCTTGGGTTGGGAAGATCCCCTGGAGGAGGAAATGGGAATCCACTTCAGTATTCTTGCCTGCAAAATCCCATGGAGAGAGGAGCCTGGCTGGCTATAGTCCATGGGGTTGCAAAAGAATCAGATATGACTTAGTGATTGAACAACAGTCTTACTTTCAGCTCTGTATTTTAAAAATACAGGAAGAAAATAAAAAACCAACTGTGTCCTTTGTTCCTGTATCACATGCAGTATAACTTTTTCTTTTTCTTAGGGCTTTCCAGGTGGCTCAGTGGTGAAGAATCCACCTGCCAAGGCAGGAGATGTGGGACACTCAGTTTTGATCCCTGGGTTGGGAAGATACTCTGGAGTAGGAAACGATAACCTGCTCCAGTATCCTTGCCTGAAAGATCTCATCGACAGAGGAGCCTGGTGGACTACATAGGGTCCAGAATCAGGTGTGACTGAGCGTGCACATTTCTTTTTCTTACCCTCCCTTTATTCCATCATTTAAATTTAGTTAATGAACTTAGTTTCTTAATGTTTAATATATTAAATCAATTTATACTTCTGTTCCTTGATTTATTCCAGTTTGAAATGAAGTCATTTGCTCCCCAATATTTACATGGCGTGAACTCAAGCTTTCTGTAAGCCCCACTGTTAAATCATGAGGTTAGTGTGTATATTGTGAAGGCATACCATATTTACATTTTCCTCTGTCACCGTGATACCTGCAGGTAATATGTCAGGATTAAGGACAGAGTCCACGTACTGTAAAATGTTTTTCTATGTATTTTAGATGTAGTTCAACCTTTACCAGTGTACTCACATGAATTTTTTTGCTTTAGTTACCTTATGTATCATGTGGTGAGGTGAACTTCATCTTCTAATAGATTTCTCCAAAAAAGCTCAACAAATTTTTGCATACAAATAATTATAATTTTTTTGTTTGCTTTTTTACTACTTGAAGAATACTTTCACTGGATATGAAATCCTTAAGTAAAGTTTATTTTATTAAGTTTCCTAAGTAAATTTTATTCATCGAATGTCCTTGAATGCTGTGCAGGAAATCTGGGACTGTCTGATCCTTCCCCTGTTACAGATGATGTTTATTTCTTTTACTATTGCATAAAGGATTTTTTCTTTCTCTTTCAAGTCCAATAGTATCTTAATATCTTAGCACTAACCATCTTGGATCTTTTTTTTTTTTTCACATGCATTGTACATTTTAAATATTTACGTTCAAATATTCCTTTATTTCTTAAAAAAATTATATTGAATTATAATTATAGTCATGGGTTCTCTTTCTAAATTTTAGTTTTATTTATTGAGGATTTCAGTTCTGAATAGGCTGTATCTCCTTGCCTTCTATGTTTATCATGATTTCTCTAATCCTTTGTTTTCCTTTTATTTATGTAACTTTACCTCACTGTTTCTTTTAATTATAAATAAAAATTAAAATCCTTCTTAAGACAACAAATGTTGTATAATTTAAAAAATTTTAAACTTTGTAGTTATATTATGGTCAAAACCACTGTACTTGCAAACTGATATATGTGATGATTTCCACTCAAGTCCTAATGGAATAAACCTATGCAACCTGAGCAAAACACTACATTGAACAAGTATAAATAAATATAAAAGGTGATGACACTTCATTTACATAATTCATGATATGTGAACATAAGAAGTAAAATCCAAGGAAGTCTATTAATTTGTCATACCCACTTCATATAGTAATTTTCTGTCTATTTATACAGATTCAGATAAAATGAAACTAAGAGAAACCACCTATTGTACTTTTCTCATTTCATAGGAAAAATTTCTGATACTCAGAGGTCATGTGACCTTATCAACACTTTATCAAAGAAAAATCTGAATTCTCATAGTTTTCTAATATTGGCCATAAAAAGAAAAAAAAAAAAAACCACCTGATGTTACTTCAACATCTCTACTAAGCCTTGAATTTTTTTCTTTAACCTTTTAATTAGCTAAAAGTATTTGTGAAGAGAAATTGATGAATCCTATAAATCATAACATCTCATTGTCTTGGGAGTTTAAAAATCCACTCCATGTACTCATTTTCAATTTCTACTCTGAATAGACTATGAATCATATAAAAGTGAGATATTATTAATAGCAGATTTGATCACACAGGAAGTAACTGCAGTTAGATATTCTGCACCAGCTTGTTTCAAGTGCAAACACAAATACCGAGGAGAAACTCCAGCAAATGGTTGAAACTTACTGCCATACAGCTCCCCACTTACGTGTAAAAGAAAAAATAATAACCATCTTTAGCACCATTAATGCCATATACAAAGCAACCTGTTCAGCGCATGGCAAATGACAGATCCATAATATATCATTGTTATTGTGAATTTACAGATTCAGAAACCAAGACTTAGAGATAAGTGAACTTCTTAAGGTCAGTTGTTAGGAAGCAGAACTAAGATTCAAATACAATTCTGTCCATTTTACCTCTTTCTGAAAATTTTCTCTATAGAAACAAATTTGTGTCAGCGATAACTTTCAAAATAACAAATATCTGTATAATCTTTCTTTAACATCACAGTTTAAAATATTTGAAGGTGGTTATCATATACCATAGGTCTTCCACAGTGGCTCAGCGGTAAAGAATATGTCTGCAATGCAGGAGCTTCGGGAGGCGTGGGTCTGATCCTTGGGTGGGGAAGATCCCCTGGAGGAGGGCATGGCAACCCACTCCAGTATTCTTGCCTGGAGAATCCCATGGACAGAGGAGCCTGGCGGGCTACAGTCCATAATATCCCAGTTTGGACACGACTGAAGTTATTACACACGCATGCATGCACCATATACCACAATAGTCTCCTCTGCTCTAAATGGATATTCTCTTTCTAATAGTTCATCTTTAATATGACATGTGGCTGATTTTACGGTCCACTCATCAATCTGATCATTCCTTCTGGACATATTCCCAGTTGTCCATGCCTCCTTCTAAAATGTAACATCTAGAAATTATCAAAACACTCCAGTTATGTTGTCATTACTGAATACAAAGTAGACCGTTTAGAGCTCCAACTATTAACTGGGGATAATGAGGAATTGCTGTATCTTGGCTGAACTCAAGTACCAGGAAGAGAAAAAAAACCTCTGAAAAAATATCTCCTTTCAGTTGGGTCATAATATTCTGCTTCTGACAGAAAATGGTCCAAAATAACCACCACTTTTACTGAATTCTGAAGATATAAATATGTTGGTTATTCTGCAAGAAGGCACCAATGCTGAACGGAGGAAGTTCATGGGACAGTCACTGTGGATAGCTGCTTTTCTTGAATTTACAAATAATCTGTTACTTCTACCAGTGACAGGGAGATACCTGCTGCATGCCTCCTATAGGTTAAGTACAAGTTATGCTATTTAATCCTAAACACAGTCATCAAAGTTACCGAAGACTGCCCATTTTTATGTATTTTCAACTGAGGGATGATAAAATATCTTAGCACTCATTTATTTATCTTCACAACAGATATTGGAGCCTTGCCTATGTTCATACAGTTAGGAAGGTGTAGAGCGCAGATTCTACGTTAAGTCTGAGGAGTCCATGTGCTTTCTTACATGTCAGGTTAATTCACAAGATGTGGTAGGAATTCTCTAAATGCTCTCCAATGAGTTTCTGCCTCCTGATATTTGTATCTGTGTTGAATTTCCTCCTTTTGGGTGTGGGCTGGCCCTTGAATGAATAGAAATGGCCAAAGTGATGTAAACTTACTTCCAAAATTAGATAATAAAGAGACAGTGTCTTCCATCTAGGGTACTCCTTCTTTTGCTCATTCAATTACTCACTTTAAGGAAAGCCAACTGCACTATTGTAAGCTGCCATGTGGAAAGACCTACATGGCAAGGAGTTGATGTCTCAATGAAGAGCCAGTAAGGACGTGAGGCCAGTCAACAGCCATGTGAATGAACTTGAAAGCAGATTCTCTCTCAAAAGACCTTTGAAATGACTGTAGTCCCAGCCAACACTGGGAGAAATCTCCAGCAAAGTCATGGCTTCCTGAATCATTGGAATTATAACGTGATTAATGCCTACTGCTTTCAGCTATTCAGTTTGGGGGTAATTTGTTACACAGCAATAGGTAAGCAAGATGCCATAGCAAAGCAGAGTCAGTGGGAAGGAAGCAGAGTTGCATGAAGTCACCAACACCTGTCTTTCACCCATAAGGCATCGAGTATGCTTTAAACACTGTCCCAGCATTGTGCTTATTTTACAGCTATACTATATACATTCTTAATGGAATTGAAGCTTACTCTACACATGCATTAAGTTGTGCTGGTCCAAAACTTCTTTTTTCTTAAGCATGGTAAAAAGGATAAACTTCTCATACTTTCCCTTGTTTCTGCCATTTACAAACACAGCTATTAGAATGTAAATGTATCATCTTAATGATTATGAATTTTTTGATGCCTGTTTTATAAAAAATCTAAAGTTGAATCACAAGTAGTTTGAGGGCTATTGTCCTGGATTTTACCCACCATTGTATTTCCAGTCCAGCTCACATGGTAAACACCCATGAGTATTTCTATCGAACACTGTCTTATTGGCAACTTAATAGTGTTTAGGATTAAAATGAGTAAGTATGAACCACAGCCCAGTTGTACTTTTCTTGCTCTTTCTTATAGAAAGCAGTTCTGCAAGAAGTTGACACATTCAGTTTGGCCAAAAGACTTGTCAGAAGTATTCATGAGTCCTTGACTCCAGCAAATGCAGGTACCCTCCTAACTTTCATGTACTAACATACAATTTTCACATAGTGCTTATAACTGTTCTTATGGGCCATAAGCAACAAAGGGAGACTAAGAATAGGTTACGCATGCTAAATCGCTTCCGTCATTTCCAACTCTTTTGCAACCCTACGAACTGTAGCCCACCAGGCTCCTCTGTCCATGGGATTCTCCAGGCAAGGATATTGGAATGGGTTGCCATGCCTGCTCCAAGAGATCTTCCTGACCCAGGGATCAAACCTGCATCTCTTACATCTTCTGCATGGGTTCTTTACCACTAGCGCCACATTTGAAGCCCACAAATAGGCTATATTTAGAATTCAATTCTAAACCAGTGAATCTTAAGGTAAAACAACCCTGAATACTCATTAGAAGGACTGATGCTGAAGCTGAAACTCTAGTATTTTGATCATCTGATGCGAACAGGTGACTCATTGGAAAAGTCCCTGATGCTGGATAAGATTGAGGGCAGAAGGAGAAGAGGGCATCAGAGGATGAGATGGCTAGATGGCATCACTGATGCAATGGACATGAACTTGGGCAAACTTTGGGAGATGGTGAGGGACGGGGAGGCCTGGTGTGCTGCAGTCCATGGGGTAGGAAAGTTGAACATGACTGGGCAATGAACAATAACAAAGAATTTAAGTTAAACTTAAGATGTTATAATTATCTACAGAGGTAAATAGTTTGAGTTGGAAAATGTGTGTGCTCACTGAAATGTCATTATTTAGAAAACCTCATTTTATTTTTTGATCATGCTTTGTGACATGCAGGATCTTAGTTCTCCAAACAGATTCTTAACCAGTGGACCATCAGGGAAGTCATTTTAATGTATGAGATAAACTGTTAACAGTTATGAATGACTATTAAAGGCACATAAAAACTCATAAAATTTTGACTGGGAGTAACTTCCTCCCAGGGAATGTAAAGCTGACCTAATTCCAATACACCAGCAAAATTTAGAAGAGTTATGTTTATTTTTGAAGAACAATGATGAACATTATAAACAAGCATTTTCTTTATTTAAATAAACAGTTCTAGCATTTTTTTTTACTGAGACACATACTGCTATTTGTCCCCCAATATCCGTAGTCTGGTTTTTTTTTTCAGGGTCCTATCTGGACTTTATTTAAATTGTGTACATAGCTTATTCATCAAGGATTATTTTTTGCATTAATTTTGACTTTTAAAAGCATTGCAGTCAAGTATTATTTATCTGGATTACTGAGTTTTTTGGCATCTCCCTAAATTTAGAGCCTGAGGTGAATGCCTCATTTGCACCCTAGCCCCAGTCCCGGCAGAGCCAAAATTGGAACCCAGGGCTGCTGATTCCAAAATCATGCTCTTAACTATTTTCTGTGCTGACCGCTTACCCATATGTGCATGTGAACACACATGCACTCATTTATAGTAAAATATTCTTTTCTTCAATAAACCTTACTGTGGCAACGGAGAGGGCAGGAGCTTAGAAATCAGACAGTTCTGGGTTTGAACCTTACTACTTATTATTATTATCTTGCTGTGCTGTGTCTCGTTGCCATGCACCAGAGTTTCTCTCTAGTTGTGGTTCCATAGTCTCTTTATTCCTTAGAATCTCATTTTTTTATGTTTTGCTAAACCCATGGCTATTTGGAGAAATGGCAGCATTTCTCAGCCTTTCTTGAAACATGGTGTGCCCTTCAGTTCTGGCCAGTGGATTGTAAGGAAAAGTTCAAACAGTGAGAGAGGGTTCACCTCTCTCTCCTTGCTTCTGATGGATAGAAAGGGTAGAGTTCCAAAAATCATCTTGGAACATGAGGGAAACTTTCTAGTTATAAGGATCTTTGTTATTGACTTGGAAGAACCCTGGAAACATTAAGTAACATATTCTTCATTGCCTCACTGTCCAATCTAACGGCGCTACAGGGATCCTAGGGGAAAGTTGCCCACGGGAACACTGTCTCTAATCCCTCACTTCCATCCACTGTGCACAAAATTGCTTTTCCAAAGGCCTAAAGGATAGTTAGTAACCAAACTACCCACCTACTGGGTGGGTCTGAGTTAACAGATACTCATTTCAGATTATCTGGGCAAATGAGGTCAAAATTCGAATCAGAGATTTGAACAGGATAGCTTGGGAAAAGCTCTCTAATATGTGAAAAGAAAATAGAAACTTTAAATATGAAAAACAGAGGGCTTCTTTGGGTAATAATGTTTGAACTGAAGTTTAGTCAGACTCTTCAGCACCAAGATGAATTTTTTTTTTAAAGTGGTATTCAGCTTGGGAAAGATGAGCATAATTTTCCAGGGGCTCTTTAGACTTTTAAACAGTAATAGTTCATGACATAGTATAAATACAGAGAAAACTAAATATTAGTTTCTGTCTACTTTTGCTGGAAGTTTCTCCCAAAGTTTTGAAGTATTCTTAGAAAAACACACATTATGTTTTCCCTTTTTCAATATCTAAAGATTAAATATATGTTGATGTGTTGTGTGTGTTAGTCTCTCAGTCATGTCTGACACTTTGTGATCCCATGGACTGTAGCCCTCCAGGCTCCTCTGTCCATGGAATTCTCCAGGCAAGATTACTGGAATGGGTTGTCATTCTCTGCTCCAGAAAATCTTCCCGACTCAGGGATTAAACCCAGGTTTTCCCCCCATTGGAGGCACATTCTTTACCATCTGAGCCACCAGGGAAGCCCCTATATATGTTGATGGTTCTGTTTACTAAACTTTAAATTGTCTTTAATACCCTTTCTATCAATCTCTTGTTTTATACTTATCTTCCATTTGCACAAAATTAGACCTGGTTTTGTCCTTATTTTTTCTCTTATTTTTTTCATGTATCTGGAAATTATATAACAGTCCCATCCCAGGCAGCAAATCCATCTGTACTTTGGTAGAGCCCGTGGCACTGCTTATGGGACTACTGAGCTAGTCTGTGTGTCTCCTGATATTATTCATCATTGAGTTTTGTGCCAGTTTTTGTCTCCTAGGCCTTTTCAGTTTACATTCCTCATTCAAAGAGATGCCAAAAAACCAGCAAGAAAGCATTTATTAAGTTGGACAGTGAGACATTACAGAAATGAGGGCGCTGGATGGATGAGTATTTATCTTTACGAGGCCCCAGCAGCGAAGCCTGTTAGATACCGGCGATTGCTTGATTTCATTTGGTGTTCACACCACTGTCTCCCTGCTTCAGTGTGCTGCCATCCTCAGAGACCTAAAGAAAGGAGTGTGAATGTATTATACACATGTAAGCACTTCTGGGAATGAACTAGTAGAGACAAAGCCATTCATTTTTTTTTTTAAATAAAATCATGACGGAAATCTATGGAAGGAAGGAAAGAAAGTGCATTCTTGAATGTTTAGTAAATCAAAATGCATGGTTGACAAAAATGTTTGGGCTTAATTCCTCACCACAAGTTAAGAACTGGATAAAAAATGTTTCACATGTCTTCTGTAGCAGGGATAGAAGCAGAGGGGCAGCGTTACTGCTTCGTGGTCTTGGTGGGCTTCCATGGCTCAGCTTCTTCAGATCCTCATCTGCCTGAAAGGCCAGAAGTCCCTTCTCATTGATCCAGGAAGTTCCAGGTTTCTGACACTGTCAGTAACTTCTTACTAGTTAGCATTAGAGGCAGTCATATTTTTTTTTTAATTAGAAAATGGAAATCTATGTATCTTCAGCTATACTGAAGCTCCTGCACAAAGAAAACAAAGCTTCTTGGACTTTGAAAAGACTTTTGACATTATTTCTGCTCTAGTCCAAGCACATTGGCTGCCAGCAAAGCTAAGGTGAAGCAGCTCTGACAAGGAAATATGTGGAGACAGGTGAGGAATGCCACTTTTTCATCCTCTGATTTTTGTATATCCACTGGGGCCACTAAGGAAGGATTTTGACTTTTAAAAATGCTATGGTTGGTAACTTTGGGCTTTCTTTGTGATGCTGACACAAGATCTCATTTCTGGAGTCAGGTAATTTGCAGACGTTGTATACTTTGGCCTTATGAAACTTGAGGGAAAATATCTTTAATTGGTACTAGCAAAAAAAAAAAAAAAATTCTGGCATGAGATATCTGTAGTGTCAAAACTGAAGTATTTCCCAGGAACTCACAACTAGACTGAAAGCTGATGGACGACAAGGGCTGAATCTAATATAGTCTTATGTTACCAAAATGTTTAGTATGTGCCTGGGTAAGTTACTCATGAAATATGAGTCATATATGAGGAAATTTATTTATTGATAAAAAATTATAATCAAAACTTTTTTTTAAGGGTAAAAAAAGCTTGCTTATTATTTGACCATTCATACTCAGAACTAATTAATCATTTATTCATTCAACAAAAATGTATTAATATCTTCTGATGCCAAAACAAAACAAAATTTTAAAATGAATATTAATTTATAGAAGGACAGTTTAAAGGAGATAAAATATGGCCTCACTCAACAGAGTCTTTAAGTCAATTAAAAGGTGATTATTTGAGTAAAATAGAAATTATATAACTATCATAAAATCCTTGGAATCTATCAAAAAATTCTACTGGAAAAAATAAATAGAATAGCAGTCACAAATTTCCTACATCTAAATGATATTGAAAATACAAGTTCATGCCAATCACAGGTTATAAAATATTGATTTTTGGGATGAAATTTCCAATTGGAGTTGATTGAATATACCTTTGGCCTAATTTTGATGAGAAGATTTCCTTTGTAGCATTAGGGGTTAATTTTGAATTACAAATGTAGTGTAACAAAAACCTAAAGAGAGAAAGAAAAAAAAAACTGGATATGTACAACTGCAAGAGTTAAGAATTTCTTGCAAAAGATATTGAGGCACCAGTTTTCAAGCACCTTCATTGATCTGAGACTGAAGAGCTATACTGCCTGTCTCTCTGCCTCGACCTGTTAGGAAGGATGACACGCACTTATGTGCACTCTCAAAAGAAGGAAGTCAGACCCGAGGAAAGCTAACACATTCTTTTTTTGAGGTTGTGGACCCCATATTTGCTGGTTTTGGGATCAAATAGCCACTGAATATTTTCTATCCTAGTTATGGAGGGAAATGAAATTAATTATTAAATTAGAACAACTGATTCTTCCTCTGTTCTCCTTTTGTCTTTTAGTGGCCTCTATCTTCTTTCCCAACTTGTAGGCAAGTTGGGAAAACAGCCTCTTACTGTGGACAGTAACTGCAGCCATAAAATTAAAAGACTCTTGGTCCTTGGAAGGAATGCTCTGACAAACCCAGACAGCATATTAAAAAGTAGAAACATCAGTTTGATGACAAAAATCTGTATACTCAAACTTATGGTTTTTCCAGTAGTCATGGACAGACATGAGAGTTTCACCATAAAGAAGACTGAGCACCAAAGAACTGATGTTTTCAAACTGTGGTCCTAGAGAAGACTCTTGAGATTCCCTTGGGCTGCATGGACAGCATTCCTTCCAAGGAGCAAGAGTCTTTTAATTTCATGACTGCAGTTACTGTCCACAGTAAGAGGCTGTTTTCCCAACTTGCCTGCAAGTTGTGAAAGAAGATAGAGGCCACTAAAAGACAAAAGGAGAACAGAGGAAGAATCAGTTGGAAATCAACCCTGAATATTCATTGGAAGCACTCATGCTGAAGCTGAAGCTCCAATATTTTGGCCACCTGATGCGAAGATCTGACTCATTGGAAAAGCCCCTGGTGCTGGGAAATATTGAGGGCAGGAGAAGAGGGCGACAGAGGATGAGATGATTAGATAGCATCACTGACTCAATGGACATGAATTTGAGCAAACCCTGGGAGATAGTGAATGACAGAGGAGCCTAGTACGCTGTAGTCCATGGGGTCACACAGAGTTGGACATGACTTAGCAACTGAACAATAACAACAGCATTAATAAAAAGGTAAAATATGATATATTTACATGCATGCTGCTGCTGCTGCTAAGTCGCTTCAGTCGTGTCTGACTCTGTGCAACCCCATAGACGGCAGCCCACCAGGCTCCCCCGTCCCTGGGATTCTCCAGGCAAGAATACTGGAGTGGGTTGCCATTTTCTTCTCCAATGCATGAAAGTGAAAAGTGAAAGTGAAGTCTCTCAGTCGTGTCCGACTCTTCGCGACCCCATGGACTGCAGCCTACCGGGCTCCTTCATCCATGAGATTTTCCAGGCAAGAGTACTGGAGTGGGGTGCCATTTCCTTCTCTGATTTACATGCATAGATTCAGATAAAATAAAAGATCGAAAGGGAGAGGCATGTCAATATAGAAACCTCTCTTGATGTGCACAAATCATAAATTCAATACAAGAACATGATCAGCTATAGTGAGGATTCCCAGAAGAAATCATTTTTGTTCCCACCAGACCCGATCCCTTTTCACCTCTCTATGAAAATACCCCCGATCTACATTCCAAGATACAAAATATTAGTACATTCATCAAAATTCCCCTCTTGCTGCATGCCCTCAGACTGAGGATGGGAAAATGAGCTCAGGGAAATGCTTTTGAAATTCTTTGGAATGCAGCTAAATATAGGAAAACATGAATTACAATTGCTCCATGTAAGCAGTAATTCACT